>NC_090923.1:120732014-121046389 GCF_040938575.1 Ambystoma mexicanum
CTGCCTGGAGTGTGATGGCATCTATACAGCACTTTAAATTGTATTAATTTGAACCGAGAGTTATATGATACGTTGTGGGTGCGAGCACACATTCGGGACCAGCGTTCATCAGTGATCTCAACTCTAAGGTCCTCCTCCCACCTATGTCTCAGTTTAGTGACGGAGCAGGTCGCCCTAATCTGCAGTAGGGTGTAAAGCCTTGATACTTTCCCTCTAAAGGAGTCAAAGGAGCACAGCTCCTCAATTATGGGCTCATCCGGTGGTATTGTAGGAAAGTTGGGGTATCTGGCCTTGAGATTTTTCCGGCGAGAAGAATATTGCAGCCATACTGAAGGCTTTCGCTTGAAGGGAATTGGGAGGTCTGCCCATTCAATGAAATTGCCCTGTTCATAGACATCCAGTTGTGCCAAGAAGCCTGCGTCAGCCCAGCGGGACGCAATGGATTGTGGGATGTTTGGGACATCGGGGGAGAAGTTCCAGAGCGGGAGGTCCCTGTGGAAGGGGTGAGGTGTCTTAACCAGATTCCAGATTTTAGTGAGAGCCAAGGATGTACTATCAACAGGGTCAGCCGAGTCTGGGTCAGCCGGGACAGGTTTAAGAATAAGGGATCCAATTTCTTTATCACTGACCGTTAGTTTCTCTAGCCGGACATGTGGAGGGGGATCAGTGGTGTTAAACCAGTAGGAAGCAAATTGGGCCTGGGCTACGAACCAATATCTGGCGAAGTCGGGGGCGCCAAATCCGCCCAGTTCCTTAGGGGTGGTCAGTGTCGTTAATTTGAGTCGGACTGTGCCGGAGTGCCATAGGAAGGTGTTGGTTATACAGCGCAGCGACCGGAAGAAGTCATCGCCTGGCCACAGGGGGAGATTAGTAAATCGGTAAAGGAGTTGGGTCAGCACCACCATTAGTATGCCTATCCGACCCGCTAAGGAAATAGGAAGTCTAGTCCAGTATCAGTTTTAGTGGCCAGGTGCGTGAGGTAATTCCGGTAGCTGTCTTCACGTATCTTTGTCGTATGCCGGGAAACCACCACCCCCAGGTAAGTAATGTTGGATTGGGACCACGTGAATCCCCTTAGGTCAGAGGGGGTAGTGTGCATTCTGTAAGTGGGAATAGAATGGATTTAGAGCAATTTACCCTCAGTCCAGATATGTGCCCAAAACAGACCACATATTTCAGGATAGGTGCAAGGTTGGTTTCTGGTCAGCGAATATAAAAGAGGGCATCGTCGGCATAGAGGGAGACAATAACGGCTTGACCCGCAGTACGTAGGCCCCTATGAAAGTATGACTGGCACATCATGTCAGCAAAGGGTTTCATGGCTATGGCGAATATCAGCGGGGAAAATGGACAGCCCTGCCATGTTCCCCTGGCTCTCTGAAAGGGGGAGGAGCATCTATCTTCCGTGCAGACCCTGGCCAACGGGTCAAGTGAGAAAGTTGGGGCCAAATTTACGCTTCTCGAGGACTCGGCACAGATATTCCCATGACACTGAGTCAAATGCCTTCTGCATGTCGAGGGTGGCCGCCACCGCCTGCACCTCCGGACCAATACTACTGATCACATTAAAGTGTATTCTCAGGTTTAGGGCGGTGAATCTGCCCGGGACAAATCCTGCCTGATCAGGGTGGATGATGTGGGGCATGAATGAGGCCAGTCGAATGGCCAGCACTTTGGCATATATTTTGACGTCGCTGTTGATTAGTGAAAGGGGGCGGTGTTAGGCAGAAACCTGTGCAGTTCCCTCTGGGACCACTGCAAAAGATTTAAGACTACAGGTGTTTGGCAGTAAACCCACTTGGTAGCAGTCTGTACCACACAGATTCACTTGGTAGCTGTGGCTGAGCAGTCAGACTTCCCTCAAGAAGAGTTAGGCAGTATACAGAGTAAACGCTGACCAGGGCTTGGTGTAAAAGAGATATCATTATTTATTTAAAACCACATCTAGAAAAACACACAGGCACTAATAGTAAGCAATTCAAAAACACGGTCACTAAAAGATATACTCTCCCTTAAAAGAATATTAGACAAGTCTTACATAAAGCCCCACTTATTTTCAGACAGCGGTGAGCGCTTAACGTAGATGGCACTCTAATAGTTTGTTTTTTAAAAGGGAGAGAAAAGCAGTGAATAAATTGAAACAGATCCCAACACTTTTTCATGAACACACAAGAGAGGAAGGCAAAGTAACACCGTGAATTCAGAGTCAGTAGGCTGGATCCGCTTTAAGAGGATCAAAACGAAATGTGTCCAAGGTCACACGGTTGCAGTGCACAAAAGTCTTGTAACGGTTCAAAAAGGAGTTGGACCAAAGAAAGGGACCAGTTGGAGGGTCAAGGCGGCCAGCCCAGTCCAGAAGGTTAAGGGGTTATTATTACCTTGTAGCAATCTTTAGAAAGGGAGGCCTGGCGGACACGGTACCTTAAAGTGGTGAGAACACTACAGCGGGGGCAGTTGTTCCTGGCAGCGGATGCAAGTCGGTGCTTCGTCCGGGGGAAGAGAGGATCTCGTCGTGGAGGAAGACAGGAGTCTGTTGCACTGCCAGGGAAGAAACCAGCCACGGAGTTTCTCAGGTACAAGGAGCGGTCAGTTGATTCGCGGTTCAGTGGTGAGTGGCTATCCGGCCGCCGGGGTGCTTGGCACGGGCAGTTCGACCACAAACCGGTCTGGAGTGCGGAGAAAGAAGGTAAACTGGTTGTGCCCACCAGTCAGGGGAAGAAGCCTCTCCAGCCGGGAGATTTTCTCTGTCGTCGGGAAGTGGTGAGTCGGTTCCGCAGGGCTCCACCGGTGGTGTCGTCGTGGTAGGTCAGCTCAGCTTCTCCCTCGTCGGATTCTCAGGTCCTGTGGCGACTTCTGAAGTTCCAGTCCTCAAAGCCCTGCTTTTATGAAGCATACCCCCATTCACTCAGCATAGCTGTCAATTAAAAATGCTAAGTGGTGAGCCGGCCGGCTCACCACTTGGGCCAATCACACAAGAGTGCGACTTGAGTTACCAAGGTAACTCAGTCCAGGGTGCCTAAACCCCCTCCCACACCCCCTGTGGTACCCAGACAGAGTGGCACCACTTTTGGAGGCTTTATGTGGAGAAGCCTGCCAAAAAGTGGAACAAAGGGCTCGACTTGGGTTGGAGTCACAGAAGAGAACACAAACGCCATTTTAGAATCGAGTCCTGGCAAAAAATACCAACCAGCGAATTAATATTAATTAAATAAACTGGCGGTATGTTCGAGGCTATGAGAATTAAATAATTAAAGTTGGTAGCCTCGAACAATGGGAAAATCCCATAGGGAAATATTCGCGGTCGAATATAAAAAGTAGTTTCCACTGCCACCAGCCAAAGCTCGATCAGGGGAGACGGAGACGTGCCCCCTCGACCAACAGACCCCGGGGCAATCGAATTGCCCTGACCAGTATGTCCACAATATGATGGTTTGTACTGGTTTCTGTTAATAATTTGGGACTAGTAAAGCCAATGGTGACTTTACATGCCCTGGGAGACAGTAGTCAGTCACAGGGTATGGAGTCTATGGTGGGGTGTCACTATGACACCCCTGTGTTACTGCACGGAGGGTGCTGTGTAACCCACATAGTAAAAACACATGAGACCCTATGGAGTAAACGACCCCATAGCCCATAAAACACATTAACAGTCAAAGGAATACCATAAATCATGTCCAAGAGTGGGAGAAAAAGAGTCTCACTCATGGCAGGAGAAAAAAAACTCCAGAAATCCAGCAAAGCTGCTGGGGGACTCACTAGGTTAGGAAATTAAGCCTAAAGAGTGAATTCTCCCTAACAGGCGGTATGAGCCACATTGGGTGGAGTTTTTGCCAGGTTTAAGAAGGACTGCATCATCGCCTCACGGAGCGAGGGGGGGAGTATGCCCCTCTCACATGCTTCTTCCCATAGGGTCAATAGGTGTGGGACCAGGAGCAATTTGAATCGCTTATAAAAGTCGATGGAGAGGCCATCTGGGCCAGGGGCCGTACCCAATGCCAACGATTCAATGGCTTCCGTGAGCTCTTCTGGCATGAACGGCCTCTCCAGGGCAATGCTAGCATCGGTGGAAAGGACCGAGGGAGGGAGGGAGGTTTTCTAAATAGGAGTCAATTTCAGATACCTGGGGGCCATCAACTTTAGAGTATAAGGAGGTGTAGAATGATAGAAATTCCGAGTTGATGTCTTGTGGTGACGTGGCTAGTGTTCCGTCTGGTCTCTCGATCACCAGTATATTGGGGGCTCCGAATTCTCGGTGTATCAACCTGGCGAGCAGTCGACCTGGCCGTTCTCCCTCGCCATATTTCCTGACCGAGTGAGGGCTGTTTAAAAATTTGACTTCCCGTTCTGCCAGGGTACCAAATGTGTCTAACTCCGACCATAGTCGTGCCAACGTTTTGGAAGCCTGATCTAGGGCATATTGGGTCTCGAGGGTAGCCAGGGTCGACTCGCTACTAGCGATGTCTGCACGGATTTCCTTCAGGATACCACACCCTTTGGAGATGGCAATACCTCTGATGTATGCTTTAAAGGATTCCCAGAGGGTGTTGTAACGCTCACCTGATTCCCGTAGAGGCGCCGGTCTTGACTGGGCGTATACCGTATCTTCAAAGGTGATGTGTAACACACGGCTGGCTCTTTGGGCTGGACCTCTGTGCACTGTATGTCTGACTCGAAGGGTAAGATGTCTTAGGTAAGTGAACGCCGTGCTCTCCATCTGCCTCGGGGCAGGGTGCTGTAACCAGTTTCTTCACTGGATAAGGGGAGCAGGCCTCTTGACTTCAGAGGACTGCTGTCCGTCGTTTACTGCACGAACGGTAAGTTTCGAGTAATTCTAATGTCTTTAAAGTCTTTAGTAATGATGTTTCTTGTTTTGCAGGGTTCCGGCGATGGCGGATGACGGGCTGAAGTGAGTTGAAGATGGAGCCCGTGTGATGAATAGAAGCGCCTGGAAGCACGTAAGTAAGCGCTTGTTGCCTGCTTCACGATGCGCTCTAACTGTCTTTTTATTTTGCAGGTACAAGTTCGGAGCGGCTGCAGGGTGCCGGAATACCCACTGGGTTAGATGTGGAAAGGAGTAATGGCACGTGAGTATTAAAGTTCCCCAATGTCTTTAAACGCACCTTGTTTTGTCTTTCAGATGCGGGATGCAGCGCCGAAGGCCTCCGGAGCGTGCGAAGAGTTGGTAAGCTTTTGTCTTTCAGATCCCGGAATGCAGTGTGAAGACCTCTGGAGCGCACGAGGAGTAGGTAAGCCTTTGTCTTTCAGATGCCGGAATGTAGCGCGAGGCGTTGGTGACAGCCGATGGACCAGGTAAGTGAAGAGCTGTCACTGAAGACCGTAATGCTAACCTGTTCTTTCTTGTCTTTATAGGTGTTGCTGAAGACTGGATTCAGGATGGTAAGCCTTTTTCCTTAGGCCCAGGATCAGATGCAGAAGACACGATGAGCGCTCTGCTGCAGAGGATGCAGAATAACGCAAAGCAAGATTCATCCATCAGGTGTGGTTTAAATAGCCTCCTGTAGTGCTTAGATGTCTCCTTCCACAGCCACGCCTAGGTAAGAAAAGAGTTCCTGCTTTCCAGAAGAGTTCCAGTGTTCTGAATCTAGGGAGTGGCTCCTGCCCCACCCAACAGGAAAAGTAGTTCCAAACAGAAGAGGATCAGAGGCTCAACTGGCAGGCAAGTAAGCAGCATGGTCTGCTGCAGGTAAATCCAGCCAAGCATTATGAGCCCGGCGCTTCCAGCGCTGGGACTGGGCATATTTATGAGCCTGGTGCCACTGGCGCCAGGACTGGGTCCAAAAGGTCCCAATTGGGACTGGTTGGCACTCGGAACCTGGGTTATGGATCTGCTTCCAAGGGAGTTGGGAAAACCCTGACCTTTTGGAAGCAGAGATCATGACAGGTGTCCTGTAATGAGACAGAGTTAGTGTTAACCTCAAAGAATTCCTCGATGGAGGATTCAAGTTCAGAAGCGAAGACTTGGTCAAGTAGGGCATGAGGTCTCATTCTCCACTGTCTCGTTCTATCGTAGTCTTGCCCCCAGTTCAATGAGATAATCACTGGTGAGTGAAGTTCTAGGGAGGATCATTAGATGGGATAGACACCTGACCAATATATCTGATACAAGCCACCTATCTATCCTGGAATGTGAATCATGCACTGTGGAATAGTAGGAGTATGTGCAGGAGTCAGGGTACATGAGTCGCCAGGCATCTACGACCGCCAAGCGAGGCAGCGTTGTCAAAATTGTGTGGGCTGCCCTGGATAGCTGGCGGGGCTTAGAGCCTGATCTGTCTAGGTTGACGTCAAGTATTGTATTAAAATCGTCACCCCACATTCGGGACCAGGGGGTAACTCTCCAACATCGAAGTTAGTTGCAGGTAGAAATCTGGGTCGTCGATGTTCGGACCATAGATATTTAAAATGGCTACCTCTTGATTTTGTAGTTTACCATGAACTAGCACATACCTCCCCTGCAAGTCTATCAGTGAGTGATTGCATGAGAATTTAAGGCTTTTGTGTATCAGACTTAGGACACCTCGACTTTGGGTAGAATAATTGGTGAAGTATCTTTGAGGCCCCCATTGTTTAGCAAACTTTTCGCATTGTTCTGAGCGGGCATAGGTCTTTTGTAAGCATAGGATTTTAATGTCATGACGTTCTGCATACGATTGTATCTGCCTCATTTTTTTGTAGTTACCCAGTCCCCTTACATTCCAGCTCATGAACGCTAAACTACTATCAGCCATTTGCACGGGGACGTTGGTTGATTTCCGAGCTACGAAGTGGTGGTAGCCAATGCCTGTCCAACTGGGGCGGGTACATCGCGCCATCAGTCCAGCCAACGATATAATACAGTGGCATGTGTGCATCTTCTATGGTCGTCAAGTCCTTTTTAATATAACTCCCAATCCCACCCACCCACATCCCTCCCCCAAACAGAGGAATAATAACCCAATAGAACCATAATGACAGCAAACTCGTCGGCATCAGCACCTGGGGGGCCTGTTAGCTGGCCTGGCGGTGACGCACCGGACTGGGGAACATATAAGGAGATTTTCAATACTGCTGTCTTAACTTAATGTAATTAGTATAGTCTGCCTAAGTGGAGGATCAACAGTTCGGTGGAATAACAAGATTAAATTGTCAATGCATTTCCATGCAACATAGCCTCAACTGTGCGTGAAGGCATCGGTGGGCCTGTTTCCAGGCAGGGAGTTGCCGCATAATGATCGGGCTACATCGGTGCCATGTCGGTGATGAAGAATCAGCCTGGGAAATGTTCATCCATGAACTTTGAGGCCTCCTCCGGGATCGTGAAGAAGAATGTCTGATTAGAGTGTTCTATTCTTAGTTTTGCAGGAAATAACATGGATTATTTAACCCCCTGATCACGGAGTCTTCTTTTTACTGCCATAAAGGTTTTAGTTTCCTGCTGTACCGCCACAGAAAAGTCAGGGTAGAGATGGATCCTCGTTGCCGACATCCGCAACTCCTCTTTGAGTCTTGCGCTCTCCGAAGAGCATCCCGGTCGCGGAAATTTAAAATTCTGGCTATGATGGGGCGTGGAGATGCGCCAGACTTGAGTTTTTCAGTTAAGGAACGGTGGGCTCTTTCCACCACGAACTGTGGGGAGAGTTTCGGAGAATCTAGAACTGACAGCAGTATGTGCTCCACAAAGTCTTCCATGGGCTTGTTAATACTGTCCTCGGGTACTCCGACTATCCGTAGATTATTGCGTCTTGAGCTGGACTCTAAGTCATCGTTCTTCTTCTCCACTGCCAGCATCTGAGTAGAGAGCGAGGAGACCGTGGCCCATAGGGAACCAAGTTCGTCTTCAGTGGCACCTACCCTTGCTTCAATTTCTGCCACCCGGCCATCAGTTTTCTCAATATGCGCCTTTATGGATGAGATGGTGGCATTCATGTCATCCAGCTTAGTGTGTAGAGTGGTGAACACCTCGCGGATGTATTTTAACATTTTCTGCGAATCATCAGGGGCTAGTGTGGCTGATGTTGCAGGGGCCTCATCAGGTAGCTGGGGTCTTCGTAAACATATTCAGGGAGCTCTGCTTCTTGCCTGCACCCACTCCTTTGGTCATGGTGTCAGCGGAGGAAGGTCCTGGGGGTGTGGGCTGGTGTTAGTGGCTAGATATGCCTGAGTACTGTTGTCCCTCTGCGTGTAGTAAGATATCCAGGCTCTCCTCTGCAAGTCTTTGAAGAGAGTTTAATTAGGGCCCCCAAGGGTAGTTATGTTCCTAGCCCCCTCAGGGGGTTGTAAGTATGCTGCAGTAACGGACGTGTCTCATGTCTATCTGCTGGGGCTGTCACGGCAGATGCTGGGGTTGAAAGCCTCGCTCAATTGCGCGCAGGTCTGTGGATTGATTAATACCGGGTAGGGTCGATGGGTAAGGTTCAATCCAGATACAGGGAAATGGAGAGATGCTTATAACTACCAGCCGATTATTTTGGATATAGGAACTCCTAGTCTGGAGCTCAGCCCTCAGGTTACCAGTTCCATCAGGTCCAACAGCACCCCTCCAAGCGTGAGTCTTTTAAGCAATGCGCAATGCAGTGGGTTCAGCCCGGTGCGACTATGGTGTTGGAGTCGTATCCCAGTTTCTGTTCTCTCCTTATGCTGGTAGTACAGTAGTGCGGTTAGTGTATTAGATGCGCCTGCACAGCTCTCGGTATTGCAAGTAGTGGTGCTCCGCACCTAGTGTCTCAGTGCATGGATGGCATAGTTCCTCTCTGTGTTGTCCCGTCGTAAATCGGCGGGACCGCCGTTGTGGATCACAGGGTAGCAGCGGCCCAACTGAAGGGGGGGCCCCGCCCGGGTCGGGGGATCTCCTCAGGCGAGTGCTGAGATGCAGGGTGGTATAGTTGCCGTTATTACGGAGGAGAGGCTGTGCAGCGTAATATTTCAGGCCGGAATGGTGTGCAGGGTGCTCTTAGTTCCAGCAGGCCAGTGGTATCTGAGGCATCAGTCGTTCGTTTGATGCATGAAAAGAACCATAGGCCGTGGGCCCACAGGATCATGGGGCGCTGAGAACAGGGCAGTGGTAATGTCTGGGCTGCGTGAATGTCAAGTAGTGCAGCACGGGCCAGTTCGGCACTGTTACGTTATGCAGAATTCTAATGCTGCCTTCTGCGCTCTACAAGTGTTATTAGCCCAGCAACAGGTTCAAATTCGTAAGTACAGCAACTCGGCCTGCGGTGATATATGCAGGGGCCCCCATACCTTGAGTCTTGATGGAGGGGGTGTGCCAGCCTCTGCGCGTCACTTCGCCGTGGATCAATGCAATTGCAGCTCCGGTTCTCAGGTTCGCAGCGGGGCCGACCGCAAGGGGCTCTGCCTGGGTCGTAGGGTCCCAGTGGGTGTCGAAGCCTGGGATGGCAGGAGCGTGCGGCCGCGCCGACCGCGACTCCAAGACCGCCGTCCCAGAGCGGTGGGTCGAGGGAGGGAGCTCAGCAGGAGCCGGATAAGAGAAGAAATCGCCCCGGTGATTTTATATTGGTGTCTGTGTTGTTGGAGGGGTCAAGGGGTATGGGACCGCCGCGCCGAGTGGCAGTCTCCCCTCCCCCAGCCGGCCTCAGAATCTGCGGTGCTCGCGTGTGTGGGAGCCCACTCCCTGTGGAAGCGTGTGGCGGGATGCTGGGGAGGGTCCAAGCGGGGTCTTGATCCAATGCAGATATCTCCGTGTAGGCTCTCCCCCGGGAGACGTCAGTTGAACCGGAGCATCTGCAGATCTTAGGGAAACGCTCTGCCAGTTCTCGGTGAGAAACGCAGCAGTATTGAGGCAGGGTCGTGAATAAGGATCTTCGCCGTCACAGAGCGTCGCGCTCAGGCAGCCATCTTGATTGAGCGCAACAGCGCCCCCCGTGGCACAGCCATTTTAGAGTGCTGGCCACTCTTAGTAGCCAAATTAAGTAAATGCAAAAGTGCATGAGTAAAAAGTTCAAAAGACAGTAGAAAAACATCCACTGCCACCAGCCCATCCAGGATGCAAAAAAGTCACAAAAAGAAACGTTATAAGTATACAAAGTATGCTAACTGCACTCCATTTTAAGGTGATGTGTGCAGTACTGATTGTCTTATGGACTGATCAGTTTCCCCTTACGAATAAGCAAAAACACATGGGAATTAAAGCAGAAGGCTTGCCTACAAAATGTCAGTTCTGCAACAAAGCAAAACAAAGAGGCATCTCATGGAACTCTATGGGAGGAAATCACCAAAAAGAAAATATTCTCCCTAAGTACAGAAAGATTGTTTATCCAAGTACCAAAGAACAAATGTTAATGGCAGGTCCTGGTATCTCCAGTCTTAGGTTGCTGCAGCATTCAGGATTTGGATCAACACTCTGGTGGCACAAAACAGTTGCAGGCATGGTTATATTGGAGTGATTATGAAATATGAAATATGCATAAGAATAAAACAGCACCATGAATATCCAATGAAAATATTGTATTGAAGCGGTTTATGGCAACAAAGACCTCCATTGGAAAAAACATGATAGTGGAGAATGTCCACTCTACACACTTTATGTTACAAACCCTTATTGAGAAGTAATTTTGCTCCAGCATAGTCCATGTTGCCCCAAATTACTAAAACAGAATTTGACTGGCCATAATACAGTAGGTCCCCCATCTCTGACCTTCACAATAGCAAACCTCAGTATAAACAAATCAGTTTTAACACAGGGTATGACTCAGTAAAGTCTGTAGGCACTCAAAGAACTCTGCAAGGAATGTGGGAGGATCAATAAGGCTTTCCACACAGCCTTGGGCAGCGGACTCTCCAAAGCAAGGCGGACTCAGGTTTTGGTCGGTTCGAAAACCATTTTGATTATTTTGGGCCACCATGGCCAACCACTAAATTATCTCCAACAGAGCAGGGGATAAGACTACTGGGTGGCAGATAAGCAAAGTACCTGCTTTGGAAGAACAAAAACCATGAAGAACCATGAAGAACTAGAGTGGCTCCAGCCACACTCTCTGTGACATGCCCCCTTTAAGATCCACAAATCTGTTTAAGCAAGCTACCAGTGAGCTCACAGATGTCGAAGGACGTATTTTCCCATCCCACATGTAGCCTTTGTTACACAGAGCTGCACCCTGTCCTCAGTTTCAAATTGAAGACTGCCTGCATAGACACATCTGCAATGGGTTTGGTTTAATGTGTTGGTCCCAACCCTAAGGAACAAGGCTGTCGGGTCAAAGACAATTGAGCTCAGAAGATGGCAACTTTGACAGCGACAGATATCTGGATTGCATCCACCAGTCTTCTACATGAAGGATTAGGAGCCTGACTCAGTCACTTTTATCAAGGACTCTTGAGCTCAGATGGATTTCATTGTGCCTGTGGATTTTCCCACATTCTTCTCCAGGGGTTAGGTCCAATCTCATGACAGAAAGGTCCATGACCCCACTGGGTGCTTTAACATCAACACATCGCACACAGTGATTGTGGTCTACAAGCTATAAAGCACTTTCCTGCAGCTCTAACTCCAAAGAACAAGGGTTTCCCCAGTCGGTAAAAAGCAGCAGCCCAACTGCAACTTCACTGATACAGTTCCTGCTTTGATCCCTAAGATGCCATTGCACCATGCCAATGGTGCAATGGCTGTAAAACATTTATGAATCCCAAAGAAAGCTGGGCTAGCAACTTCTCAGCACAGAAGACCAGTCCTGTATCACCAGGGTACCTAAAGCAACATGATACCACTTAGGGTGCCTGCGGCTAGAGTAGCTATCAATGGTTCCCGAGACAAAGCCCTATCATCAGAACAGGAGCAGCTTGGTGAGCTAGTACCCAGTACAGAATCACAATTGTTTACTGTATGCGTACCCCAGAATACATTCACGCCACTTGGGAGTAAGTAGCCTGCATGGCAACAGGAAGTTTAAAAGCACCAAAGCTCAATCCTTTATAATCGAACTAGCTTGACTAGCTACATGTCTGCAAAGTATCATGTTCCTGTTTTGCAGGGGGTTCCCAGAACCCCTCCCCCCACAACGCCCTGTCTGTGGCCAGCATAGCCATAACTCTTTTTTGGCTGGAGCAGGTATAGCCTAATAGGTTAATCCTCAATAGAGGCATAGTGCTTGATCAGGGGGTCAAGTGTTCCTCTTCAAGGAAGGGGGGCTGTTGGACAGCAGCACCATAGCTGACCAAGCACACTCTGCTTGCGAGCATCTTCATTACTACCAGAATATTCAATTTCTTAAAGGCGATCTGGGGGCATGGCTAGAGAAAGGGTTGTGCACTAAAAGCATAACCCTTTCTCCATGCTTTGGCATTGAAACATCACAGAGCTAGTCTTGGGTTTGCAGGAGGACTTAGCTACCAGAAACAGAGACATCTTTATGGGAGGGCAGAAGGGGCCTGGCCCCCACCACTCAGTTTCCATTGCTCACAAAACTTAAATAGCACATGCCAGGATATTTTATGGTGAGCTGCTGAGGCTCTAAATCTGTTGCCTGTTGACAAGTACATTCTGCTGTGATCAATAAAATAATACATCGTTTTTATATAGTGCTACAAACCCATAGGTATCTTAAGCACTGCAATAAAAGTTATTATTCCACTGCGTGGTACACAATTTATCGACGTCGTAAGTATGAAAGGCTGAGTTTGCCCTGCCGAGATTCGAACCTGTGTCAGCAGGCTGCGTACAGATGTCAGAACGAGCGCTCAACTCGTGCTATCTGAGCAGCAATTCTTCCTGTATTGCGCACTGTGGTCACAGGTATAGTTTGGTGTTCACTACGGCACAACTCCTGTAGCATACTCATCTTCCGGTGAGGGTTAATTAGTCATGTGCAACAGCCAAAGTTGAAATGCATATTGATCATTTGAGTGCCATAATGGTTCAGAAGATAGCTCAGTGTGTTAAGCAGCACTCATTGCAGGGATCTGTGCTGATATGCAATATAACAATACCAAATTCCCGCAAAACAAACTTAGCCTTTCCTATGTCTGAAGTTGATAAACCTTGTTTTGTAGCACAATAGGTGCTATTACCACCAATGTACCTCCACCAGATAGCAGTTGCTATGCAAACTAACATAGCCTCAGTATGGTGAGGTCTAGGAATCGGCTCTTTTAGAAAGGGGTAGTAAAACCCAGGCAGCCACCACCAATGACGAGCATGAGGTGTTAGTCCGGAGAGATGATTAGGTACCCTAATTCAAGAATGTTGAACCAAAGCATTCATGCTTGTGTCCTGGTTTTACCAGCAGATGATACAATGACCCTCGACAAATCATCTTATATCACTAGCATTACTGTGCTGTCGTCTGTGAAAAGGTTTGCCTTTTCACATACTGGTGGCATTGTTGAGCCCATTAACTGATCTTTCAGAAGGAGTTCTAATCAGAAGTGAGTGGACCAGATATCACAGTCCTGTGGCAAGCATATTTAAGGTCTGCTTATTTGACACAAAAGGGTTTGCTTTTTTGTACAATTCAAAGGTTCTTCTGCACATCATTAAAAAAAAAATCAATAAGCCTTTATGTTGGGTCATTTAAAGCTTTAACATACAAAAGTGAAACCTATATGAAATCTTTTAAGATTACAACTCCATCTTTATACTCCAGTGTACATCTCACGCTATAAACCACCCACCCCCGCTGAACCCACCCTCACCCCCACAAGTGGCAATGTTGCATCGCCCCTCGTCTACCACCTCACTGCCCTCCACCCACCCCCTCGGATACCTAACTCATGCCTCCCCTCCCTCGTCACAGCACGGGCCGCCCTGGCCAACACAGCCCCATCAGCAAACCCTCCTACTCTCTCGCACACTCCTGTACCCCTCAATCGCCCCACAAATCGCACAGGCCATACGCATTGCAGACTGCCACTGACATATTGCTCTGCCCTTCTCCTCAGGGCACCCCCTCTTCCCCTCCCTACTTTCCCCAGCCTTCACCACCCACTCCCAACCCTGTCCTAGCTCTTTTCACCTCTCCTCCAAAATACCCTTCCCAGACCAATATCCATCGAAACCTCCCTCCTCCTGAATTTCCCACCATGCACTCAGACATCTCTGCTCCCACCCACCACTCCCAACCCCTTACCACTCCTGATGCCGACCATACACCAGGAGTCTCTCATACTCTCCTGCATACTCATCAACGCCAGTTCGGTCACCCTAAATAAACACTACATCTTTGACCTCATAGCCACTGAAAACCCAGAAATCCTATTCATCACTTAAGCCTGGTTCACTGATGCAACCCCATCGCACATGAGGCCTTCCCACCCGGTTACTCCCTGTCCATACATAACAGGCCCAGCAGAGCAGCGGGTCTAGTCATCCACCACAAACAACACCTTTCAGTAATATCCACAGAGAAACTACCTTGCAACACTAAATGTGAATCTATTCTCGCCAAGTTCGACTTCAGTCCTTCCATCACCCAGTTTCCTTCTATATAGGCCTCCCGGCTATGACTGAAATTTGGCCGCCTCTCTGCGAATCCCTCTCCACCACACTGATCCAGCACTCTGTGCTTACTTTGCTAGGAGACTTTAACATCTGGTTTGATGTTCCTGCCAACCCCATGATCGGCTCTCACCGACAATCTGGAAGCTCTCGGCCTAACACAACTGATTTCCCACATGACCCACATTGCAGGACACACCCTCAATGCACTATTCTACACATCTGGTCTAGTCTCCCCACTCCTACCTCGCCGCCTAATCTGGACTGATTACCATTGTATACCATTCTCACTTCAACACCACTCCCCCTCCCCTCCACTTTCAGCAAACTCCTCCTCAACCACCCTGGCCTCCCTCCCTCTCTGGAATCAAATCATCATCAACCCAGAGACAGCCAATTCCCTCCTTCACACACCACATGATATCTCTCGCAAGGAAGGACACCCCTCCATCGACCTCTTTGACCAATGGCTCTTCAAAGCTATGACCCCCTCACACCAACCCGTCGCCCCCTCACTACGATCAAAGCCCACACCAAAAGTGGTACACCCCTTCCCTCAAAGCACACAAAACCCTCAAGCATCGCCTAGAGCGAATGGGGAAGAGCAACCCTAACCCACAAAACAAAATGGTCTGTGCACGACTGAACAGGGCATATCTGTACGAAATCAAGAAAGCCAAGAAAAAGAAAAATCATTATGGAAACAGAATCTCCAACTCCAAAAATCCATACAGGGAACTCCACAAAATCCTAGGGGAATTCAATTCCCAGAGTTGCTGTTAGGGAGAATTCTCTTATAAGGCTAATTTCCCAAACCTAGTGAGTCCCCCAGCAGCTTTGCTGGATTTTTGGGATTTGTTTTTTTCTCCTGCTAAGAGTGAGACTCTTTTCCTCCCACTCTTAGGCATGATTTGAGGTATGTCTTTGACTTTGTATGTGCTTATGGGCTTTCTTTCTCCATAGGGTATCATCTGTTTCTGTGTATGTGTTCCACAGCACCCTCAGTGCAGTAACACAGGGGTGTCATAGTGACCCCCAAACATAGCCTCCATACCCTGGGACTGACTACTGTCTCCCAGGGCATGTAAAGTCACCATTGACTTTACTAGTCCAAAATTGTGAACAGAACCAGTACAAACCATCATATTGTGGAAGTACTGGAAGGGGTTAATTCGATTGCCCCTGGGTCTGTTTTCAAGGGTCAGTCCGCCTTGTCGAGTTTCTGGCTGGTGGCAGTGGTTACCACACACAATATTCCACCAGAATATTTCCTATGGGATTTTCCCATTGATTTTAAAGGCACCACTTTTTTGGTGCAATGTTAAAGATACCGCCGGTTTATTTATTTAATATTAAATCAACGGTTGGGTCTTTTTGGCAGAACTCTTTTCTAAAATGGCGTTCGTGTCCGTCTCTGAAACTCTGACCAAGGTCGAGCCCTTTGTTCCACTTTTTGGCGGGCTTCTCCACAGAAGCCCTCCAAATGGTGCCACTCTGTCTGGGTTCCACAGGATAGGTGGGGAGTGGAATTGGCACCCTGGACTGCGTTGCCTTAGCAACTCAAGTCACACTCTGTTCTGATTGAGCCAGTGGTGAGCCTAGGCTGTTGAATGGGGGTTTTTCTGCATAAAAGCAGGGCCTTTGGGACTGGAACTTCAGAAGTCGCCACAGGACCTAAGAATCCGAAGAGGGAAGAAGCTGAGCCATCTGCAATGACGACACCACCGGTGGAGCCCTGCTGCAACAAACTCACCACTTTCCCAACGACAAGAGAAGATCTTCTGCTGGACGAGTCTTCTTCCTCTGAGCTGGTGGGACCAACCAGTTTGCCCTTTTCGCCTTCCAAGGACGTCTCTTGGTCGAATCACCCGTGCCAAGCACCCCGTTGAGAACCTTGGGCCATGATTGCGCATTTGTGATAGACATTAATGATACATCTAGAGGATGACAAGTATGCAAGGAGTACTTCCCATCTAGTGCCACCTTCAAACCGCTACTCAAAAAACCCAGTATAATCCCACTCTCCCCATCAAGCTACCGCCCAATTTCCAAAACCCGCTTCATTGCTAAACTAATTGACCATGCGCATATAAACAACTTGACCTCTTCACAGAAGCCAATAGACTCCTTGACGCAGCCCACTCAGGGTTTCGACCCCCTCTGTGGAACGGACTCCTCATTGGTCTTTATCTGGGACGACCTGACCAACAACTGCTGATTCAGAAGGGTGCGCTGCACTCATCCCCCTGGATCTATCCACAGCCTTTAATACCACCGACCACACAATACTCAGGAACAGGCTCCTCACCCTAGGCATCAAAGAATCAGCCCATAATTGGATCACCTCTTTTATTTCCAATCGCTCGCAAATCTTTCTCCCCCGACCTTTCTCCACTGCCCCTCGCCCCATCAGAAAAGGGGTGCCACAAGGAGCCTCCCTTTCGACCCCTACTCTTCAACCTTTACCTAAACCCACTGCCAGCTCTCATCTCCGCTCTCACAACCTTACCTGCTACAATTACGCAGACGACACCCAGATCATTTTCAAATTCCAAGACTCCAGACTCCCCACTTCCCAAACTCGCCTTTTGCCTCTCGGTTATCAATCTATGGATGACGACCAACCACCTAATCCTCAACCCAGGCAAAACAGAAATCCAAATATGCATCAAAACTGCTCTGATTCCCCAACCTTTACCATGGCCAATTGCCCTGGGAGCCTCACCAGATGCCTGCACCACGGTAATAAATCTTGGCTGCACCATGGACACAGACCTATCCCTCTCCAAACATATCAACTCTGTATCCTGGACCTGCCACTTACACTTACGCATCCTAAAACAAATCTTTTTCTTCCTCTCCTATCCTCAAAGACTCTCTGCAATACTGGCCATCATCATCTCCAGCCTAGACTATGCCAACTCCCTCTATCTCAGTGTACCAGCACGCCAGCGCAGGAAGCTCCAGCCAGACTGCTCCCTGCCCTCTCGCCCAGAGAACATATCACCCCTGCACTCAGAGTGCCACCCTAGCTCCCTGTTAGCCTAAGAACAGCCTTCAAAGCAATGTGCATCACACACTGAGCACTCCATAATAAAGGACCAGAGTTCCTTCATAGCAAAGTCATTAACTACCAACACCCCAGAAACATCTGATCGGGCTCAGCTCTCCTCCTTACTAGTCCCACTTACGCCCCAGCAGAGTTGGTGGCTCTGCCTCTCTATCCTAGTTCCCACCATCTGGAACACTCTAAGTCTGCACATCTGCCGCACCAAGAACAACCTTTCCTTCAAAAGAGACCTTAAGTCCTGGCTATTTGCCACATTATCCTGAAACCCCTCCCTAAACCTTTCCAATTCCCATTCCGAACAGAGGAACACTTACCACCAGGGGGCACCAGACCTATTTGTGGCGGCCTGGCCTCGCTGGGCCGGAACACCCACAACACTATCATACATCAATCATGACCCTGGTTTCCTACAAGCACCATCAGCTTAAACACAGCCCTTCATATCTTTTTTCACACTATGATATGTAACAGGATTGATAAGTCAATGCACCTGGCATGTACGGAAAAACAGGCAAATCACATTCAAAGTCGTTGTGATAGAATCACCACTATCGCAATTGGACAGATTGGGATGCACTGCAGGGAATTCTCATGGGAAGAATTGTGCCATGGCCATGTCTTGCGCCAGAAGGCCAGGTGGGGGTTTCTCATGCATTACTCCAGGAAGGCAATTAAGAACTAGAACCTGAAACACACTGGAAGGACTTGAGGGATGGGCAGGTATTGCGCATGAATGTACTATAGAATAGGCCGTACCGGTTAACAATTGAGAAGGTTCAGTATGCACTCGATATATGGGTAGACTCACCACGATATGTGCCTAGAAGAACCTCGAAGTACAACCTGTGCTCCCCTAGTTGCCAATAGTTGGAGCATTGACTGCTGTTGTTGCTAACCGTTTTATAGCAGCCGTAAGAATCGTCAGAAGAAGGCAATACCTGATCGGGCACGCAAACAACAAATCGCCACCAAAACTGCCCAGTCCTGCTAAGCCTTGTTTGGCCAAAAGCACACACGCATTCTAATCTTATTCCATGACCTACAACTGGACCACTGAGGGCGTTGCAACTACCAGCGCTTTGAGAGTATAATAATGATAACAGGCGCTACATAAATGACAAGTACAATACAATACAATGTGGGTTGCCATTCGTTAGTAGAGATCCCAGAGTGCCATATGCCCAAATGTCTAATCTGAAAAACCTGTAGAAGCAGAGATAGCAGCACTGCAGAGGTGCACAGAGAGCTGCCTCTGGGATGTAAAGTTGGGGGTGGTGGACAATGTATAGTCACAGAGCACAACAGTAGAAGAAGAAAAGAAGGATTTTGCTTGATTAAACAAAGCCGGAGGGCCTAGAGAGTTGCCACAAAGGACAAACAATCCAACAGAAGACGGCAAACAGGGATCAAAGGCAAGCCAAATGAAAAGCTGATCGAAGCAGCAGACAGTAACACAAGAGATGGGTATATATGATACTGAAGCAGAGGGCCAGATCGAGGATGGAGAAAGCCAGTACCACACTAGAAAATTGAGTAGAAAAGCAGGTGCAGGCTGGGTTACTGCGGAAAGCCAAGTGCTATCTGGTACATTTCAGGCTGGAGAAAGGAAGCAGCATAACAGAGTAATACAGGCCAAAGAGTGTAAAGAGAATAATATCCCCGGAGGTCAGAAAAACCAAGCCAAATACCAGAAGGCAGACTCAATGTCCTAGTACTGGCCCTACGACCTAAGTGTCTTAGACATCCTCACCCCAGTTATCTGGGAATGCAAAACCAACAACTGTGTCATGAACTGGGGCACAGGATGGGAAGGGCATCATATCCCTTAAATAGAGAGAGAAGGAATCCATATCATTTACTGATAGTTATGAGTAAACCATATCCATTTCTAGTGTGCTGAGGCACTACAATCCGGGATCAGGAAGAAGTGAGCCAGGCACTACCTGTGAGGAATTGCCATCTGGCAAGGGTAAAAATCCCTGGCAAATAGAATGATGAGACTAATTCTGTCTAAAAAAAAAGGGGTAATCTGGCAACCAGATTCCCCCTTTCCCATCAACTCCATGCCAAAAGCATAGTGCACTCACTCGTGCCCTGCTGCATCAGTAGTCAGATCCGCGGTATCCGCTCTATTTGTGTTACAGATCAGGTTTGAAGGTCATGAGAAGTCCACTTGACAGTCGCATAGACAGCCAAGTCCCTACGACACATGGGTGTCGTTTAATATACGCTCCACTATACCCAAAACTATGATGATCACGAGTCGCCCATGCCGGTGGCAGGGTAAACTCTAAATAAAAGCTTTGCCTATGTTTGAGCATAGTAAATGATGCTACCTATGATCACAACTGCCACATTCCAATTGATACCGCACCTGTCAGCTCCTATGGAAGGTGATGTATATTCTGGTCAGCCAAGTGTAGACCGACAAATGGCAGGACGAGAAGGTGGAAGGCCTGGCCTCCTCTTTGATCTCTTTGTGAGGGCAGGTAACAGCAACTGTCCTTGGCCTGGACATCAAGAGAGCACGCCCATTGAAAAGGAGTAGCCTTACACCAGGGTGTTAAATCTCGAACGGTCTTTGTTCTCAGTAAGAAGGGAGGGATTTTGATAGGCACGAGGGCTCTGGTCAATGGGAGTAGGTTTCCACCATTTTGATTCTCACTGTCTCTCTCACTCTCTCTCTCTCACTCTCTCTCTCTCTCTTTCCTGTCCCCTCCACTTCCTCTGGAACAAAGCACTATGGGTGTGACATCAACAGGGCAACGTCCACTCCGTCCAGGACCAGGGACTGGTCTATTAAGGTAGGATAGCTTTGGTCCAATCACCTGAGGACTTTTGCCTTTAAAAGAAGGGGTATTCCTCAACTTCAGCAGATTCACTCAGTTCCTCTCGGATCCTTTAAGGCTGCAGATTTGTTCTGAAGATCTCACTGAACTTCATTTGGGGGAGTTATACTCTCCAAAGCCCTCAGCCTGAGGTGAAGAAGGAATCATCCAAGACAGAAGGAAGATCTGTCCTCTATCACTCCCAGGGCACATTGGGGGTACCCTATGCAGTGGATAAGGATTTACCTCGCTGCATCAAAGTCTCCTAAACTGAGCATGGGGACCCTGAACAGAAATCACTCTATCCTCGAGTCTCCCTGAAAGGGCCTCACAGCAACCGTAAGATCAGACCAGCCGAAGCTCCCTATTCACTGCGCCAAACCGGTCGCTCTGCATTCACCGAACCTGGAACAATAGGGAAGTTGCCAGCACTGGTTGCTGTGCTCCTCCACAAATCAAACATTTGCTTGCACCTTCGACCAGCTCGACGCAGCATTGTATCCCAAGCAAAGCTTGTCACCAGCTAGGTTCGAAGCAACTGCTCGTGTCGGGACCCGAAGTGAATCACTGGATTGCCACTTGCCAACTCTAACAGGTGGTTACAATCACGGCTCAGCCCACCTAGCGCTGAACTTCCACCTCATCGATCGCACGTCGACGCATCCAAGATCACCACTTTAACAACCTTCATCAACCGTCTCGAACCGCTGCAGCATCACTCATCCACCCGCCCCAGAGGCTAAAGCACAAATCGGCCTGGCCAACTGCTAAGCGTTCCTGGGACTGTCCCGACCTGCATCTTTGAAGAGCCGCTGTTCTACCGCACAGAGCAACCACATCCACCCATACTCAATGCCCGCTCGCTACTGGGTCCTTTGCAATCTTACGTGCCTGAACTGAGCCTGATCAGCTTGAATCAATATTCGACCCCAGGTCTGACTGCGTCAGCCCACCAAGAACTGAATCCAGGTACTGTTGACTCTCAACTGCCCCCTCGGTCCACTTGGACCCTAGAGACTGGTTAGGTCATGATTGCTCCTGTTTTGTAACAAGATATCCTTTCCATGGTAGTACCTTACCTACCACCCCTGGAACTACGCTCAGAGTTCTACTTTCTCCAGCCTGTCGCATCTTTTCTGTCTTTCCTTTGGAGTGTTTTTTTGTATAGTGGTTCTATTCATTCTACGTGCAGACGGTATGTTCCAATTAAAGTGTTTATATTAATCCAAAAGTAGTAAAAAAAGGAGTGTAAATGCAGCAAGGAAAGAAACGTTTTATGCACAGCTGAGAGAAAAAACAGACTCTGTGTAACTGATAAACCATTTCTCAAATTGCCCCTTCTGAGGCTACACCTTTTAAAGCAGAATGAACAATTTCTACAGTTTCAACAATTAGTATAATTCACACATGTTGGCTGCTAGTCATCAATCTCCTAAAGAAACCTATACATTAAAAGATCTAACTGGAGGCTTCTTCACTAACGGGCTTGGGACCCGACAAATTAGACACGGATAGCTCCCTGGACTATGGTGAAGAAGAGGCAGTTGAGGACTAGTGGACCGTGTTGGCTTTTCACAGAGACTTTAATGGGGGCGAGGGGGACAAAAGGGTGAGACGTGGGGGTTTGAGTAGTTCATGCACCATGTTAAGGTGCACTGTTTGTTTGTTATGAAACTAATAAACTATTCTAAAAAAAAACTGGAGGCTTCACTTTACCCACCCTTAATCATAGCGCAAGATGATAAAATGCTTGATGCTAATTGGACCACTATGTTGGAGACAGCGGAGGCAGCGCATCCCACCGAAACCAACCAATGATATTACGTATAGTCAGCCAGGGCAAAACTATGTTGCAGCCCTTGGAACACACACCATCCCCTTCTCCTGATTGGATTCCTTCGTCCATCGACCCCACCTCTGCTCGCTCTGTACCTCTCGTGTTGATACACGTGGTCAATTTTGGGACCAACCTTCTAGTTATCTTCTCACGATGAACATCTTTGAAGAGACGCTGTTCTACTGCACAGAGCAACCACATCCACCCATACTCGACGCCCGCTCACTACTGGGTCCTTCGCAATCCTACGTTCCTGAACTGAGCCTGATCAGCTTGAATCAATGTTCGACCACAGGTCTGACTGCGTCAGCCCACCAAGAACTGAATCCAGGTACTGTTGACGCTCAAGCTGCATGAAAGAACATGTGCGCTGCCCTGTTCCTAGAAATTATTGTTCGACCAAATACTTTTATTCCTAATCAAAATGCCCTGCTAGTCAAAAGGCGCACTGTTGTTCCCCTCCTGGTGCTATATTTTGGCATTGCCGTGATTTGAGCCCCCTCATGCATCATACTGTGTCCTCCACGATCACTGTGTATTCATAAGTTTATCGATTGGGAAGGCACCTGTGTCTGGAGAGCAACTTCATTCCCCAGAGAAGGTATTCTCTTGCAACAATTAATTGGCATCTCTTTCCATTCTGACCTTCGCTCCATGAGCTGCTCTGCCCAACAGAGAAAATAAAATTCAATTAAATGGATACTGCAGCCTTTAGCTAATTCCTGGTACTCTACCACTACAGGCCCCAATATGGCTGCCCTCTTGCTCCCTGCAGCAACTAACAAGGCTATATGGTGCAACTTATATAATAAAACCAAGCCCCACCTAACTGCCCTTTAACCTACTAATGAAGGTGCACTGACACAAGTTAATTCTACCACTTCCCCTCTGCACGTGTGTTTTCTGTACCCTTCCCCACCTCCCTATTGGCTCCCTGATGTGATGTGTGGAACAGCTATATGTATATTCTAATTAGCAGATGCCGTCACCAACCCTCATGACCACAGGTGCTGTCACCAACCCTTGTGACCACTGCATCACTACCCGGGCCTAGGCCTTGCTAAAAAACGTTTTGTACCTTGTACTTGCGCCACCCTGTGGAACTCTGGATCTGCCCCTTGACACAATCTCCAACACACCCATCCCAAAGGATGTCAAGCTTCTCAAAATACCCAGAGACGACCAAAATGACTCATCAAACTTCATACCAATCTCCAACATACCCATCCCTCAGGATGGTCCAAACAAACAGGAGAGGAAAGGTATTTGTGTCCCAACACACTTCTGAGAGATAATGGGGCTCATTAGAAGTCAGCCGGTGCGGAAACACCAGTGGCGTTAAATCCCCCGCCACCGTTGTTTTTGTACCGGCTGATTCTGAGTCCTGCAGGCGGGAGGTGTCACTCCCGCCAGCTCTGACCTGGTGGTATTAACACCACCCGCCTGCAGGCGGACATGGAAACACCAGCTCTGTCATAGACAGAACCAGTGTTTCCATGGTCCCCATCCCCATGGAGTCCTATTGGACTCCATGGGAATGGGGATTTACAGAATTCCGCCTCCAGAATTACTGGGTCACCGGGTTTTAATGCCCCGATGAATCACAGAGGCGGAATGGTACTACCGCTCCGGCGGCAGCCTGCCAGTTTTCCCAGCACAGCTATCGCCGGATTCGTAATGAGGCCCAATATCTTCCTGCACCAAGGCAGACGACTAAGGCATCGAAAAGGGAACATGGCTGTAAAATGGCCCAGAGACAATCATAGCACAAATTTCCCACCCAAGGCCAAGAGGAGAACCGGGAGACAAAAAGGACAACCCTGGAAGAACACTCAGTGGCTGAAAATCGACACCAGAGCTAAAGTACAGAAATATAAGCTCAGACAGTATGGCCAAACTTAGTCTCAAAACTGTAGCAGCAGCTTTACAATGCCAAGCTCGTCTAGCAGGTAAGTAAAGCTGATTGTGTGGTCTCACGATTGGACAAGGAAGCAGGTGCCCTCTTTGAGGATAGTATGTGAGGCAGAAAAAGGTAACAGACTGTTTTCAAGTGAGTGATGCTGTGATCAGTGCCACTGACTGAGATGACTCCCATTTAGGATCTCCCCAGAATCCCCCGCCCCCATCCGAACACATGACAGGAAAATGGCCATTATGTGGGTCAAGACATAATGACAGAGTTCCTATGAGAGAGGCTAGCCCACGTGCTAAAACATGGGCGAGGGACCCAGCAAAGGTATTGAACATCATTATGTATGGATTACAGAGTAACAAGTAGGGTGTGATATATAAAATGAAATCTGAACTAGGGGAGGAGAAAAGAAGTGAGGGATGGCAGTTACCCTGTAATCAGGGGCGTTCAGTGCCTCCAAGGGTAAAATAATGACAGGAGCATTTATTGTGAAACAAAGGGAAGGAGATTAGTGGCAGTTGGTCACTTACTTTTAGTTCACATCTATACATGTGTACTTGGCGTGGTTGGGTGTGTGGGGGGCACGGTGGGGGATTCTGTTACCCCACAGGCATCATAAGAGGAAGCTAGACTGAGCTTTGTGATTAGTCCATTACATATGATGAAGGTTGAGAGTCTATCCTGTTGGACAAAGAGGTTGCAGGCAAGCCTCCAGATAAGTGTTATACAAGTCCTTTTTACGCCTTAAAATCTTGTAAATATGACACCTTTTATATTTATACACCAGTTGAGAGCATAGGACAGATGGCTTGACTGAAACCAGATCACATCATTTGATTGTTACCTGCATGGATAAAATTGCATTGCATGGAGCAGCGTCTGAAAATACATTTATTCTTTGCTGTTCTGAAAGGCTCAATACACACAGCTCACACAGTGAGATAAGGAAGAGTTCAACCATAACCACAATGATCACAATATCCTAGAAATCACCTGGACACACACTTTGGTAGTTAGGAGACAATATTATACCTCGCAATGTCAGCTATCAGAAGCTTGTAATAGAATGAAATGGACGCTGCCAAAATTAGACCAGCTATTGATAAACCTTCAATAAAAAAATTATACTACATGTTTAGGTATCCAGCTAGTTTATACACAGCCCCCATTTTCTTTGTAGAGATTTCTCATCCCCACTTTCGGCCTGCCTTTAGACATAAATATCCGTTCAATCCAATGACTAAGTTCATCAGAGTAAAAATGTGGGCGGAAATAAAAAGCATAAGGGATGTTCATTTCAAGGAATACAAAGAGAAAACTTCCAAAATCCGCAGTAAGTATAACAATTTTATAAAACAACATAAAGCCCTTAAAACGCAAGAAAGAAATGAGCAGATGCTAACAGCTTTAGCAGCTAAATCTAGTGCAAAGATATAGAAACTCTTAAATGGAGTAAATAATTCTGGCACAACGCCATTGCTTCTAAACACAATCACTGAAAATACATGGGTAACCCATTTTGTAAACCTTTTTTCTGAGCCATCGGCGAATGCAACTATAACACAAGACACTGACTTTTCCTCTGTTCAGTTTAATCATATAGACATCCTAATCCCAATAAAAAAAACTGAGCCTATCAAAAGACCCACGTCCGGATGGGCTTTCAAATGCTATCATGAGAGCCTATCCAGAAGCATGGGCAATTATTGTTTAGGAAATATTTGAAGAGGTGAAAGGCACAGGCTGCATCCCAGAAACATGGAAAAATTCAATATTGATACCTATATTTAAGAAAGGGGATCGGAGCTTACCATCAAATGATCGACCGATTTCCCTACTAGATATACCGGGAAAAATCTTTGCTAGACTAATATTGAAAGATCTGAATAACAGGCTTAAAACAGAAAACCTAATGGATCCCCATCAATCTGGCTTTGTTCCCGGTTTAGGAACAGCTGTCAATTTACTAACTTTGACAGCCCTAAAAAACCAAGTATTGAGATCTAGGCAATCCATACCTTCATCGACTCCCAACAGGCTTTTGATTCCATATCCAGAGAAAAATGATGGCAAAAATTACTAGACGCAAGATGCCCCAAATATCTCCTGTGGGCACTACAGCAACTACACACCGTTACATTTGTACAAGTCAAATGAACGCAGGAAGACCTTCTCTCCAAGCCCATCCCTACCTTTAGGGGCCTGAAACAAGGCTGCATTTTGGCTGCAACCCTTTTTAACTTTTACATCAAAGATATGCGTCAGCATCTACAAATGCTAAGAATATTTCTGCCCAAACTTGGCACCTATCCAATCTCATACTTATTTTACACGGATGATCTTGTTTTAATCGATCAAACGCCTGTGGGGCTACAGAGACAATTGCAGGGCTTAATAGAACTTGCAACAGAAAACATGCTTACTGTAAATATAAATAAATCAAATATTTTGAGACTTGCCCCAACCACTATACGAAACAGAGCTTCATCATTTAAATGGGCAATAGGAAAACAAAAATTAGAAATAGTACAAATACTTAGGTGTAAGTATGAATGATAACAAAACAGAACAGCCATACAAAAATGAGCTGGAATATAAAACGCATTCCCTGTCCTCCCAGGCCAAATTATTACACAAAAAATACAAAACCTTCTCCCATCTCCAGATAGTAAAATTCTATAAAGAAAAGGTGATTCCTACTATAACTTATGGTGCCCACACTAATCTCCCAGAAAACCATCCAGACTGGGATTATTTAGAGGAAGTCTTTTGGAAGAATATCCTACCAATACCAAGAGGTTTTCCAATTCAAATAGTCCAATACGAACTAGGACTAACATCAATGAAAGTAATGGTATCATGGAATTCCATGATGTTATACAACAAATGTATGAACAAAGATAGATTTAGTGACTCTCCTACCGACACTAGCTAACTTGTTAGAAACTACATCTCGGGCGCTGTTGAGCAGCTAAGAGTGATGGCTGCTTAGCCTGAGGGCTCCGCATGACGGCCGAAATATCTGCAGAGGAGGTGACAAAATCCGTTGACAAGGTGGATGTGGCTGCACAGATTAACTGATGAGATATTGAGGTACATCTGTACCGAAGTACATGCCCCTGTCGGCCCGAGAACCTGAGATATGACCGCCGGAAGGCACTGACATTACCTCCGGTGTCCAGCGAATCATACACGGTCCGCTCTGATCTCCTGCAGAGGCTGCGCTGGACTGAGACCCAGGGTGAGTGCAGCAGCAACCTCGCTGTGGGCCATCGTGTTGAGGTCCGGACACCCCTGACCTGATCCGTTCTGCCCTTGGGCTCTAAGCCTTGGATCGGGGGTGAAGCGGCACTGCGGCCCCTCCCCACTGTGAGCCCCGACTATGGATCCCTGAGTGGGGGGAAGACGGCGCATCGTCATCCTGTACCGCCATGCCGGAGGGTGGCTGTGCACCGTTCTACGGTGGATCCGTGCCGTATACACTGATTGGCAGTGACTTGCTGGAGGAGAAGAACCCCCCCCCCATGCCGGCGGATCGAGGCGGGGGTGCCAGCCCCCCTCCCTAGTCGAGCCGCATTGCCCCTCCCTGGCCAAACCGCATCACTGTGGGGCTGGAGCTGCGGTCCACAAAAGGTTCCAGAGTGAGGGACAGGCACTCCAACACTGTCCCTCGCTGCCTCCCGGAGGGAGAATTAAACATCCTGGCGTGCGGGACCTGGACACTCCGTGTCCCATTAACTCGCAGGGGGTGAGACTACTCCCCAATCCACCAGATCAAGGTATGGAACACCGCCCCCCTGCCCCCTGGCGATTCGTGCATGATGCATCCTCCATGCTTGGCCAGTGGACACTTCATATGTCCCTATTAATACTGGAGGGCCCCTCATGACTGAGGCCCGGCCTGGCCTGGCCACCCAGTCACACCATCTTGCCATACCGACCGCCCGCCTTCATACAGTGGTGCCTCATACCCCCATCTGGATCAGATCTAATTGGACCACTAGGATTGTTGGACCCACCCCGGAGAGACTGTGCCCACGCTGCTGGGGGCAACCCCTGCCCCCAACACTTGCATCGATTACAAGGGCACAGGGAACATCTTCGCAGTGTCAGTCCCTGGCAGCCCGTCAACATTTGCAAACATCACGCCTGCAGCCCACTGTGCATCACTTACCCCATTTGGAACATGCCTTTGCTGTGAAGGGGATGACCAGCGCACATGCCAGGGGTGGTCTGCTGACTCACTGGTTAACCTGTCACGGGTTCCCCCAACCACCCCAGTCAACCACTTGCTGCCGCAGCGCTGCACCCCCCTTGCATGAGGGGTGAACAGGAGAATCAGCGGTCAGCCCTAATCTCAAATTGTACTCAAAGCCCGGGCCCCGACACAGGATCCCTGCCTCCCACAAGGACATGGGGTCGGGCGGGGGAAAGAAATACGGCGCAATGGATTAGTTTGCAAAATCTACCACAGGGGAGTGCAGGAGCAGCCTAGCCAAGTCCAGATAGACTCCTCCCTTCCGACCCCCGGCCCATCGCTCACGCCCGATCTAACAAACATGAGGGAAGCAATGGTGAAGGGCTTCGCCGCAGTGCACGAGAAATAGGACGACGTTACAGCGAATGTGGCGTCCGTTCACGGAGGTGGAAACCAGAATAGGGACAAACAAAGACAATCTGCATGTACTCCAGGATACGGTGACAGCTCTTACCAAGGACATTAAGTATGTCAAAAACAAACGCGAGGACCTCGAATCGCGATCTTGTTGAAACAACATCTGCATAGTCAGGGTCCCCTAGGACGCCCTAACCGGAAACATGGAACTGGCCATGGAAAACCTGCTCAAAGACCTATTGGGGCATAGAGAACTCTCCCCATTTTTCACAGTGGAGTGGGCCCACCGTGCACTAAAACCCAGACCCAAACCAGGAGACTTCCCCAGACCTATTATCATGAAAATACTGTGCAATCGAGACAGAGACTATCTTCTACGCCTGGCCCGTGAGAAGAAGGAACTTTGACTGGGCTCACAAATCAACCGTATATTCCGTGAATTCTCCATAGCTGTGCAACAGGAGCGCCGCCAGTTCAGTGGTGTGAAGAAACTGCTCCGGGAGCGGGGTATCCAATATGCTATGTTATTCCTGGCGCACTTAAAGCTCCGTTCCGGGGCAAACTATATTTCTTCTCAGTACCGAGTGAGGCTCTTCAGTTCATTGAAGCACAGATCCCCGTTAAAATTCTCCTGTTAAACCTGCTGAATGAAAATATGACTGTTCGTTCGCTTTTATAATCCAGATTCAAAATCAATGATCCTAAATGCAACATGTGTCGATAGCAGTGTACACTAAGTTCTAGCCGCCTCATTACTCTTTACATAATGGATGAGATATCCCATATATAATGGTAATAGGCCGTGCGGCAACAGCGCACCCCTTTGCAATTGCTCTGTGTGAATTGTGGGAAATGTTCCCCCGTGTTCCATGTTGATAGGTGGGACCAGTTGGGGGGAACTGGGTGGCGGGGGTAGACACACTTCTGGGTTGGGGGAGACAGTGGGGGAGGGGAGAAGGGAACAGGTTCTGAACACCCGCTTCGGGAACTGTTAGATGTTTCAGCGCCAATGTTAAAATGTTAAAAGATTGGCGATGGAGTACTCAGTGGTCTTGATTTGGTATTAAATAGCAAAAAGTACTAGTTGTAACGACAATGTAAAACACAAGTTCCTACAAAGGTTATTGCACAATAACTAAAAATACTACGTTGGAACATCCGGCGACTGGGGAACTTGAACAAAACTTGCAATATAATTTCCTATGTACAAAGACAAAGAGCTAACATACTGCTCCTGCAAGAAACCCATGCTAAAGGAAATATATGCTGGAACATAGCCCCCTTGTGGGGGAAGAATAGGTATTTTACCTCGCAGTCGAGAGGAGTCCTGATACTCATACACAAATCCCTGCAATGTGTGGGAAAAACATACACATAGACCCAGAGGGAAGGTACGTGGTATTCGCATTCTGGAGGGAACTTAATTGGTTCTTGTATATATGTATTGCCCTAATATTGATGCTCCAGAGTTCTTTGATCAGATTGGAGGTATTGTGGGTGGATACTGGGGATTGCCCCTGTTATGGGGAGGGGACATGAATTTGATCCTAGACCGTTCACCCGACAGAACAAAGGCAGCACCCCTTCCCCAATCCAAAACCGCCCGCGGACTGCTGTCCCTCATACAAACCCCGACCTATGTGACACATGGCATGTAACACACCCACACTCCAGGGAATACACTTTTTACTCCTCGGTTCATGATATGTCCTCCCAGATCAATCTATTTCTCATATCTGGATTCCTAATAGGGAAAGTCCTCGAGGTGGCTATTAGACCTCGCACCCTGTCAGACCATTCCCTAGTGACAATAACACTGACAATAGGTAGCGAACACACTGGTAGTTCATGGAGGTTCAAGTCAGCCGCCTTGGAAAACATAGTGTTCCGAGCGGATAGCAAGGCAGACATTGAGATCTTCTTTGCAACTCTGCCGACTCCACATCTCAGGGCTTTAGGTGGCAGGCCTTTACGGTCTATATCAGGGGTATGGCGATATTGCTAGAGGCGGGAGTTCTAAAAAACATAAGAAGAGACCAAGATAACTCAGAAATGACTTGAGGGAGAGTATTCTCGTTCCTCTGATCCCAAGGTACTAGTACAAATAGGAACAGAGCTGGAAAGATTTTAAACTCATGCTCTTAGGAAGGTTTGTTACTTCTCCCGCCCACAGGTGGCCAAGAGATACTGAGAAGGGGATAGACTGGGGAGAACGCTGGCAAGAGTGGTTCAATCGGAGAGGGGGCGTCCCCAGGTAGACTGTATCCTGGATGAACAGGGAAATACTAAATGGGTAGACATGGAGGTGGTTGGGGTGTTGCGTGACTTCTACCGGAAGTATATTCCGCTGGTCAACCGCACAAGGAACAAGCCATACATTCATTATTACAAAATGCTCCCCTGTCATGTCTCAGCACACAGGCCAGGGAAAAACTTGAGGGCCCCATCACACTGGAGGAAATCACGACAGTCATCTCCAATTTACCTAAAGGAAAATCCCCTGGTCCTGATGGCCTCACACCCAGAGTTTTATCGATAATATGCGACAGTGATGGCCCCATCATTTTATTAGTGTGGGAAGAGACCCTCCGTGAGTTCCTGTGGCCTGAGACACTCCGAGAGCTTGTGATTACTGTACTCCTTAAACCAGATAAGCCGAACGATGAATGTGGCTCTTACAGACCCCTGTCTCATGAACTGCGACACTAAAATGTTTGCCAAGGTCCTGGCCAACCGCCTCCTTCCTTTGATGCCACATCTAGTCCACCCTGATCAAGCCGGATTCATCCCTGGAAGATCCACATCGCAAAATATCAGACGGCTGTTCGATATCATGGCCAGAATAGACCCTGGGCCCAGGTGGCGGCAGTAACTATTGACGCGCAGAAAGCCTTTGATATGGTAGCATGGGAATTCCTGCTACTGACACTGGAAAGGAGGGGGGTGGGCCTGAACATCATTCGGTATATCAAAAAATTGTATATATACGACCATTGACTAAAGTGTTAGTTAACTCATGTATATCCGAACAATTCCAACTGGGAAGAGGCACCCGTCAGGAATGCCCCCTTTCTCCTTTCTTTTTTGCCCTTGCCATCGAACCCATGGCGGATTATATAAGAGAGAACCAAGGACAGCCGGGTATCCGCCTGGCTGGCACTCCTGAGATCATATCTGTTTATGCGGACGATGTAATGCTATATGTCAGAGACCCTCATACTAACCTGGACCCAATTCTCCAGGACATTAAACGTATTGGTGAATTCTCGGGTTTCACAATTAACTTCTCCAAATCCAAAATATTCCCGCTTACAAATAATACCCAGGAATACTGGAATACTGGGGCGCCTTCCCTCTCTGCTGGTCCCCCAACCACATTAAATACTGAATAATGAAAATTACTATCCAAAATACTATACACATTCCCTAACGTCCTGATCTGGCTAGGAAAACCCTAATTCACCAGAATGTATGGGCTCCTTGCACAATTGCTATGGCACTCTGGGGCGGTTCGTAAGAAATGGGAGGAGATGGCTTTTCCATATGAGAAAGGGGGGTTCACAGCACCACACTTAGAACTTTACTGCATAGCTGCCCAAGCGCAATTCGCCACATTCTTGTATCCCATGGAGCAACCCCCGCCTCAAGTCAAACTGGAAAAGCTGGCGGTAGGAAACTCAGACCTCAAGACATTACTACTTGATCGACAATACAAAGACTACTGCACATACAATCTGGTCACCTCTACTCTGAGAGCATGGCGGTCAATACTAACTCTCACATAGGCTGACCACCCATACTATCGATGGCTCCCCATGTGGAGGGTTGCCTGAGCTAAGACCAACGTGGGATAGAGCAGTTCAGGAGAGGTGGCAAGGACTAAGTTACAGAACAATGGCGGATCGGTTTCCTGACGGGAAGTTTATTACACCGACTTCGTGGAAACTTGGGAATGGGGGAATGGCAGGAGAGCGACTCCAATATTATAGGATCCGCTCTGCAGTGTCATCTAGATGGCCCGAATATCCTTGTGAACCCCCCGAGACGCCTACCCTGGCCTACATCACCAACTCAGGGGATTGCAGACACATTCTCTCTATTCTTTATAAAATGGTATTGGACAAAATGGATCCCCCCTCTTCACGCCCACGCCGCGGTTGATCCAAAAAATGGGCATGGACCTCAATGACAACCAATGGCGACACATGTGCACCCATTCTAGGACAGTGTCACTAAACTTTAGATGCAAGTTTATGCAATTTAAACTACTAAATAAACTATATTACACTCCTGCCAGACTGACCAAAATGTCTCAGCCTGTGGAACATCACTGCCCCAGGTGCCAACATAACCCAGCCAATCACCTACACATGTTTTGAGCCTGCTCCCAGTTAATGATTTTTGGGATAAAATCCTTGAAACCCTATCCGGAGTGATGGGCACCCCGCTAGAAAGAAACCTGCTTGGAAAACTGTTTGGTCTATGGCCGACCCTCCAGAGTGTGAGCCACCTTGCATTTGTGAATATGGGTTGCACGATCGCTAAAAGAGCCATCCTCCTGAAATGGAAAGATAAGCACCCCCCAAGGGACAAAAGAATGGTTAGGGGCATTGACCTGGGACTAAGAAAACGAAGATCTATACACCCGCTCCCTACCCTCAACATCCAGACCTTGCGATATCTGGATGGAATTCGGCTCCTACTTAGCAAACAATGCATTCACAGATTAGGACAAGTATGATTTGAACTGTATATCAGAATCAGTTATGTGGATGCTAGGTAATTTAGGATTGTGTACAGTCCACTGTTAGATACTGATGTCTATGTATGAACCTTATAAAGCAACTATTGTACTCTCAAATTTCCCAAAAGAAAACCGACATCTCAGGTTCCTCTAGCAACATGGAAGCAATACTGTCTAGCAAACATGATCAAAGCAGACATTGACCAGACCTTGATCGATACTAATCCGAACAGGGCCAAACAAAAACGTTGGCTAGCGGATTGGCCTATGACTTGGCAAGAATGCATTAAATATAAGATCTTTACCAGGGGTAATTTCTTGACAAAAAGAGCAAATCAGATCCCAAGGTATTTTCTAAGTTTCCTAAACAAACTTATCGGAATCAACTTGTGAGCCTACGGTTTGACTTATGGCCGACACACTGCTGGCATCAAGATCACGTGACAGAACTAAAACCAAATGTCGATTTGTAAATCAAAGAGCCACCCTGACACATTAAAACATCTTCTAGTAGAATGCTCAGAGCTGAATATGTTAAGGCGAGAACATTTTCATAAATTCTTTCAGGATTACCGCCTTCTGACACCCCACCAAATGTGGATAATGATTTTTAATGCAGAACACATATCCCTGAATTTAAATACATTCAGATTTCTAATGAAATTAGGGATTGAGACACACCAAAAAAGGATTTAGATTAGAAAAATTCAACAGATACTTGATCATTCTTGAGGAATTGATTAGAAGGGAAGGATTATAACCTGAAGAGATTTAGGAATATGATGGCATAATGTATTATATTGTTTTAAGTTGCATGAGCAACTAAAACAAATAAAATAAATAAATAACTTGGAGTCAATGTGGTAAACGATACTATAACAGTACCTATTCTTTGCACACAGGGGAAGGTCAGTGTGTAAATACTCATCTGTCCCCATTCGTGAGAGGGTGCTTGAGCTACCACACCCTGTGCTTTATCTGTTAATTTAATGTATTAATGCGTTATAGCTTATAAATAAACTTTACACATGATTACATATTATGTACACATAATCAGATAACAAGAAAAAGATGAAGCCAAATTAAATATTCATAATACTCATAAAACTTACTAAACCATATCAAATACCTAAAATTCAATACATTCAGTAAAATCTGCTCTAGGATATTATCATATGTGCATCCATAAGTATCTAGTCTACATTTCATTCCCTATACCTCTTGCTATACACGAGAATAATTCCCAGACACTACAATATCTCAAATAGAGATACCCAATAATCTCTCAATCTCTAACCACACGTTATACATTGCTATTAAGCATTTCAAATTTGTGGAATTCTAGTTCCTCCACCAGAATATTTCCTCCTTTATATGCTCCATATCATGTACATATTTCCCATAATGTCTTTTGTAAGTATTTAACATTCTCGAACAGCCCGTCAACATATGTTGCCCTGATTCAATTATTTCTTTGTCCTCAGATAATCTACAGCATCGCTCCTCATCAGTTAATTTATTTATTACCCCGGTGTTTTCTAATACTGGTAGATAATTGAACCTAGTGAGTAAACTAAATCATCAGAGTCTAATGCCTGGACATACATTTAAATACTGTTGAGGCTTTTTGTGTGTATAAAGAATATGCTTCACAAAATGATATTTTTTTTAGTTGTTCTAAATGAGCATAGTTATCTATCCAGTCAGCAAAGTCAATTTTCCTTGACAAAGCGGATTTAGCTGCTGGCTAAAGTATATCCTGGTGACAGCTCCAATTTATAGTGTACAACAACTTTTCAACACTGGTCTTTAAAAGTGATCTCTTAGATTCTATACGCAGTTCTTGCCATAGAGAGACCAGCAATTGGTTACAAGAGGTACTGTTGAGCTTCAGAAAGAATTCTGCCCTTTTCTTGAGCACCATTGATTTCAGGGATAATAAACCCAGTTCAAGTCTGATAATGGACATCGGAATACAGGTGGGGAGGCCCAACACTTTTTTCCAAAATTTACCCTCCACCACCTGTAGCCACTTAAGATCAATTTTTGGAAGGGCCTCGAGGCAATAGATTTCCGCATCGACATCGGGAGGGCAGGAGCCCACCCTGCTTCATCCGACATCCAAACGGGACCCTGCATCTGTTTGTTCAGTGCCCCACCTTGAACCCGCTCGCCCGCTCCTAATGAGATGAAAGCACCCCGCACAGCTTCGTTCTGCTAAGGAGCCCCGAAGCTGCATCGCACCGGCCTTTCCCTCGAGGCTGCGCTACCTAAGATGGCCGCCTCCGACGCATTGTTTACTCGTTGCTAAGCAACCTTTACAGCGCCCAGATTGGTTCAGGAAGCCTAGTTCCTTCGAACCTCAGCACCGGAAGGCGCTAGCCGGTCCTCACACGTAAGGCCGCACACTTAAGGCTGCAAGCCTGTCTTTTGCCTGTGGTGCCAAGGGCCCAGCTATGCTGCTCTTCCCGACGTCGATCCAAGAAGATAGGCGACTGCCAAATGCTTAATACCTGCTCCTAAGCCAAACGCCAGACCCACAGTCGTGCATATGTACCTGTACTCCCTATGGCACCTGCCTGTCAGCTCCTACGATACTATTGCGTATCATTGCTTACCCTTATGGTGAACACTTTGGATACCACCTACAGTTCAGCATTGCACCGTTTTTTTCCCATGCCACCTGGAGCATTATACCGACTTTTGCCACTATACCCCTCCACCACCAGCCTATGTCTGTCCAATTCTAGGCACTGTGTTCTTGCTTTATTGAAATTTACCCGGCAACCACTGTCCATGCCTGCCCCATCACTAACAATCTAATCTAGGCATTGTGTTGTGCTGCATATAAATCCTAATCTAGGCATTGTGTTGTGCTGCATAAAAATCCTAATCTAGGCATTGTATTGTGCTGCATAGATATCCAAATCTAGGCATTGTGTTGTACTGCATAGATATTCAAATCTAGGCATTGTGTTGTGCTGCATAGATATTCGAATCTAGGCATTGTGTTGTGCTGCATAAAAATTTTAATCTAGGCATTGTGTTGTGCTGCATAGATATTCAAATCTAGGCATTGTGTTGTGCTGCATAGAAATTCAAATCTAGGCATTGTGTTGTGCTGCATAGATATTCAAATCTAGGCATTGTGTTGTGCTGCACTGCTGCCCTTCTGTATCCTGCCACCAGTAGCCAATGCCTACTCCGCACTGAATTTCCTATCCTGGCACTGCATTTTGTTTATTGTGACCCACTTGTGACCTGCCACAGCCCAGCATTAGTCGCACAAGCTCCCTATCCACACACACAGACACTCCCTACCATCATAATGCCCACAAGTACACCTCCCAATCACAGCACAGGCAAACATCCCCACACTCTCCCTGCCACACTCCGCCCAGCCAGCCTCACAGCCCTCCTCCTAGCTCTCAATATAATGGCCATTATGCCTACCCACACACACCCATCACTCCTCTCTCAATGCCAGGCATTCAACTCACATGCTATAGTGCCAGACTATAACATCACACAGTCTCAGCCACCCAACCTTGACACCAGACTCTATAATATCAGACATCGCTCACTTCCGAGGTACTTTCACTGCTCACCCACACCTATCACGACCAGAAATACCAGATTAGGCACCCGCACCACACCACTACACCACTTTAATGTGCACAAATATACTGCCCCTCTCTCTCCACCACCCCTACTTGCCTCTACACTATCTCCCCCTAAGGCCTTCACTCCCACACACCACAACAAGCACACACCACCCTTTACTCGCACAAACAAAACCATCAAAGGCACACAACACCCTCCTCTCAAATGTGCACTACTGAACGTTCGCTCATTAACAGCGCACGCACTAGAGATAAATGACCTACTAGCCACTCAGAATCTGGACCTACTTTGCATCACCGAAACCTGGCTCAATGATGCCTCCTGCCTAGCCAACACACTTGCCCTACCCCCAGGCTACACCATCCTTAGGCAAGATAGATCTGATAAGGAGGGAGGGGGAGTCGCCCTTATCCACAAAGTTGCACTGTCCATTAGACTAGCAGACCACAGCACATGGAGTGGAAATGCGGATATCTTATCAGCCAAGCTCACGCTCTCCCCTAATAATCTTATCAATATTCACATCCTATACAGACTGCCCAGACTACCAGCAGACTTCCAAGAACACCTCTCCCACCAGATCAGTAACAACATTAAAAAATCCTCCAAAATCCTTCTACTAGGACCTAAACCTAGGATTCAATGATCCAAAGGATAAACCCGCCACAATTCTAGCTAAAGAACTCGCAGACCTAGGATTCTCCCAAAGAGTCCTCACCCCCACTCACTCTAAAGGCCGAACCCTCGTTTGGGTCATGGATCACAACTGCGCCACCAATATTATCTCGAACTCCGCTCTGCCATGGACGAACCACACGTGCATTGAATTCCTCATCCCCACCGACCCCATACCTAAAACCCTAACCCACCCACGCACCATCCGCCATAACAAGAAGTTCAAAGAAACGTAATGCAGACAATCTGAGACCCTACCTCAAAAAACCCTGCCTAGCACCTCCCTTCTCCCAGGAACCCAATATTCTCTCAGCCATCTTTAATGATACCCTCACAAATGCCATAGATGCTATAGCCCCACTTGAAAGCAAAAAAGCAAAAAAATAATTTCACTGCAACTACTGGTTCTCGGACGAATTCCAAACCCTCTGAGCACATAAGCGCCAGGCACTAAAAAACTGGCAAACAGATCCCAGTGACCTAAACAAGAGCATCTTCAAACAGCTAGCCTTACAATACAAAAAAAGCCATCTTAACAGCAAAATCCAACGCCCTCAATGATAGGATCTCCAAGGCCAATTCTCACGCCAAAGAATTATTTGCAATTTTCAACGAACTAGTCACACCCCTGACTACCACAGACGAGATAACTAAAGACAAAAGCCTGGTGCGCCAACATTCAGTCTGCCATGCTCAACAAAATACAACTCCTCCAGAATAAAATACAAAACCACTGTAAGGCCCTCCCAAACCTAAAGGCCAACCGCCCTACACAGGACAAATGTAACAATTTTAATCGCACGCAATTCACTTTCAGAGACGTCACTGAACATGAGGTCCTTAACCTCATCAAAAACCTCAAACCATCTCTGTGCAAAGCAGATATCTGCCCTCCCAAAATCATCAAGTAATGTGCTAATGACCTAGCCCACCTGATTACTGCTTTCATTAACGCTTCATTTCAAACAGGAACTGTCCCAAATAATCTCAAGGAAGCCTGGGTGTGGCCACTTCTAAAAAAAAAGCCACACTTGACCCAGCGCAACCCAACAACTACAGACCAATAACGACAGTCCCTTTCCTCCTGAAAATTCTGGACAAAGCATCCCACAACCAGATCCAATCATGCATAGAAGCTAACTCCATACTAGGCAAAAGGCAATCGGGCTTCCGGGTCGGCCATGGAACTGAATCTGCCTTATTAGACCTAAAAAATCAAATCACACAAATCATGGACAATGGCAAACCGGCCCTGCTCCTCCTTCTTGATCTATCAGCTGCTTTTGACCTGGTAGATCACCAAACACTTACCAACCACCTCACTCATGCAGCCCATTTCTCCAAACAAGCAGCATCCTGGATCACTTCCTTCCTCGAAGGAAGAGCCATGAAGGTCTAACTCCGACACAGCAAACGCAGACCCCACTACTATAAACTGTGGTGTCCCCCAAGGTTCCTTTACAGCCCCTACCCTCTATAACCTCTTCACTAAACCCCTTTCAACTTACTTGACTCCATCCATTGACTTTTCGACTTACTTGACTCCATCGGTGTGGCATATACCAACTATGCAGACGACACTCAAGTACTCATACCCCGAACTGGACTCTACCACCAAGACGCTAATAACCTCAACAATATCTATGCTACAATCCAAGCATGGATGGCAATCAATGGCCTCTGTCTCAATGGAGAGAAGACAGAAATCCTCATTCTTGGGCAAAATAACACTATAACGAAACTTGGCCCCCAATACGCCAACTTCAACATAGACGACTCAACCATACCTGTATCATCATCCGTCAAGACCCTAGGTGTTCACATTGACGCCAACCTATCAATGAACAAATAGGTCAGCACCATAGCCTCTGCATCAGCAGGTCACCAAACTCATCAATGCCATCAAACCCTACTTATCCACCCCCAACTGTGTGGCCATAGCTAGAGCAACTATAGGCGCTAAACTGGACTACTGTAACGCTCTCCTAGCTGGCACCTCCGCCAAAAACATTCACAGACTGCAAACCACAGAAACCAACGCCCTTAGAGCCGCTATGAGCATCCCCAGAAGGGACCACATATCTCATGCCAGACGCACAGCACAGTGGCTTCAGGTCAAACACCAAATTACGCTGAAAATCCTTACCATCACACACAGATGCATCAACAACACTGCTCCCACATACCTATCTGAAGCAATATCAAGGACCACCTCCACCCGCCCTACCAGAGCTCAGTACACAAACCAGCTGCACATACCACGCATCAAGAGAGCTACTGCTGGAGGCCTAGGCTTCTCATATATTGCACCACAACTCTGGAACTCTCTCCCTGCCACCCTTAGAGCTGAAACATCCATCTCTGCCTTCCACAACAACCTCAAGTCCACATTCCTCAACTAGCTCCACGACTACCTCCTCTACCCATGCCATGTATATTGTAGTATTGTATATAATAATTGGAATACAATCAGAAATGTAATATAACCTTATTGTGACCATATATATACTGCTCATGACTATGTAACTAAGCCTGTACTGTAACAAGCGCCACGATGTCTTCGGGCTGATGTGCGTTATATAAATGTTAATAAAACAAACAAACAAAAGAGATCATTATAGGGGTGAAGACCTGCTGAAACAATAGTCGAGCTGCCCAAATGCTAAATCCCCCATGGGTCAGAATAAAACGATAAACCATAGCCGTGATTTGAGCTGCTCTAATTTTGCGGACTTGAATACAGTGCAAATAATCATTGGTCATCTCAAACTAATTGCCCAGATATTTGTAAGAAGGTGTATAACATATAGTAGATTCTAGTACTTCAAGTCTTATATGGGCAATCATTTTACTGGAAAAAACCATCACTTGGGTCTTTTCCAAATTAATTGCCAGCTCGTTCCTTTTACTATGTAACCAAAGTGCTTCCACAGATCGTCGCAGACCGCTAAATGTGTGGTCAAGAATGACAAGATCATCAGCGTACGCAGGTACCGGGCATCTATCCGCTCCTATACGTGGCGCACAGTTATGTACCTCAAAAATCGCTAAGGGGAGGTCATATACAAATAGATTGAATAACGTTGGTGCAGTGGCGCAACCCTGTTTTACCCCTCGATTCTGTTCCACTTGTGCTGTCATATTACCTTGTGAATCAAGCTTTAGGCAGACCATATTATTATCATGAAGAAGTCTTAGATAATAAAGAAGACCTCGTGGACAGCCAAGCATTTCTAGTTTAGCCCAAAGTAGCTCTCTGCGTACTCGATCAAAAGCCGCTTTATAAGTCTACAAATAAGGCATAGATAGGGGGGGTTCCCCTTTTTACTAGCATTCATACGCAAGGTATCCAAAATAAACAAATTATGCATAGTGGAGTACCCCTGCCTGAAAGCACTCTTGAAACGATTAAGGAGACCTCTCCGATCAATCCATACTTGAAGTTCTTTTAATAAAAAACGGGCAAAAAGTTTGCTAGTGCAGTCAAGCATGGACAATAGCCTGTAGTTTGCTTGCTCTAACTTGTCTCCCTTTTTATGTATAGGGATCAATATTGCCCTCTGCCATGAGTCCGGGATTTTCCCTTCACGGAAGACTTTTTTGGACAGAATCCCTAAGAGCTCCACCCAGAATCTCGGCTTGTTTTTCAGAGTGACATTTACCAACCCATTCGGCCCCGGTGCTCGGGATGATTTTAAATATTTTATTTTATTAATAAGTCGGTCAACCGTAATCGTGAATGGAGAATCAGGTGGAATAATCATCCTTATGGAGTTGCTTTTCTCTCCCATATCGATATTACGTTCTGACAATAATCTTTCCCATTTCTGAGCACTGATAGGATTGATCATTTATCTGTTAATTATGAGGGAAACGTGCTTTTCTGTCACAATGCCGACCGCTGGTAATAATTTCCTTACAGTTATATCTTATTGTACACGTCGTCCGGATGTCAATACTTTTACTGTCTTACGCAGGAGAAAATGCATTTTTACTCCCTTGAAATCACATTTACTCTCAAAGTTTAAAAATAGGGAGTAAAATTCTCCCACCTCAAAATCTTATCTGGAGCACTGGTTGAAGGAATAGGGAACAGGAACACTGGATATCTTGACAGGTTCCACTTAAAATTAAAGGAGATGAGTTGTGCAAGGTTTTCCTCTCTCAAAATGTAATAAGCAATGTGAAGAATCATGTGGATCCTTCACTGAAACCCTGCCTAAAGTCTCCTCCCAGGTGCATGGGGAAGGCAGATGCTTCCTGATCCCAACCCTGGGGGTTGTGTACTGCGCGAGAATCACCTGGGTGGAGTCAGGCACCAGGGTAGTGAGGAGATTCCGTGGGATGAGACGGAGTATTTGTCCTCTGACAGGGAGATTCTTACTACTATGGACCTGATCACGACTTCGGCGGTAACCCTTAAATCCGGCGGTAGCGCTAATACTGCCGGATTTAAGGGTCCGCTGAATCAGGGCTTCGGCGGATTTCGCCCCAGCTCTGAGCTGGGGAAATATCCGCCGAAAATTTGCGCTATTACCGCCGGCGGGAAATCTGCCGGCGCTAAGAGCACGAAAATTCCCCATTGACCCCAATGGGGAATGGGGCATTCCCGAATGGGCTCAATGGGGAATTACTTTACCGCCAAACTCGTGATCCGGCGCTATTAGCGCCGGGGAGTTCGGCGGTAGGGCTATTACCGCCGGCGGTAATACCGCCGGCAGTAATGGCCAAGTCGTGATCAGGCCCTATGTCAGAAGAGGTTAAAGTTGTTGTTTGTCATTTTAATGTATCCCAACATCTTATTAAATCTAGGGTGATAAACCCTAAGGTCGTAACACCAAAGCATATTATACCAAAAGAAAGAATCTTTTTTATTCCCCTCCTCAATGCCAAGGGTACACTACAAGGAATGGCAAAAATGTTGTCTTCTCTAAATCATCCTCTTCTAACAAAGTTAAAACTAACAACCCCTCTGTTAAAATTACTAAGGGAATTAAATCTACCCTTAAAAACCTAACTTTGAGAAAGTAAACTACAAGTCCCAGAATCCTATAGGGACTGAGATGAAGAAGAGGGCTTAAGAAGCACGTAGATGTAGAAGAAAGGCAATGTGGCCTAACACCCTTTGCAAGGGTCAGGCAGTTGACATTAATAACTTACACATGAAGCCAATTGCCCCAGTTATGAGGCATAAAGGCCTGCAGCAGAAGAGGGACAAAAGGAAGGAGCAGGAGCTGGATGGCCGGCAGTAGTAGCAGTAGTAGAAGAGCATGAGGCTAGCGATTCATGAGGACGTGTGATCACAGCAAGGACGCCGGAGAGTGGAGGCAGCAGATTTCAGCTGCAAGCTTTGAGAGGGTCCTGTGTTCTGAACCCTGCATTGCTGTGGCACTGAGAAAGCCGTGCTGAGCGTGGAGGCTTTCCCAGGTGCGCTAGTGGCTGTAATTGCACAGCTGTGACTGTGCTGAAGTCCGAGGCCCGTAACAGAAAGCAACCCAAGGGACCGAGGAATGAAGGAGACTCCCAATTGGCATGGCCGGACGTTTTCTGCAGAAGGATGTGGGTTCCAAGTGTGCCCAAAGCCGTAGTAGAATTAGTCGGGAAGGTGAAGCAGCCTGCAACCGCAGTGTTCCTGGAGCCGGTGAGTGAAGATCAGCGTTCAGGTTCACTCAGAAAATCTTGCTGGTAACTGTTATCATCTCTAAAGTAGCTTGCGTAAGAGTACAAGCGAGTGTAAACTGTACGTCATTGTGAAACGTATTGATAACAATAGAAATGTCGGTCAAGTGGCACAGCGAGTAGAGCGCTCGCTTTGACATCCGTGCAGAGCCTGCGAACGCAGGTTCGAATCCCGGCAGCGCCAAACTCAGCGTTTCATCCTTCCGAGGTCGATAAATGAGCACCACACACCGTGGGTAATAATAAGCAGCGCTCAGATACCTGAGGGTTCGTAGCGCTATATAAATGCCAAATTATTATTATTATTATTATTATTATTAAATGTATCAGGCACACTAATAATTAAAGCCGTAGTGTTTGTGTAAGAAGGAAAGCATCCCATTTTCCATTGTTGAATTGTTACTGTTGAAGGAGTGGTTGCGTGTCCCTAATTAAAGCGGGAACGCATGCTAAAACATTCTGAAAACCCTAACGTTGACTTTCACAATTGTTACAAAGATATGCGGCATCAAAGGCAGGTTGTGTGTCACAAATTGTGATTCCCGACAGGAATTAGAAAGCATCTCTGTGATATTACGTGGGAATACAATTACTTGCAGTCATTTAAGGTTGAAGATCTACGTTATGTTTTTCCTTTGGCGACTGAACCTTGTAGTATTAAGAACAATTGTTCTTTAAACCCAGAAGTTGTTGTGCTAATGAGAAAATCAAGCATTACCCAAGCCAAGGGGTGAACCCTTTCTATAGTGAAGCAAACCTGGTTAAGATATATCCACCTGATCTGCAAAGTTGTTAAAGGTCCAGTGTCTTATGACACAAGTGTGACATTGTTACCCAAAGTTGGAAGTGTGGCAATACACTTCAGGGTAGCTACTGGTACCAAGGTGTGAATAAAGCCGGGGAAGGGAGCTGGGTGCTTGTAAAGAAGATTGAGCAAATCTGTAATGCCAAGACGGCTGAAGTTGAGAGAAAGTCAGTCTTGAGGCAGGGGCAAGTTATACCTGTGGCAGTAAGGCAGACAGAAAAGGCGAAGAGGCTGCCATATACTTCAACATTCAACATAGGAAAAAAGTGTGCCTTGCCTAGCTGTAGAGGTCGAAGTATCTTGTCTTTATATGCCTAATAATCCTGAAATATAAAGTTGAAGCAGAAAACCCTGAATTGTGGTTGTGTATAACGCTGTCAGTGGATGTTACAATGAAGTCGGTTAAGTAGTGGCATACTGTGGAACAAACAAGTCTGTTCCCATAGTAACAGTAGTAGAAGGGTGGCTGTCAAGAGGCTAGCAACAAGACAAGAAGCATCCTGACAATAATACCAAATACAATGCAGCGGTTGTAACCACTTGTAAAGTTGTAGAAGGAGAAGCTGTTAATCTATTCTTTCAACTGTGGCAAAGCAATCTTGGAAGAAGGATATCCAGGATTACCATTGGTGCTATTTTCTTGGCTGGAATTGGAAGGGGATATTTTCAACTGAAAGCTGAAGAACGGTTACCAGTAGATTTTTGTTTGAACTTTTGTTTTACATGGAACTTACAAGAACTGATTCAAGACTTTCCTTTTCCTTTGGGAAATTGACTTTAGACAATCCTGCGGAAGGGATTTACCCAGGACAGGTGAATGCCATCCAAAATATTAGTTATGTGTTGTTCATTCTTTTATGTAGTTTATACTTTCCTTTGAATGTTTTGTTGTTTAGTGTGAGGGCCAGTTTTTTTATGTAAGGAGTTACTCCCTTAGCCTTCATAGAAGGTAGGGAATTCCCTGATAGACTAGCGGTAGCAAAGATTTATTTGAAACCTTTTTCTTTAATAAAATATTTAATTTTGCACAACCAGTTGTCCACCTGGCATTACTGACTTCTCACAGCAATCACAAACTAAATCGTGAAGAATATACCCTCTGTAGGATGGAAGGTCAGCTAAATATTGAAATAATGTATATTTCATTAAGTTGGAGGCTGCACCTAATAAGGTACCTAGCCATCAAATTAGGACTGCACTATTATTTCTTGGACTAAGGTATTGTATGTAAATAAATTGTCTGCTTTACAGTAAACGTATTCATTTATGAATACATTCAAATTATAAAATGGAAGACACCCTGCACACCCCCTATGCTCTAATTGATTTGGCGTCAGAGAGTTACAGCCTGTTTTAAAATAAAGGTCAAGGTCTCATTGACCTTAAATGAGTATGTGGGTGCACAGTATTTAAGTAATAGATTCAAACTGAGGTGAGAAAGCACAGACTGGGGAATTTCCACCTGGAGTGGGGAAATAGATAATTGACTAAGGCCGCAACCCTGGTGTACTGAAGTGACAGGTGCACCAGAGAAACAAAGAAGGGGGTTGCACAAACACCCGAAACTTTCTTCAGTATATGCTGCAAAATAAAGTCCTCCTTTCCAGTCCTCTTCCCGGGACGATATTCCAAAACATATAGAGGAAAGGGAATGGAATGTAAAAGTAAATAAAGAGATCCTTACAATTGTAAATAACAACAGAAATGTGAGCTTTTATGTAAACGTCGAAATCTGTAAAGGGGAAAGGGAGGCTATTAAAATAAATAAAACCATAAAAATTAACAAAAGTGTTGCTAAATGTTATAGAACTAGATCCCAAACTCAGGAATCAAAGAAAAGGCAAAACGAGGGCCGGGAGGATAGCTCAGGGGCAACATGCTCACCTTGGAAGCAAACCGACATGGAGCAACACAGGTTCAATCCCCAGGTCTGCGCTTAGAAACCTCTGTGTATTAAGCACGTTATAAATACCCAATTACTAAATTACAAATTATATTTCCACAGTCGATTCAGGCCAAATTTTAACAGTTTATCATGTGCTTTGCCATGTTTTTATGATCAAAGATATAAGAGTAGACAAAGAAATAGGAAAGACAATTTGTGCTTCCCATTAACACCATAAAAGAATATGTAAATGGCCTGTCACTTGTGCATGAACATAAAAAAGGCCAAACGGTCCAGTCACATACAAGCTGCTTACCAGAGGGTGTTTCAGTGCCACAAGTTTCTTTCCTTTCCACTTGGTGTCAAACATTTCTGCAAAGTAAGCACTGCGTGCACTGAGGATGCAACGATGAGCACAGAAGGTTTCATCATGGACGATGAAGCCAATGTCGCTCTGGTAACCCTGTTCCAGCAATCTGAGTATGCAAAGGAGAAACTACATTTTAATAAAAGAAGACCTGAGAGAATGGAAAATAATTCAACTTTTTGTCCCACAAATTACCCATCCTCCCTGAAATATTATTACTATTTCCACAAGCAGAAGGCATGCACAATCGGCTATGCACATAAGTGTAGATAGGGAATAAGCAGGTAAGTACCAAACCTTCACTGCTACATTACAACAAATTACCTGGGGTAGAAACAAACTTCAATGATTGCTTAAACATTTTATATTGGTTAATTTATGTAAGGTACAAAAAGAACATACACAGGTGTATTCAATCAGATACAAAAACAATGGCACATAGTATAAAACACCCAAGCTAGGTAAACAATGGAAAGGGAGAACAGCTAGCCCTGCAAGTTAGTGGCCTACACCAAAATTATCTTTTTCCAGGCAAAATCCCTAAGCATGCTTTAGTAAGCGTGCTCTCAGAATAGGGTTGCATATTTCAGAGTGTAGCCCACTAAGTGTTCATAATGTATGAAGCAGGGTTGGCTAATCTATAGGGGCACCCAGGTATACCACATTTGGGGGCCTTAGGGTCACTCAGTGACGCAACAGTAGTAATTTGCATTATGGAGAAAGCATCTTTCTTTCTCTCCATAATGCAAATGTAGTTACTGTAGGGGAGGCATGGTATCACAAATACGACACTGATACAATAGGTACAATTTGTAAAACCTTTATTGACATTTCTGGGGTTGGAAAAACCTCTACTTTGCCCTATAACCAGGATGGGAGTAGTCTCGACCATCAAACGATAAACAAAACAGTCCTAGTGGAGTCCGTCAAATCAAAATGGCCTATGCTAACAAAACCCAATGCCTGCCCTATCTCTTGTATAAAAAGTGTATCAAGGATAAATGTATGCAAAGGAAAAATCAGTGTTCAAAAGAATAAATGTAGCTGAACCAGCTCTCCTCCCCACGTTAGATCACACATAATGCGGTCCCTGTAGGCAGGATGGCACACTCTGGCTCGGGTTTCCAACACAATAAACAGTTCCAAAAAGTGTATCAAGGCCCGCCTGGCCTTCCACATTAAAGTCTCTCTTCCAAATAATGTTTCAACAAAAAGTTCACATAGGACCCCTCTGTCCCAATGTGATCAATGATTTTCCAGATGGTGCCTGTCCCCTCCCACACACTCCTTCCCTCACTCTTTCTCACGCTCCTTTTCCTGATCTTGTACCTCCTTGCTCTTGCATCTCCTTCTCTCTCTCCTATCCTTCATGCATCGCTCCCACTCATGTTATTCCTAGGTACTCTCGTTATCCTGTATCTCTGTTCAACCTCATCTCCACTACCCCATCCTGTCTCTCTCGCTCTTTCACTCTCTCTCTCCCCCTCTGTTCCCCCAGTGTTCTTCCACTGCTTCCTTCTCTTCATACGCCCTCCTCTCCTCCTACTACCACTACTCCTTCCCGTCTCCAACCTCCTCCTTTGCAAAAGACTCCTCTCCCTTTCCCTTTCTTTCACTCTCTCAATCGCGCCGTCCAATCTCGGTCTCCATCCTCGACTCTCACTCTCTCCTAGCTCTCAGAACCCTCTTTTGGATTAACCACTTTATCATACACTCCAACAACCACATCTTCAACCGTTCACCGTTGGTACACTCTCACACAGCCAATACCTGCACTCCACATACTTCTTAGCACTCCGCTCCACTTTCCGCCTTCCCCCGATGGGGGATACTTCTGTATCCCTCTAGCTTTTTACACATGGGATTTATGGTTACTTTTATAGGTGCATAGAGACAGGCTGGTGGCATCAGTTACAATTGTACAGTGTTTGTATTATTTTTGGTGTGCACATTCACATATGGCTAGTAAACATGCCTAAAAATGGCTGGACCACAAGATGTTAGCTTGTTCTTTAGCCATATTGTAGTTTGGCCTTCTTCCTGCCTTCTCAGGTCAGGATAATCCTTGTAATGTCATGCACTTGCCCAGCAAAGCTTATGCTTTCGCAGGCTAGTGATTTTTTGTGTGTGTATGTGGCCCAGGATGGGACTGGGACTGTCTAGTCTGCTAATGGAGTGGATGTGAAACCAGAAGTTGTCCCTGAATGGACAGCCACTGGCTGTTTAAATGGTGCAGATCTTTACCATTGGTGGGTTTGGATTTGCTTTCAGCTCGGATTTTGGATAAGAGGAGGACTCCTGCAGCCAGTCTTCATATCTACGCTGAAGCTAAGATCCTTCGAAGAAGAGCAGTCCGTTGATGACCCAAGGACCACTTCTGCTTTAGCCCACCAACCTTCCAGGGACTGGCATCCTCTGCCTGATCTCCAAAGTACCTTCTAGGCCTTTCCGCAAAAGGACCTGTGGAACCAACCAATCTCAATGCTGTAGGGAAGGCATGGTATCAAACAGTGAAGACAGACACAAGTGATCACAGTTCAAGGGTGTTTATTGAACTTCAATGGGTTGGTAGAAATGCCCATCCAAACCTAAATCTAAGGAAGGGAACAAGCTATGACCATCAAATAATAATAATGCAGTCCTAGTAGAGTCTGTCAAAATTAAAGGGCCTATACTAATAAACCTATTGCCAATCCTTACTTCTAAATACAAAATGGTGTAGGATAACAATGTATGCAAAAGATAAAATGTTCAAGAAATTATATGTCAGGATAGTTGAGCAGTTGGTTTCCCTTCCCTGCGTTTTCAGCACGGGAAAAGGCGGCACGGGTGGGCTTTGCACACACTCTGGCTTCTTGCCCACAAGGTAACAGTTCAACACATAGGCATCAGGGTCTTCCACCAAAGTCTCTCTCACAATGACAGTCTCTTATTGCTGAGGGCCTGATGTAACAAACAAAAACACAAAAGTTACTTTCCTTTGTCAGGGTTTTCACATTCACAAATTCAAGACTGGTCTCTCTCCTTCGAGTTCGGACCACAGGTCCCCCTCGTCCAGTCTCCAACCCCTTTTCTACAATGTTCACAATTCAGTTTCCATCATCCGAGCTCAGACCATGGATCCCCCTCCTCCGGCCTCAGATACATTTTCCACAATGTTCACAACTTGGTCTCCCTTATCCGGGTTTGGACCACGGATCACCTTTCTCGGGCTCAGATCCCTTTTCCACAATGTTCACAACTTGGTCTACCTCATACGATATATGATCGGTTATTTAGAACGCGTTTAATACCCAGAGGTTTCTAAGCGCCGACCCGCAGATCAAATCTGTGTTGCTCCATGTAGTCTTGCTTCAAAGGTGAGCACGTTGCCGCTGAGCTATCCTCCCGGTGGATCTCCCTCCTCTGGGCTCAGATCCTCTTAATACCAGAATCGAAGACTTTCTAATGTGCGATGGATTTTGCTTAAACTGTTGCAGGACCAATTCGAGTCACTTTACACAATTATATTTCACATTTCTCATTCTCATCATTTCCTCTCAATCGGGTTTAAACTCTGTGCATACAAGTTCACCACATTTCCCTCAGCCGGCCTGACACGCAATGAAAGCAGGGCTCCCTTGTTTCTCGGCACCCCTTGTTAGGGCTCACACCAATTATATCCTTTGTTGTCAAAGACTTTCAATTGTATGAGGCTTTCACACTCACCTCAGTATGACCACTTTGACTTTTCTTAACGGCCTCTCCCTAGGCCTCTTTCTTGGTACTCGTAGTTTATCAACTTTCCTTTCACCTTCATCTATTTCACAATAGTCTCTTCTTAGGATACCGTACAGAGACCTTATATTGAGTACATTCACGGTCCCGGACCACTCTGTCAACAGTATCGTATCTTTCCTTCTTAAGTTCATTCAACAGCAATTTAGCTTTAATCGCTTCTTTCATCACACATGTTTAAACATGTTTGTTCCAGGGCTCATTTTACAATGTTTCCGCTTGCAACCTTGACTTCAGCACAGACCGGAATGGCATTGGTCTCCCCAAAGCACCGGCTGTGTTGTTCTCTGTCGCTTCTTTGTTCAGTAATGCGGGAGGGCCTTCGATATCTCCAACACATAATGCAGGATTCTTCAGCCTGGTTTCCTGGTCTTACGCTTTCTGCCTTGAAGGTTATTGAAAGAAACTGATTCCTGCCAAAAAGGTCAAGGGCAATGCACCTCTCATGAACCTCTCGTGCCTGGTCGTCTTTCTCATCTCGTTCAGCTGCCGACTTAAAACTACTGTACCTTCGGGTGCTTTGCTTCGCTCAGAGTGTGCTCTCGTGCTCCGCCTTTTATCAGTGTGGGAAAGTGTAATGGAAGCCAGGTGTGAGTGATTGTCGATAATTGCCTGACCTCGCCTGACCATAGTATTGGGACAGGTCAGATACATGGCTCGGGTGCAAGTCTGTTTTCTCCCAGAGCGGGCTGTCCGTGTAAAAGTGTTGGTGCAGGAAAAGGGGGGAGGGAGGTTGAGCTTCTAAATATCCCATGGGGTAGGATGGGGTAAAGGTGTTACAGGGAAGAGAGGGATACCGCGTCTCACTATCTGGTATCTCACTCCCACTCCCCGAAGACTCCTCCATCGGGTTATCCTCAGGCAAACCCCCAGGAACTGGATCTAAAAGCAATGGCCATGTCCTGGCCACCTGGATGACAGATCACCAGGAACTAATGGGTGAGACACCTTCTGGTTTCTCACAATGCCTTCTCGAGGATCCAGCCTGTATTTTAAATGGATAGTTATTTGATGATGCATAGTGAATGAATATACTGGTAATTGTGAATGACATACATTATTCAACGTATTCGTTGTATCTGCTTAGATTCACAAGCTGTGCATATAATAATAATGACAATGATGGGTTTATTTATATAGCGCCTTAATCCAAAGCGCTTTACAGAGCAGATATTTACATACAATATCCCCCAACCAAAATTGGTACTCATTTATCGACCTCGGAAGTATGAAAGGCTGAGATGTCCTTGCCGGGATTCGGACCTGCGACTTGCAGATCACACTAAGAACGCAGCAGAGAGCGCTCAACCCGCTGAGCTATCTTACCAGCGTTATATAGTCCAACATCTAGTTGCAATCGCAGAGTATTGCATTCTTTTTCAGAAGATCGAAAGGGACCTCGACATGGGTGTGACTGTTACACTATCCCTAACGTGACGTGTAGTGTACCCAAAATCCCTCACGCGTCGAGGTCACACCGGTTGTTTTTTTCTGCCGTGCGGGAGCATTATAGTCTGTGTGAGCGAGTACAGAAGAGAGAAGGTGTAAGAAGTCTATGTTCCTTCTACTCCTAGAGGGGATGAAGGGTTTGCGCATTTGAATGTATGCCGATACAATCATCAGAAATACGATTACGGTGAGTAATGTATGTCTTCTGATGCTTGTGGACCTGCTTAGAATTGCATGCTGTGCATGGAATAGCAAGCAGTGCCCAGAGATGGTGGTGGGATGTGTGAAGGAACAGCAGCAAAGTGAAGTCTTAGCACTGCTTGTCCCACCTGAGAATCAGACCTAGAGTGTGCATCTCGGCAGTAGCGTTGTGTAAAGGTGTGTACAGAACTCCAGGTTGCTGCTTTGCAAATGGCATCTAGAGGAACATTTGCAATGAATGCTATGGTAGCCCTTTTGCCCCGAGTCGAGTGAGCTCTAGGCGTGAAGGGTAGGTCTCTCTTGGCAAGAGTGTAACACAGTGTGATGCAGTTTACGATCCACTTGGAAATAGCTGACACAGAGACAGGGTCCCCTTCACTACCAGCTGCAGCGACGAACTGGTTTGTTTTCCTTAGTGGACTTGTCTTCTCCAGATAGTAAATAACCGCTCTCCTCACATCTAGTGTGTGGAGGCACCTTTCTGCCACGTTAGTACGGTTTTGGAAAAAGGTGGGTAGTTCTATGGACTGGTCTACATGGAACTTCAAGATAAAGTTGGGTGCAAAGGGTGGGTGTGTGCCCAAAACCACCTTGTCTTTGTGAATCATGATGAAGGGGTCCTGAACTGAAAGGGCCTGTAGTTCACCAAATCTCCTTATAGAGGTGATCCCCTCTAGGAAGGCGCAATGGTTCAAAGGGAGGTCCCATTACTCTGGTAAGAACAACATTCAGGTCCAATCCGGGGGCTGGGTTGGACATAGGGGGATGAAGTCTATTTAGCCCCTCCATAAAGGCCTTAATCACAGGAATCTTCCACCACGCAACCCTGCTCTGGGACGTGGTGTACGCCGAAAGAGCAGCTAAGTGGACCTATAGGCAACTGAAAACCAGTCCTGAATCTAACAGGCGAGTTAGGTACAGGACAATATCTCAAGGAGAGCAATCAATAGGATTGATGCCCTTGGTATTATACCAGGTAACAAAGCGCTTCCATTTACTGGCGTAGCAATATCTGGTGGTAGGTGTCCATGCCTCTCTGAGTATCTCCATGCCTCTCTGAGGGAGTTGAAGGTGTCCGAACTCTAGGACTTCAGGAGCCAGGCTGCTAAATTGAGTGTTTGGGGGTATAGATGCAGTGTCCCTCCCTGATCTGATCTTGAAACAGAATGTTGTATGGGCATGGCAGCTTCCTGGGAGGGGAGACTGACATTGCCATGAGATGGGAGAACCACAGTTGGCAGGCCCAAATACGGGCCACCAGGATCATTGTGACTAGTTGCTGGTGCATCTTGGGCACTATTCTGTTGAGAAGATGAATCAGGGGATAAGCATAGGCAAATCTCCCGGACCATGTTATCCAGAGACTCTTCCCTTTGTCGTGGTTCTGTGGCTATCTGGAGGCATGGTCTGGGCATTGAGCGTTTTCCAGGGTGGCGAATCAATCGGTCTGTGGGAACCCCCATTCTGCAAAGACATTGAGTAAAATGTCCTCTTGTAGCTGCCACTCGTGCTCTACGGGTAGAGGGGAAGTTTCTGCTGAGTACGTCTGCCAGAAGATTGAGTTCCCCTGGAACATGTTGTGTTTGAGTGCCCACTTCCAGATGTTCTCAGACAGTATGGTTAGCCCGAGAGAGTGAGTGCCCGCATGTTTGTTCCAGCATTACATGGCCGTGGTACTGTCCGTGAGGATTAGAATGTCTTCCCCAGGAGGTGAGCCTGCAAAGGCCTCAGGGCCTTGAATACTGCTAGTAGTTCCAGCAGATTGATGTGATTTGATGCTACGGCTGGAGACCACACAATGCGCGCTGTCTGTTGAAGGAAGTGAGACCCCCACCCCGACAGAGAGGCGTCTGTGGTGAGAGTGGCCTCTACACCAGGGGTGGCGAAGGTTTTCTTCTGCAAAAGGTTTTCCCTTGACCACCACTACAGAGAATGAACGAGGGCTGCCGAGAACACGCTATATCGTCCCACTGGCCGCTGGCCTGACACCCTCGGCTTGAGAGCGCAGACGAGCGTGAGGAACTAGGTAGACGCAGGAAGCCATCATCCCTATCAGTCCCATGGCTGTGCGTACGGTCACCTGGTGACTGTCTACATAGTGAGGGTTCTAGAACAGTATGTTTTGGACCCTCTCGTTGGAGGGGAAGACGAGCCCGTCTTCTGTCCGAATTAGAGCCCCCAGAAACTGTTTGACCTGGTGCATCTTGTGCACTATTTTGTTGAGAAGGAGAATCGAGGGAAAAGCGTAGGCAAATCTCCTGGACGATGTTATCCAGAGACTGTTCCCCTTGGAGCAGTTCTGTGGGTATCTGGAGGCGTAGTCTGTACATTGAGCGTTTTCCAGGGTGGCGAATAAATCGATCTCTGGGCAGCCCCATTCTGCAAAGACATTGAGTAAAATGTCCTCTTGTAGCTGCCACTTGTGCTCTACAGGTAGGGAGAAGTCTCTGCTGAATACGTCTGCCAGAAGATTGCGTTCCCCTGGAACATGTTGTGAGAGCAGGAACATGTTGTGTTTGAGTGCCCACTTCCAGATGTTCTGGGACAGTCTGGATAGCCCTAGAGAGTGAGTGCCCCCTTGTTTGTTCAAGTAGTACATGGCCGTGGTACTGTCCATGAGGACTAGAATGTCTTCCCCTGGAGGTGAGTCTGGAATCCTTCAGGGCCTTGAATACTGCTAGTAGTTCCAACAGGTTGATGTGATTTGACTCTACTCCTGGAGACCACATGCCGTGCACTGTCTGTTGAAGGAGGTGAGCCACCCCTCTTCCCCTGGGCTGCTGAGACAACCACTAGATCGTCCCACTGGCCGATGGCCTGACACCATTGGCCTGAGAGCCACTCTTGCATGGGGCACATGCACAGACAAGTGTGAGGAACTAAGTAGACGCAGGAAGCCATCATCCCAATCAGTCCCATGGCTTTGCGTACGGTCACCTGGTGACTGGATACATAGTGAGGGATCTGGAACAGTATGTTTTGGACCCTCTCATTGGAGGGGAAGACGAGCACGTCTTCTGTCCGAATTAGAGCCCCAGAAACTGTTTAGCATGGCTGGGGGCTAGACTGGATTTCTTTTCGTTGATAGAAAACCTAGGGTGAAGAGGAGATCTACCGTCTTATGGGTATTTGTCTGGCATGTTCCGTACAAATCCCCTGTGATGAGCCAGTCGTCGAGGTATGGATAGACTGGGATAGACTGCCGGCGCAGGTGAGCCGCCATTACCGCCAGTACTTTTGTGAACACCCTTGGGGATGAGGCAATGCCGAAGGGGAGAACTTTGAATTGATAGTGGGTGTCATCTATCATGAACCTAAGGTACTTTCTGTGCACTGGCAACATTGAAATATGAAAGTATGCATCTTCCATGTCCAATGTGGCCATGTAATCCCCTGCTGCAGCAGTGGGATTACCTCCTGAGGTGTTGTCATCCTGAACTTTTGAGGGTTGCCATACTTGTTTGTAGGGCGCAGGTATAAAACAGGGTGTATGGCAAGATCCTTTTTGGGTTCAAGGAAGTACACTGAATAAATACCCTTGTTTACCTGGAGAAGGGGGACGACTTTGATGGCGCCCTTTTCCCGCAGGACCTGAACTTCTTCCAGCAGGACCTGAACTTCTTCCAGCGGGGCACGTAGGTGTTCCGGAGACAGGTGTCTTCTTCTTGGTGGGTGGTAGCGAGGTGGTCGGAGAAACTCGACACAATACCTGTGGACAACGGTCTCTAGTACCCACTGATCTGAAGTGATCCCCTCCCAGGCGTGGATAAATGAAGAGAGGCGACCCTGACCGGGGAAGCATGGGAGGGGACCAGTACCGGCAAGTCAATTGGAGGTGGAGGCCAGGGAGCTTCTGGGAGTAGATTTTCTACCTCTGCCCTTGCCCCTACGAAAGCCTCATTGCTGGTTTTGGAAGTTGCCAGAGGAATCCTGACCGGAGGACCAGTACTGTACTGACCTTGCGGCGAGCAGGTGAAAGATTGGCCACAAAAAGACTGCTAGGCAAAGTTTGTATGCAGTACCCTTTGGGTGCACTACACACAACTCTGAATACAGGTATAGGAAACCCAACCTTTGGTATAAGCGTGTAATACACAGTTTTGGTAGCGTGTTGAGCAGCCAGGCTTATTTCAAGAGGGTTCAATGTGAGATGTAGGAGAGTTACACAGAGATTCACAGTGACAAGTATTCAAATAAACTCTTAAACCCAAGGTTTCTTGAATAAACTATTATTAATTTATTTGTAAATTAGAATAAGCCTTCTTCAGAAGGGAGCAATATAAAAAGTAACACACAAATAACACTTCAATATTATACACTCTTAGTTTCTAAATCAGTAAAGACCCTTTTAGGATGGCCCACAGACACAACCTACACCCTCAGGTGACTTCAATAGCTAGGGTGCTAGGGACATTAATATCTTACTGTTGTCATTTAGAATACTCTTAGAAGTTGGTAAAAGGAAAAGGTTATTAGAACAACAAGAGACCACAAATATTCTTAAGCAGGCAAGTACTTTTGGATCCCACAAGAAGAGTAATTCAGTACCACAGGTTAAGCCAAAGCCAATGGGCAAAAGTCTTATATAAAATGAAGCACTTCTGGTAGGTAAATAAAAAGGTCTTTGCACAATGGTTTAGAAGTCTTTGAAGAAAAGAAGAATCAAATGTAGAGCCCACAATGTTAAGGATTTCAATCAGGCGACACACACCTTGGTCTCAGCCTAGGATGTAGCACTCAATTGATATGCCTTTCTCTTTATTTTATGCAGATTCAATTTGAGATGGTACACCACTCATATCACACCCCCTTTTTAAAATAACCGGGGTCAAAATGGACCATGAACCAGACTGGTTTGTGAAATGCATTATTTATTTCTTTTAAAATTCAAAAGAAATCATGCAATTTTTAATTTGAGGCAGCAATCACCGATGGGGTGATAATCGCAATGAAAATGGAACCAAGACACTTGGTTACCCTTCTCCTGGAACATATAGACAGAACAAATGAATAGGAGCACTTTTTGATTTAGGAAAGATAGCACCCAAGTTAAGGTTTCCCCCTGCAATGTTCCCTCAACCCACAGATAAACGAATTCTGAGTGGATAGAAAGAAGCAAATCTGGGGACATTATTATCTCACTGTTGGCATTTAGAATACTCTTAGAAGTTGGTAAAAGTAAAAGGTTATTAGAACAACAACCTTCCCTCACAGAATAAGAGGTCAATACGGATTCTAAACGCCTTGCAAAGGCCTAAAATAACACTCAGATTTACAAATAATTAATTAATGTGTGGTTAAATTATACTATACATATGTTTGATCACAATAGCATGTATGTTAGATCACTAGCAATCACAAGGCAATAGATCAGCAAAAGGCATAAAATTCGAAAATGAGTGGAAAGTTTAGAGCATGCGCATCCAAATGACACGTTGGAAAACTTGCAATTTTCTCAATTCCCGCTTTAAATTACCCAAATGGTTTTTAACAAAAATGGGTGAAATACTGATTTGGAGTGCGTGAAATAGGAAAGGAAATCAGTTGCGACAAGAACAGTTTTACTTTAAACTAGAGTATTCAGACTAGAACACCAAAGATGGAGACAGTAAGAATCAAGGTTGATTCGCAAGTTCAACCCAGTCACCCCAGCGCCCAACCCTGGCAGAAACCAGTCTGATCACTCGAAATATGACTAAGGGTTTAGGATTACACACGAATAAATTGAAAGAGATGGCACTAGCACTTATAATTAAGGACAGGATGCAAGGATAATACTAACAGTTTCAACAAGTTATCGGGGTAAGATAGGATTGCTTAGAGAGTGTAATGAGGACAAAGGCAAGACAAGATAGGCAATGTATCTCTAAGGGGTAGGGATTATACTCACAGTTCACTTTCTATTTTTTGGGATTTTTGAACAGTCAACAGGTTCTGGTCACCACACGGCTGGCGTGCCTCGCAAAAGACAGCTGGGCAAGGTCTGGTCACTGGGTAGAGGACAGCTGGGCAATTCGGGTCACTGGATGGTAATGTAGATTACCCCTGCTAGCTGCGCAGGGAGTATTAATTCTATTAAAGACTAGGAGGCGAGCATTATGCGTCATCTTCCCTTTATTCTACTCTTCACAGCAGTTCAACAAACACAATAAAAACTCTTGAAAAGTGAAAAAGGTGACCAACAACAGAACTTTTCTTCTAAAACTACAAAGTCCATGAACTCCTGTAGTCCAGGCTCCTTCCGACAGCCACAACCCACTTCCTGTACATGGGCTCCTCCTCTGCTTTTACTTGCTCTGAATGTCCATATAACTCATAACTGTTCCTCGCTAACGGCGCGAAGCCTCCATCAACTTGACAACTCAACCGCCGATCTCGGCCTTCTAGACTCCCTCGTCTTCAGTTACTCTTCTGGTCTTCCCCTAATAATCAAAACAAATAGAAGTCTTTAGGGTGGTGACTACGTGCTGTATTTACTAACATAAGAACAATACAAATGTAAATCGACAGCACAATACTCGAGTGGGAATTTAATGCTCGCCTCCTAGTCTTTAATAGAATTAATACTCCCTGCCCAGCTAGCAGGGGTAATCTACATTCTATGACAAGACTGGAGGCGAGCATTATGCTTGTTCAAAGCTCTCCCAACACCGTAACTGCTACATTCTCTGTTGGTTTAAAATAAAACTCTTTGAACGTGCGTTCACACGACCAGTCGGCTGCCAACATTATTTCTCTTAAGGATACACCAGCCCTTAAGGCTCTCGAGGCCATTGCTCCTCTCACAGAATGCGCTCCATACATGCTCACATTCACTCCCGCGGCCTGCATAATCTCTTTGACCCATCTCGCGATAGTTGCAGCAGTTACTGCGTGAAAAGGCTTCCTACGAGCTATCAGCAGCTGCGTGGTACCTACTGCTCTGTATTCCGCCGTCCTGCTCTCGTATTCCTTAATGCAACGTGCAACGCACCATTTCCCATTACTTGGAAAATAGGGATAATGTACCGACGTGGTCCCTGTCTTAGTTCTCTTCCCTATCGAGAAAGTCACTCCCTCTGGCCCGAACGACCTCCTGGACACCTCCAACGCTCTCACGTCCGACACCCGTTTACAGGATACCAAGCACAATAGCATAGCCAGTTTGCCCGATAACTGCTTGAGTGAGAGGTACCTATCTGATGGCCAATCTGCTAGTAATCGTAAGACTATCGCTACGTCCCACGTCGAGCTATATCTGGGCTCCGGTGGCACTTTAAACTTCGCTCCTCTAATGAGCCTTACTACTGCGGGGTGTTCTCCTGCCGGCCCTCCTTCAATTGGCAAATGGCCTGCTGAGATGGCCGATCTGTATACTCCTATAGTACGGAAAGCTCTTCCGTCTTGTAACAAATGCGCTAAGAAGTTCAAAATTTCCACTACAGGCGCTGAAATGGGATGAACACCTCTGTTCTTACACCAGCTGGACCACCTAGTCCAAGCTGCGTCATAGCTCCTCCTAGTGGATGGCGCCCAGGATTCAGCGATAAGCTCTGCAGCTTGCTTCGAAATTCCTGGCAGCGCCCAGCGTCTCCTGATATCCTGCACGCGACTAACGGGAGAGTCCCTCTCACTCTCAGAGGATGAGATGACCCAACTGGGTCCGTGAGTAGTCGTTCTCCGTCTGGTAGCACCCTGGGTACGTCCGTCACTAACTCCATGAGCGTCGGGAACCATACCTGGGACTTCCACCCGGGCACAACTATCACTAGCTCCGCCTTCTCCCTCCGACATTTCGCTAGAACTCTGTCCAGCATAACAAAAGGAGGGAAAGCGTAGTGTGTGCCCCCTGACCACTCCTGCAGGAAAGCATCTGTTCCTTGTGCCTCTGGGTCTAATCTCCAGCTGAAGTAATTCCTTGTCTGGGTGTTGAGCCGGGAGGCAAATAGGTCTATGTGCACCGGGCCCCATCTCGCGTTCAATTCTCGAAAGACTATCGGATCTAGTCTCCAGTCGCTGGAGTCTGTCAGATACCGCGAGTTCCAGTCCGCCACTGCATTCAGGGCGCCTGGTAGATATTCTGCCGTCACTGACGTCTTCGATTCTAGGCAGAAATGCCACAAATCCTTTGCTAGCTCTGCTAACATCTTGGACCTTGTCCCCCCTAGGTGGTTGATATACCGTACGGCCGATATGTTGTCCATCTTCAATAGGACACAAGATTTCACTCTGTCTCTCGTGAATGCCTTGATCGCAAACGACCCCGCCAGGAGCTCCAGGCAGTTTATATGGAGGCGTAGCTCCTCTTCGCTCCACTTGCCTCCGGTCTGTAAAGACCCGCATCTGGCTCCCCAGCACTTCCGGCTGGCATCCGATTCTATGATCAGATCTGGTCTGTCTCCGAATATGGCACGCCCATTCCAGGCGTCCATATTCCTCAACCACCATTCTAGTTCCATAATGGATTCCGAGTCTAGGGGTACCAACTGATGATACTTCAACCCTTGCTGAAGGTGTCTGATCTTCAACCGCTGCAGCGCCCTGTAATGCAACGGGCCCGGAAATATGGCCTGGATAGATGCAGCTAGCAGCCCCACTATCCGCGCCAAAGTTCTGAGCGATACTTGCTGCTTTTCCAAGCATGCTCTGATCTCTCTCTTGATATCTTTCATCTTCCGAGGAGGAAGTTCTAGAGTCGCTTTCCTGGTATCTATCACGAACCCTAGGAAATCTAACCTCTGTGCTGGCGTGGTGTCGGACTTCTCTGTATTCACCAGAAATCCTAGTGACCCTAGAAGGTCCTGCACCCACTGTGTCTGGTAAACCAGCACCGCCCGATCCTCTGCTAAGAGTAAAAGGTCGTCCAGATAAATGATCATCCTCACTCCCTTCTCTCTGATTGCCGCCGCTACCGGCTTCATCAGCTTCGTGAAAGCCCAAGGCGCTGATGCAAGACCGAATGGCATCGTCTTGAATTGCCAGAACTGCCCCTGCCAGTGAAAAGCTAGGAATGGCCTGTACTCCTCGAGAACTGGGATTGTCAGGTATGCGTCCTTCAAGTCGAGACGCGTCAACCAGTCTCCCTCTCTCAGGGAGTCTCTTAACTGATGGATACCCTCCATCTTGAAATGTCGGTATACAATCCATCCGTTGAGTTCTTTGAGGTTTATAACCGGCCGCACTTTCTCCTTCCTGCGTACTAGGAACATGTTGCTCACAAACCTTGGCGCTGCCTCGCATTTCTCTATCGCTTGCTTGCGCACTAGTTGCGCTAACTCGCTGTCTAAGCATGCTTGCTCTGCTAGCGCTAGCTTCTGCCTCCGCAGCCTGCTGGCCTGTACTGGGTCTTCTACAAAATCTAGGAGCAAACCTCTGACGGTCTGCAATACCCAGGAATCGCTTGAAAGCGCGCGCCAATTTTCCAAAAACCTTCGCGTCCTCCCCCCTACGGGGGGGGTACGCCTTCGCTCTCACCTGGTGTAAAACCTTGGCCTCGCCCTGATCCTCTAGATCTGTGTCCTCTCGGGAACCTCCCTCTGGATGGGAAAAAGGTGTCCTGGCCCTTGTTCTCCCAGTACTGGGCTCTGGATGTATGGGATCTTCTTCCCCCTTGGCTGCGACCGGCTGCTCGACCCCTGAAACGGCCGGTCCCACCAAAAACTCTACTCGGGAAGATCCTGCGGATCGATGCCTGGGCCTTCTCCAAGGACGCATACCTTCCGACAAAGCGTCCCATCTCCTTCCCAAATGTCTCACCAAACAAGAGACCTTGAGCTCCTTCTCCCGCTTCATAAGAAGCTAAATCACTAAGCTTAGGGTCAATCTTCAGAAGGAGACCTCTTCGACGCTCTGATGCAATGGCGCTGTTAGCGTTCCCAAGAAGGCAGACTGCCCTCTGGGCCCAACCGGCGAGGGCCTCAGGGTCCACTTCTTCCCCGGTATCCTTTGCCCTCTCTGCGAGATCCATAATCTTCGCCAGCGGGCCGGCTAGGTCCAAAAAATTTTCCTGGCAGCTTCTCCAGGATCTATCGATGCCCTTGCGTGGGTCCTTGACTGATTTCGACACAAAGGTTAACATCTTAGGGTCGAGTTCGGGGGCCTCAGCTACCTTTCCCGGAAGGTCTGGGCGTGGACACTCAGCCCGAAGGCGCTGTCTTACTTCCTTGTCTAGCGCTTTGCGCAACCTTGCTGCCATATATTGTGTCACCCGGGGACATGGCTGCCATTCCGAGGACCTTGGATTGCGGATACTGTCTGGGTCGAACATATCGTCCTGGGGGTCCAGGAGATGTTTCTCTTTTCGCGCCTTCTTTCCCCCACTTGGGATGGCCCAGTCGTCTTCCGCGACCTCCTCGCCTCCCTGCGAGGTCTGATCCTCTACCAGCTCTTCTTCCGAGCTAGGGTCTTCTCCAGCTTTTTCATCCCCTGGAGATGGGGTCAAGAGGTGCGGCACTGATTGACGCTGCAAATAAGCTTCCTTCAACTTTGCGAACGCGTCAACCACCTCTGGGGCCTTGTCTTCTGCCCCTTCCAAAGAGCCCCGGGGGTCGACAGAGAATTTTCTCTTAAGGGCTGTCTTACTCCCCTTACTCCCCTCTTCCGAGGGTTCTGCGGGCGTGCTTTTCCAGGTCTTGGTGCTTGTACTGGGTTGGGATAGCCACGCTTCCAATGACTCCAGTCTCATCTGTAGGGGTCTGACCCCTTCCGCCACTGCATCCACTAGGGAGGTACCGAGCACTTTCTTGAAGCTGGCAGCGAGGTCCTCATTCTGTTCCTCCTCGCTCCACTCGAATTCCGACATTATGCTGTAGTGCTCTGTGCCTAAAATACCTGCCACAGGTGTCTTAGCACGCCCCTGCTCCCTCAGATGCACTGCTATCTGATAATACACTTTATGTTCGTGGCTGCACCGACCCTACTTGCCTTCTGGCCAGCTGCGAGACGCCTCGCTTCCTGCGCTGCCTTCCTCTGTAGAGGGCTTCTCACGGCCCCTTTCCTCCAGCTGATCTCTCTCAGCTGACGTTCTGCAGCGTCGCGATCGAGGGATTGCGTGATAAATTACAGCTGAAGCTGTAGTCTCTTACTCTCTGAGCTTTTTCGTTCCTTAATGTCGCCGAATGAAGTTGGGCTTCTGCGCCCGGCCGAACTCGCTATAGGCTCCTCCCACCCGCGGGTGGGGGCTCGCTCGCGGGAGCGCTATTCGCTCGTCCTCCGAACGTAGGACCGCCCACTCGCGGGTGGGGGCTCCCTGAGATCGGCGCTTCCCGCGCCTGCGTATGCCGGCTCCACCCCTCCAAAGGAGGGGGCCGTAGCGCGAGCCGCGATGAGCTCTGCGCTGCTCGCGAGGCCGGCGGCACCCCCAACGAGCCGGTAATGCGACTCGGGGTCGCCGCCTCGCGAGCCTCTTTCACCGCGTCCCCGCGGGAACGCTACTCACCTGTGGGCTCCAGCGACGAGGTCGCCGCCCAACGTAAAACACCTACTGAGCCTGCCGCGTCGCGACGCTCGCTCGCACTCCGAACCCTGCCTGTAAAGGCCGAAACAACCTCTGCTCGCTTATAAGAGCACAGCCCTGCAATGGCAAAGCTCCTCGCTATCCCAATAATCACTCTCTCCAGTCAATCTCCATAAACACACGTGGAGGAAAAAATGAGGCACTTATCTGCTTGAAGAGCAGTAAAAGAAGAGGAGGAGCCCATGTACAGGAAGTGGGTTGTGGCTGTCGGAAGGAGCCTGGACTACAGGAGTTCATGGACTTTGTAGTTTTAGAAGAAAAGTTCTGTTGTTGGTCACCTTTGTCACTTTTCAAGAGTTTTTATTGTGTTTGTTGAACTGCTGTGAAGAGTAGAATAAAGGGAAGATGAAGCATAATGCTCGCCTCCAGTCTTGTCATAGAATTCTCCTGGCAAAGGACAGCTGAATGGCCGGATTGCAGTAAGCATGCAGGTAGTGGGTAGCAAGCCAGCCTGATTTCAGGATGCACAAGGTACCACAGCTTTCCCCTTTTTAATGGGAGATTAGTGGGTTGATTCTGGATCAATGGCCTTGCTGGGAATAGGATCAGCAATGCTTAGGTCTTCTAGTTGGAATCAGCAAGATGGCTGGAGCAGATCAGGAACACAGTGCAGGAACTTCAGGAAGAGTGTCTGTCTAGAGTCTTGTCAGGGACTCATATATAATGCATAGTGACATCATCAAAGTATATGGCTGGGCAGGCTTAGCTAAACACACCTCTAAACCACTGGATTGGTCAGGGGTGATAGTCGCTGCCTCGCTCTCAGCTGGTTGAATTTCAAGAGAATGATGTCAAATTTATGATGTGAGTTTTACAATGTCCAAAAACCTCCCACAGTTACTTTAGCTAAAATCCGATTTTGCCACAAATAGTAATTTATACAGTTGAAGTCTCTTAGCAACTTACATAAACAGGTTACATATTTTATGCAGACCGTTCCACTCCAACTCTGAAATCTGTGAGACATTGTTTCACCCTTCTAATACTTTTTGTCATTTTAGTTATGAAAGATTCGGCCTAAAATTCTGTAACTTTATACACATCTGTGGATTATGATAAGGGAGGTAAGTATTAAAATTCGCAATGGCATCATGGATACTTTGCTTATAGTCCCCAATTCTTTGCCATTTCTGTTCCCAAGGTGTCAGTGAATTCTACAATGTCTCAAATTATAAACCACAGACAGAATCACATTTAAACTGTGAATTCTTTTTGCATTTTTACAATGTCCTGCTGCAGAGATAGAAGTTTTTACATTTCTATTAATAAATAGTCTTTGGAAGCAAATGGCAGTCCTTTGTCTGTCACTGGACCATTTTCTTTTTTTTTTCCAGCTGCCACCAACTGTCATTTCATCCAGATTAAAGTGGGGGTTTTCCCAGCTTGATTGAAGATTTATTGCCCCTTTTGCACTTCGCACTTCCGCGTCCTGGAAATTCCATTGTAGAGGGCTCAGCCAAGACCAGATTCTGTCCAACCTAGTCATTATCACTGGGGTGTTAATATCTACTGAGAGGACCCCCTTTTGTTTCTGTCAACCTCTCAGCAGAAACCTAGTCTTGGGCTGATTCCTCCCCCCATGCAGCCACTGAAGTTTAATTTAAATGTATTTATTTTTGTTCTGAATTGGAAGAAAACCTGCTGAATAGGACCATTTCATACATTGTATTTTCACAGTACAATCCGCTTTCACATTGCTAGGCAAGAAGAAGTTTTTGTTCAACATAGTATTCTCCAACAAGCATTTTTCTTCTTTAGTTTGCCAAGCCCATTTTTACACATGTGGTGCAAGCTGCTAGCATTTTGCTTTCAAGTTTGGTTTTTAACTTTCCATCTGGACACCCACACTGTTTTGCAACTACAGTTATTTTCTTCTAGGCTGGAGTCTCTCCCGTGCGGCGGAAAACTGAGTTTCTTCGTTCATTTTTTTCAGATTTGGTTTGACAGGACCTGTCAATTCAGGGGTCATGCTTGGCTTTGCTGAAGCACAATGGGGATATGAATGGACATGGCAGGGCCTTGTTAATAACAGTAGTTTGAGGACGAACAGACAAAAATAGCGTCAGAGCAGCATCTTTTTAAGGTAAAATACCCCCTTTCAATGGGGACTTTGGGCTGGCAGCAAAGCGGCGCTGCTTTTTCACTCTATTTCTTTTTTATATGGAAAAACACACTGGCAAGCTCCCTCAGTGTGCCTCCTTGTTCCATCCTGCCCAATATGTGCTTGGCAAGATGGTACAGCCCTATTTTTGTAGCTGCAAAATGCAGTTTTGAGGCCACGGTGCTCACAGGAGCTTTGCAGACATTTTGTTGTTTCTGCTGAAATGTAGTTTGGTGATGTGGGGAAGTACTGCTGAGTGGGTAAATATATCCATATATCCCACAAATCTCCCTCCTCCCCCTGACTCTTCTGAGATTCCTTGTCGAGGGAGAGTAGGGGAAAGTGGGATTCCTCAGATTGGGTACACAGGGTGTATCAGGTATGAGACCTTCCACATCAGGGAGGGGTTTGCCGCGATCCTCTCGTTGTCTCTCATTGGAGCATGGAACGACACCCACAGCTTTCTCTTGGATCTTTCTTTATGGCGTTGAGCGACACCCCCAGATTTTCTTTGATTTCACCCTTCCAGGTCACTCGGGAGGTCCTCCTTGGTCTTTTAGTAGGCGCAGCCAGTACGTATCTATTAAATAAATAAGAACTGGTTACTTCATTTTCCCACTAACTGCCTTCCAACAGGGTTGACAGCAGTGGGACACGCATGCCTTCAATAATGTCAATTGATAGAGAAGAAAAATACTCCCTGTTACATAATTCTACTAAGGAATCCATCGTTCCCTTCTGATTCTTCTTTTACTTATTCTCATGCTTCTGATGTCTCCTCTATTTGATTCTCTCTTAACCCCTCAATTTGTTGCAAAGTGTGCCTGGGATGATAACTCTTTAGCTGATTAATGTGGACCCATTTCTCTTCTATCAGTTCTCCTTTGGGGATGCGGATTCTGTAGGCGATAGGTGAAATTTTATCTACAATTTCAAAAGGACCCCGCCAGCTTGGCAAAAATGTTCGCGCTTTGGTCTGGTTCCTTTCGAAATTGTACAAGTAGACCCTGTCTCCTACTTGGTATTCCTTTTTGGTTGTTTTTAGATCATATTGAGTCTTCATACCCTCTGCAGATCTTTCCAGGTTCCGCTTAGCGTAGGCAAAAGCATGTTGAAGGTGTTTTCTTAGATTCTCAACATACTCATGAGTAGTGGAGGCGTTTACCAGTGTCTGCTCTTGTATTCTATAGAGCAGATGCTGAGGTAGCACCATCCTTTTTCCAGTCATCAGCTCAAATGGCGACATCTTAGTTGCAAAAGAAGGTGGAGATCTGATGGGCATCAAGGCAAGCGGTAATCGGATGTCCCAACTTGGCCCAGAGTCTACCACAAACTTTTTTAGAATGCTCACAATGGTTTTATTGTACCTCTCAACTCCACCAGTAGGCAATGTGAAGTTTCCTTTTTAACCCAAGTATCTCCTACATTTTCGTCATCGCTTAGCTGGTGAAGTTACTACCCCTGTCTGACTCAATCCTTTGGGGTAGGCCAAAACGCGAGAAGATGTGTTTGATCATCAGGGCAGCTGCTGTTTCTGCCTTGCAAATTGGGGCCGGGAGACATTCCACCCACTTGGTAAACAAGCATGTTACAGTTAACATGTCCTTGTTCCCCCTAAAGGAGCGAATCACAGGCCCGAGGAAATCTACTTGTAAATCTGACCAAGGCAGTGTCATCCCCCTCTTCTGGAGGGGAGCTCGGTGTGCGAGTGATGTTGGCTGAAATTGTGCACACACAAGACACCCCTTCAAGTATTGTTCGAAGTCCTGCCCCATTTGTGGCCAGTATGCAACCTCTCGCAATATTTCTAAAGTAGTGAGAAAACCCAGATGACCGGCTGTGGCCGCATCATGGGCGTGACTTAGCACCAGGCTTCAGAATGAGGTAGGGAACACCCACTGGTCACAGCCAGATATGGATCTCCTTACCAACAAACCGTCTTGGATTCAGAACATTTTTGGACATTTCATCAACACCCTGAGGTCCTCTTTCCCAATCTAATCGGTATCCGTCAGGGGAAAGTTCTTAGGGTCCTCAATGTGTTGATAAAATTTACCAATAATCAGATCCTCTTTCTGTGCCGTGATTAAATCAGCATCTGGGGTCTCCTTACTCCACTGGGCAGTTGAGAGTTCATTGTGAGCATTTGTCTGGGACCTAGTGATAGCAGTGACCTGGATTTCCCCCAACAGGGACTCGATTTCAAGGAGATCCTCTTGGATGGCTCCGGTTTTGGCCAACTGATCAGGTAGGTCGTTTCCAGTTTTGTCTGGCCCCTCTATTCTGTAATGACCCTTGATCTTCTTCCAATAGATGGTCATCCCACTAGAGATGACCAGATCGTCCATATTTTGGATTAGCTTGCCATGTTTCAGAGGTTTGTTATTAGCACACAGCATGCCTCTGGTTTTCCAATTAACCAGGTGATCCACGAACCCGTTCCGGGCATAATCTGAATCGGTGATTATGACCAGTTCGTGGAGATGGTGTTCGACGGCAGTAAGGATGGCCTGATGAACTGCCATCAACGCTGCCACCTGACTACTGCGGGGCCGCTTCTGTACCCAGCAGAGGGTTGCGGGGCATCATTCACCCAGGCATTACCCACGCCGGGTTCCTTTTCCCCGTTGTTGTCAACATGATAGGAGCACCCGTACACATAAACTGTGGGCATTCCCTCGTACTTGTCTTCTTTATAGACTTTGTGCAGAGAATTCAGGTATGCCTCCATGTTGTCCTGGGTTTTAAGACTTTCGTCCTCGAGACAGTTATCTCTGGCACAATCAGGCAGGTCAGCCAGAGCTTGCGCTAGGGGAATCTTCTTGTTTTGGCCATATATGACCTCCACAGGAAAGCCTTGCATTGACAGAATCCAGGAAGTATTTCTGGAATTACTCACATTTCCGGTCCGGATTCTGTCACTTTGGAGGTATTGCAAAGGCTGGTGTGGAGTCTCCACTATGATGTGTTCCACTGGATGAATGGGCAGTAGTTTTTCAATGCCCACACCGTTTCTAGGAGTGCCTTCTCACAATCGTTGAATTTTTCCTGCATAGAAGATAAAGTCTTGCTTGCATAGGAGAGGACATTATTGACCTTGTCATGGTTTTGATATAATTCTGCAGTCAAGCATGTATTCGAGAACCTTGTCTCCAAGAGGAACTCCTTGTTTCTGACAGGGTAAGCCAGACAAGGTTCTTGTGAGAGGCTTCTTTTGAGTTGCTTTACTGCCTCAGCTTGTTCTAGACCCCACTCCTACTTGATCCCCCCTTCAACAGATGGATCAGGGATCTTGTGATCTCTGTGTAATCCTCAATGAATGTCCTACTGTAATTAGTCAGTCCAATGAGGCTTCTTAGCTCACGCAGAGTTGTGGGGTCTTTCAGTTTTAGGAGTGCTTCCACTTTCTTCTCCTGGGGACAGAGACCCTCAGGAGTTATTTCATTCCCAAGAAGCTGACACGGGTTCTGCACCACAGTGCCTTTACAAAGGACTGTATGGCTCCGGCAACCCTCGATTGTGTCAGAACATAACGGATTTCCGCTATGTGTTCCTCCAAAGTTGCGCTTTTGATCAGGACATTATCCACATAGGCCAGTTTACCCCTTTCACCCAAGTCGGGCATGGCCTTATGTAGAAAGATGTTGAATTAGTTGCTGGAGTTGATGTATCCCAAGGGAGTCTGGGTCCACGTGTACTGCTGCCCCCCGAAGGTAAAGGCCAGCTTGTATTGGTCCTCCCTACTGACAGGCATGGTCCAGTACCCATTGGACAGGTAAATGGCAGTGTATACCTTTGACCCCTGGATCTGGGCCAGTCCTTGGTCTTGGGATGATAGCTCAGTTGCAACGTTCTCGGCTTGGAAGCAAGACGACGAGAAACACCACAGGTTCGATCCCCGGGTCCGCGCTTAGAAACTTCTGGGTATTAAGCATGTTATGAATAACCTATCATAATGTATCATATCAATATATGGGAGAGGCCATCGGGACATATGGACCCATTTATTCAGCTCCCTCAGGTCAGCACAGAGTCTCCACTGGCCGTTCAGTTTTAAAATCCCCAGTACCAGATTATTAAAGGTGCTGTGGACTGGATGAATGATCCCATGGGACTGAAAGTTTTTGATGATTCCCATCAATGACTCCATGGACGTGAGAGGCAAACGGTATTGCTTCACAAACACTGGAGTCATTCCAGGGTCCGTGGGAATTGTTGTTGTACGGATTTCGGTGTGACCACAGTCATACAAGTCCACTGCAAAGCGATCTTGAAAATCTAAGAACACCTGTTTCAACTTTTGCTTTTGCTCCGGAGTCTCATAAGAATCAGCTAGGTTGACTCGCTCTTCAACCATTTGCCTGAAGCCTGGAAAGACGTCCGGTTTTGCTATCTCAGCTGCCTCCTCCAGCTGGGTGGAGAGGTCCCTGGTTAGAGTATTGACCTGGACAGAGGGTTTCAGATAGGAGAGACTGTCATTGTGGAAATGGACGATCACCTCATCCTGCCTGATGTCACAGGTCACCTCTTCCTCACCGTAAGGGCAGGAAGAGTACACCAGGAAATTCCACCCTCGCCGGGTGAAGAGCCAGTCTGGTGGTAAATCATTGTCACTATCATTGTCAAAACAGTCATTAGGGATTGGTCCTATCAGTTCATTTCCTAGATTCATGGAAAAATGTCGGTAATCAACCGCCATTCCAATATTGGTACCTGCGCCCAGAGTGATACTCCTAGGGTCGCTGTTATCCATCAATATTGTAATGGTGTTGTGATCTACATTGACTAATGGTGTTGGGTTTAACCCCAACCCCTGCGGTTGGAGATGGTCGTTGAGGTGTACATATGCGTCAGGATTTTGCAATTTCTGTCCTATTTTAATTTTTAATTCAAGTGGGAATAGTTGTGTCCGTCCTGGGATGGAGACCTCCTCTCCTATTTGAACTTCAACTAGATACGGCAGCAATTGGGCTGACCGAAATGTTTTTTCTGAATCATCAAAGTCCATGGGATTACCCCCTAGTCGGGACCAGGCTTTGTAATTTATCAGGTCCAAATTAATGGCAAAACGATTGAGAATGTCACAGCCTAAAATAAAATGCAGCTGGGACATCTCGCACGACCCAACAATTATGTACTATGCTTTTGTTTCCTATAGAAATTTTGCGCATACACCTGCTAGGCAGGAGATGTTTAGAATTGGGAGTTTCCAGCCCATTTCCCACTTATTGATCAATTTCAATATGGGAATGGCTGGATCTTTTGGGAGCTTTCGGAACATGGCTTCGCTGATGAAGCTCTTACCGTTGTTCACGCACACTCGGGCGAGAACAGTCTCCTTCCCCTCATTTAACTGAATAGGGATGAACAACTGTTCTCTAATTTTATGAATATCAGCTAAACTTTGAACTGGTCTCTCATTATTTATGACTAGGGAATCGGGATTTTCAGATTGTGAATCAGTATAAAATTTCAAAGTATTTCCTTCCAGTGTGGAATACCACTTGAAACTGAAGGAAGGTTGATTTTCAGGAATGGAGAGGAGTTCCCATCACCAGTCTGTTGTCCTACAGAAATTACTGTCACGTCAGGTATTTGATTGTTCTGGAAATAAAACTCAATATGATCAGGTTTTTGTTCAACCATGTGGCATGTGCCATTTAAACTAACATGGTTGACACTCTGTTTCAATTTAATTGGCCTGTTAGTCTGAGTTCACACAGTCTATCAGGGGGGACAACCTACGCAGGATGCCATTCCCTAGTAGACAGGATGTGCCCTCTGGAGTTACGACTATGACCGGGTGTTTCACTTTGTGACGCCCAATTTTTATTTCCAAATCCGCAGTCCCCTCGACAGGAATTTCATTCCCGTCGAAGTTCTGGAGTTGTCCTGGAAGAGGGTGAGAGGGATCTGGCATCTCTCCCCCTTCCTGAATTTAGCTGCTCAAAGGCCCTTCTTGACAGAAGAGTGGCTTGGGATCCAGTGTGCACCAGTGCGGCCTATGTATGCTGCCCTTGCACTTGGACCGGGCATAAAATGTACCCTCTTTCTCCTACAAAGGTAATGTATATTTTGGGCAAGCTGGGTGGTTAATTTCCTTATTTTTGACTCCGACATAGGGGTAGTTTGGGCATAATTCTGTGTTAAGAGTTTGGGGATCTGAAAGAAAAAAATTACATTCTGATATTCGGGGAGTTTCGGGCTCCACTTTTTCTGATTCTGGGCTGCCCCCCCCCCCCTTTTTGGAGGCAGTCACCAGAATTGATTTGGGAAGTTTGGGAATCCTCTTTTAATATTCGATTTTCTTGATGCATATTCTGGGCTTCAAAGATGGGCAATTCTAAATCAGTCCCCACATCCACCAAGTCTTCATTTAGATCTCTTGGGACCCATTTTTCTTTGGGAGGAGTTCCCCCATCCCTGAATGAGAAGATATTTTCCCCAGAATCCTCTAAGGATTCTTCCCCTTCAAACTGGAGGACACTAACTTCCTCCACAAAATGGCCCTTTTTTAGGTCTTTATTTCTCCTACCCTCCCTATGTTCCCTGGGTTGCAGATTTTCAGGGGCAAGAGATTTTTGTTCCAGTTCCTGGGTGTCCAGGGGCTTTTCACGAGTGAGGAAGGAAGTTTCCTCTAGGGCTGTACACCCCTCTTCCCCCGTGCCTCCTCCTCTGGAACCGGTGAGTTGTCGGCGTTCTCTCCCCGTCATTGTTCTGGGGTGCCAGACCCTTGGTTTGTGGGGTTCTGAGCTGCCATGTTCGTCTGAGGGTTCTGTTGAGCCCTCAATATGCAACCCGGATACTGAGTAAGGTTTTGGACCTGACGCTCCAGTTGGGACACCCGTTCCGGCTAGTACGAGGGTCTCTGTTCAAATTTAGGTGGGTCACGGGAAGGGTAACTATAATCCCGTAGTAACCTGGATATTGTGAATTTTGGTTACCCTCCACCCTTGGCCTTCCCTCTCACGGATTGGGACGTCTGGTTTCCTGCAAGCGGGGAAAGAAAGGAGGGTTGTCCTGCGGGTTGGGGTTTTGAGGGTACTGTGGAAAGAAACTTAACCCGGGATTTTGGGTTTTACTGCCCTCCTGAGGGCAGTTAGGAGGGACGTTTCCTGGAGGAGTACTTATCTGGCGGGACCCCGCTTGGGCTGGAGGAGTCCATACATACCCCAACATAGGCCTTATATAATATATATATATATATATATATATATATAACTTACATAATCTGGGGAGTTAGGGGTCCCATTGGCGGGACTACGTTCCTGACCGCCACCTGTTTGTGAATGGCCTGAAGGCATTCTGGATCTCTGATTTTGCTGATTTTGTATAGGTATATTTTTAGGCTCCCCATCTCTAGGTCTAAAATGGGGGCAACCTTCACCTCCACCACCTTAGCAGCAGCAGGGGTGTTGGCTGGTTTGGGTTTTTTGGACAGATTTTTTTTTTTCGGCAGCCGTTTGGACTTCATAAATGCGGGTCGCCTGCTCTATGACCCAGTCCAGAGATCTTTTATCGTGGAAGTCCCTCACCAGCTGGGTCATAATGAAAGAAGGTACTAATGAACTCCCTGCTGTCCGTGCGCACCCTCCTAGTGGTTTGGGCAAAGGCGCGTTTGAGCTCCTGCACAAGTTCTCGTGGGGCCTGATCTTCCCCGCACTGCAGATTGTAGGACGCTTTGCGAGCATCTTGGGGGTTTCTGTGGGCAGAAAAGTGTTTCAAGATGGCCGCCCTGTAGGTGGACCATCTCGAGTGGTTCTGATGCTCCAGTCCAGCAAATAAGCTGGAGTACTCAGGGGAGAAGGTCCATTTAACATACTTGATGCAGTTCTGGTTGTTTTTCAGGTGCAAAGTGTCCATCATCTGCTCATAAGTTCCAAGTGTTCCCAGACAGAATATTTTGCATTTTTGTGGTATGGGGTTATGAAACTCCTAATGGTGTTATTCTGCCTAATGGGGGCTTTTGTCATGACTCTCTTGAGTTTATTTGCCTTCTTTGGCTTAGTCACCCGAGTCCACTCGCTCTCAGACTCAGAGGCGCTGCTACTTGAGGTCACCTCATGATCATCTAGGCTCTCCCTGATTCTGTGAGTTTGAGAGGGGCTCGCAGAATGGTGGGGCCTAGTTTCTTCACTCCTGTGGTGCACAGGAGAGTAGTCTTTTGACTCCTCCCTGCTCCCAGGGTTGGCAGAGTATACCCCCACTGCCCTGATGGGGTGGCCTTCAGGATGCTCTTTTTGGGCCTCATTTCATTTGGTTTTTCATAAAATTGAACCAACTGGTTCCTTGGAAGGTAGTATTTCTGTGGGTCTGATTCCCTGACTCTCTCCTCATCGGAGGTTTCCTGGTCAGAGACATCAGGCTTTATATTTATGTACCTGCATAGGGACACCCTTCTATCAATTTCTGGGGCGCGCTGACCTGTCAGTTCCATCTTGCTTGGCCTATTAAATTCAGATGGCCTCATGGTTTCCGGCTCATGTGAACCGGTAGCCATGAAGTCAGCAGTGCACAAAGTGTTAAATGGGTTTGAGTCCCTTAGTACAGAGGTCCTTATACTATGATCAGGGATTTCCCTGTCCCTCTCTACCTGTTCAGGGTACCTCCAGTTTGTATTAAATCTAACACCCTCTTTCTCCAACCTCTCTAGTTTTTCTTTTTCAGTCCCTATCTCTTGATAGTAGGTAAAGATCAGAGCCTTTTGTTCGGCTATCAGGGTTTTAATGGCCTCTATGACACGCTCTTGCGCTGCCACTTGTATGTGGAGTCCATCATCCTCTTCACAGAGGACCTTGTTATCTCTTTGTGCAGCCTGTATAGTTTGAGCAACCGGAGCTAATTTCTGTTGCAGGAGACTCACCTCCTGAGTGTGTGCATCTTTGGTCTGGGTATTCTCTTCCAGAGCACCCGCTATCCGTCTGGCGTGCTCCTGTAGATTCCCATACCCTGTTTTGAGTTCATTTAGTTTCTGGAGGGCTAACTCATTTCCCTGTAATTCTGTGTTTAATTTGCTTACTTCCTGGCCTAGGGCGTCTCTCTTCTGATTTAGGGTGCCTCTCTGTTCAGCCAGGTCATCCCTTTGTTTCTTGATGGTATTTAATTTCTGGCACTCTTGATCAAATTCTGCTTCAGAGTGGAGGTCGCCCAGTCGTCTTCTATGCGACTTCACACAGAACCCAGAAACCAACGCAGATCAACTCACAACACAGCGCGCCACAATTCGGAATATGAAACTGTACTTTAAAATCAAACAGCAACACGGTACATTTGGTAAAGTACATTTATTTGACATTAAATGTTTATAGAATATTCATTAATTTGCATATTAAATCGGAATGTGATTTTTTTTCTTTTCTCTTGATCCGTAAATCCGTAAAAGTTTATCTTGAGTCACGCGCTGTTCCTTTATGGTACACAGGGTGTTGGTTTTCGTTAAAAGAAGCGCTTTGGTCGCACAGTGAACCGCAAGGCTGTTCCATCAACTAGGCACTAGGCCAGCGTAAAGGTTGAAATGTTGCTTCTAGCCGCTAGTACCGTGTAAGGGCATATGGACCCTTGGCGATCGTCCCATAAGATCGTCAAAGTGGTGCAGTTGTTTACGAGAAGCTGCAGCTGGCGGTTGAAAAAACCATCTGCCGGGGTCTGAAACTGGTGGCAGTAGCAGTAGGGTAGGATATACCTGTTTTGAAAACATAAAAATTATAAATAGTCTCGCCAGCCGATCTTTATTACTATTATTCATTTTATTTATTACGGCCGATCAGAAACCATTTGCTTGCAAGGATAGTGCAATGGAGAATGTTCGGCTCCAAAATCAATGTGAAAACTAACGAAATAAATCGAGGTTAACACACAATGAGAAACAATGAGAAACGACTGTTTGTTACATGCATTTGGAATGTGGACCTGCATGCCCATGTGCCCACGATCCCACAAACGTTTTACTTGCTCTTCATTCATTTGTTCATCCATTCATTAATTCTTCATTCCGGTACAATAGCGTCTAAAGAGTTACTTACATTATATTTGCAATTTCCATTGTGTCTCTGCGTAATGCAGTCCGTAAATCCCACTGTGCTCGTGACAACGATTTTTCGTATACTGAACTAACATGAAACTCGGTCTAGTTTCCGAATTTTCTGCCTTATCATCTCTTACATTATTGCCCACCTCCTTCAAATGAAGTACTTTCGGCATTGTCCCTGTCTCTCAAGGTCAAAAAACAATAGACCCTTATACTGCCAGTGCGAGTTGTGGGCCTCTTCAGGCCACGAGATGAAAATCAAAGCCGCTGACCTTCACTCGAAATGAGCATACATTCTTACTTTGCAACATCCCGTAGTAAAGCCATCTGTGAGAACTTGAATTTTCGAATCCATCTATGTACTGGGCCTCAATGTGCAAATGCGAACTGGCTTCTCTCCCATCTGCAACGTCTCGCTTGGCGCGTTTTAAGGCCCCAATTTTGTCCTCATTGTCCGCGAGCTTTGCAGTCCTACAGAACCATAACTATGGGGATATTGACTTTTTGGGGGAAGGTCAGGGAAAGTATAAAGTACCCAAGGAGTTGAGTTGAAAGTGAGATTTATTGTTTGTTTGTTTCATTATTTGCAATACGCAAGCCTCCCCTCGGTTAACAGTGTGCAGCATTTACATGAGATTGCGAAACTTAGTTACATCAACAAAAATATATACATACACATATTGACAAGGTCAGCTATATGAGGTGAATAGAGAGAGAAGTCAAAGATGACACCCAGGTTGTTCGCCACCCGGGATGGTGAAGGTAGGGGTTAGGGTTTGCATACTTTGTATGTACACTGTACAATAACATTTTTTTACAAAAAGACAATCAGATTATAATGATTTAAACCAGGATTTCTACTTCTCAATGAGTTCTTCTTTGGGTGGACATGGTACAGGGGCAATGTTTGGTGGCAATGTATCAGTGCTCTGCACAGAAACGCTCAAACTTCCATATCTGTGCTTCTCGAGTACAGCAACAATAAGGCCTTTAACAAAGTCGAACTCCATTTCCTCATAGACTGGTTTGATCACCCATTGCTTACTTCTTTTTGAAAAGGCCGTAGTGTAGCGAAGCATCCCTACATTACCTGTAGTTCTAGATTTTTCACGGCACACACTCTCGCTATGGGCCAAACCCGCAAGTAGAGTCCTATATTTCATGCCCTGCATGCTGAAATGCAACTGCTTTGGCCTGTACTTTAGGCACATATTGTGGAACACTTCCAAACCTCCTGTGTGACAGAATTCTGTCAGCCCCCTCAAATCTCTTGATAGAGTTTTATCGAAAACAATCTTCTCAATGGCTTTGTGTGTGGGTGAAGATGGAACCAACCACTTTTTCTTCCGTGCCTCCTCTGGGGACAAAGGGCCATGTTCACATTGGTGGAAATGTAGGTTTTCTGTCCAGCGGTGAACGTTGGTACAGTGGTGCATCAGTGACAGCCATTTTTCAAGTAGGATTTCCACTGACCCTTCACAAGTTTTGGAGCTCCACCAAAGATGGTTGCTGATAGACTGGGACCACTGTGAAATACTTTCCAAACCTTTTTTTCTCCCTGCAGCCGAGATTTTCTTATTGATTGATTTAGCAAGATGCCATACATCAAATTGATGTTTAATATGTGGGAACTGCTCTCTCATTGTCTTGGCAATTGAAAGGTGTCTGTCCGTGGCTGAGGTCGATGTGCATTCCCCTCGATTGTAGATATTCCACTGATTTTATAAATCCTAGTTTCTCCATGGCCACTGAGGATTTACATTGGGACACCTGCACGACCACCAAACTCACAATTTTCTTACTATCCATTTCCTGAAAGTGGTAGGTGCAGTACTTGGCAGAAAATCCAGGGCTGTCACACTGTCCATCGCTGGCTAGCCTGAATAGTTTGCCTTCAAATGTACTTCCTAGAGACAATTGTTCAATTTTCCAAGCATCACTAATGGCCGGAAATAGATAATCACGTTGGTATCTGTAGTACTGCGTTTTAGAAATGAAATGGAGTCCCACAAACTGAAAGAAAGACTTTAACTTTCTAAAACTGGAGCCACTAAAAAGTGATGCAGCTGCACACAGTAGATTCCCTGCTGGCAGTTTCCCCAGCATCGTTTGTGCAGACCATGAGAACGTATGATTTAATCTACAAGCGGCATGTATTGTGACGTTACTGCCTTGTTTTTGACGAGTCACATGAATCAATGGCTTCCAACATACTTTCCCTCTGATGGAATGCCCACATTTCAGCATACTTATAATATCCATCAAACAACTGTCGAATACTATGTATTTGCCATCTTTCATTAGACTGTCATCCGGCATCACACTTGTTATGGACTGCATCGTTGAGGACATATCAGCAGCATTGAAAGAAATATCGCCGATATCAGGTTCTGATGCGTCAGGGAATACCGCTGCTGGTTCATTCTCTGTCATTTCAACATCTGTTACTTCAACATTGATGGGAGAACACAACATTGTCGACAGCTTTTTGGGTGGCATTTTTTTGGCGGGTGTAGATTGTGGAATTGATCTGCGACTACTTCAGAGCTATCTTCAATACATTCAGTATCATCTTCTTGTGGTGTTGCAGTCGCACTGTAGCAACTGTCCATTACAACTTTACTGGTTCTCCGGACACATTCATTTCATGTTCTGGCCATTGGACATGAGCATCTCTAGTCTCAACACGCGGCGTCTGAATTAATAGTTCCTCCATAGTGTAAATGGTCTGGCAAGCAACATCTCTCATTCGCTTCACTGTCTGTGTATGTATAGTTCGTACACCCACGGGTAACTAGAGGACAGATTGGAAAAGGGATGTTCAGTTTAAACACAAGATAAAGTATAGTACAATTTACTGGAAAAAAACATAAAATAGTCCCCAGCACAAAAACATTTCTAAAGTTATGAACTGATTGTAACTAACCTTATTTTTGTTTCTTTTCTTTGCAACTCTTTTGACTCGACCTTCAACATCTGCACGCTGTAGCTCCGATTCGTTTCTGCATCTCTTCCCTTCCTGTTGCGCTGCTACGACTATATTTTCTGTATCCGCATAGACAGCATGGATTGAGGCTCCACCTACTCCCTGAAACACAGTACTTTCATTACTATGTATCACAATATTGTTAGCATAAAACACACGTGAGGACGAACCAACAGGTACATCTCAGTAGCTAAACACAATTTAAACATTGTTTAGAACAATCAAACACAAGTATTCGAGCTCTGATGACCTAGTTCGATGGAACTGTCAGTATCCATACCCCTGGGTCTGCATGGACTGCCATGAATGATTGTATTGGAGAGGATGCATCAGCAACTCCCTGAAACACAGTACTTGCGTTAGTATGGATTTCAATATTGTAAACATACACACACTTGGGGTCGACGGCACAGGTACATATAAAGAGATAACCACAAATGATGCTTCGTCTAAAAGAATCAAGGAATATTTAAATATGATCAGATTTAATCGACTTATTTCTCCGATTTCTTTACATCTGCATCATCTAAATGGGATGTTGTGATTGTAGTGGAAGCTCCATCGTCTCCCTGAAACACAGTACTTGCGTTAATAGGGAAGAAAGTATAGCAAATGGAATCACGTTATATGATCACGCTCGATGGAGCTGTCAGTATCCATACCTGGTGCTGCTGAAGAATATCTAGGGATGTTGTAAATGTAGTGCACACTTTCGAAAGCTGTTGCACTGATTCGTATCCGCATGGTCCCGCTTCCACTTCCCCTGGAATTACTTGAATGTCAGGCTCTGCATCAAGTGCGGGGTTGACGCTTCAACAACTGCCTGAAACATAGTATTTGCATTAGTGAGGATTACAATATTGATAACATAACACACACTTGGGGTCGACCGCACAGGTACATATCAATGGCCACGAATGAAACATGGTGTAGAACAAACGACAAGTGTTCCAGTCCTGATGATCACGGTCGATGGAGCTGTCAGTATCCATAACTCGTGCTGCTGAAGAACATCTAGGGCTGTTGTCGATGTGGTGGAGGCTTCAGCATCTCCCTGAAAGACAGTACTTGCATTAGTATGGATAACACTAATTATAACTGAAAACAAACACCAGGGGAAGACAATTAAGGTGTATATCAATTGGAAAGCACTAACCAAACAATTGGTAAAATAATCACACGATACATAAAAACTATTACTTGACATGCATAAAACAAGTCCGTAGCGGAAAAGCCAAGTAAGATTACCCGATATGGGCTAGATGTGGTTAATAACTGCGAGCCCGTCACAGAAGTAGAATGTTCTTGCTTCAGATTCAAGGGATAGTCAAGCAGTTGTAAAGGTAAATTATTGTTTGATAATGAAATGCCAATATTTAAAATTGCCATGTAAGGAGACAGAATACTTGAGTAATGCATTTGAAAATGCACAATATAGCACAGTTCCCTGTGCCCATATATAGATTTCGTTTGTGGGTTATGAAATCTAAAAATAATATATTGATAAATGTCATTATTCAAAAAGCTATACACTCATATCAATGTCGAAAGTATTACAAATTGGAAACAACACCTAAAATATCAATGAATCCATTTGGCTACCTACACACTACCGCAAGGCCTAAAAATGGACACTTGACTCACCTGTGGCGGAATGTGGACGAATAGAGTGGGAATAGCGTTTGCGAGCAATTTTCGTGTCGTTCGCTGTTTATTCTTCTTTGTTACCCAAGATGTGCTGTACATGTTCGAGGGAAAGTGCTGGCTGCAGATGCGATATCGATCACCGCTCTTGTCCTCAAAGACTTTTTGGACTCTACTTTCAAGCTCATGCAGTGAATATCCGCAATGTCTGACCCATTCTCTTATTCGATCAACAGTTTTCGGGAATACATGCATTGTGATGCATTGCGGTCGTGGCTCGCCTTCTGAGATGTAGGCCACGCATCCCGAGTTTTCACAGCAGCAGCAGTTCTCCTCCTCAGTTGCCATTAGCTCGCACCGATTGCATGTGCAACAGGTGGAAACACCGTCCATGCGACTAGGTCCAGTGTCTTCATCCGTTGATTCGTCCTGCCAACTGCCGTCCGAAGCCCCATCGTTTTTGCGTGTTTCCCTTTCCAGTAGTTCCTCCTCGGTATACTCGGATCGTACATGTAGGGCATTATTGTAGCCATTGTGTGGTAAACAAACTAAAATAATTTATAGCGATTCTACAGGTGTTCACACGGGCTACAAGCGGCAAAGGTAGCTGACCAGAGCACAGAAACGAGTCACAGAATACTCAAAGTAACACAGAGATAGGAATGGAATCTAAAATATGCTGCTTTGTGTTGTGAAACGGTCTGTTTATACTTATTGAGTAAAGAGGCTTTCTGCCGTTTCCATGGCGACACGTCATTAGCTCAAGCGCAGCGATTGTTGACACGAGACGTGCTTTGGCGTTATGATTTAGTGCTGTAAAAGCAGGTCAGCCAGGGCGATGGGGCAAGTGATAGGATTATCACAAAATGGCAGCGCCCTGGTGCCTGTTTTCGCGTGCGTTTAATGGGCGAAAACTCGGGTAAGGTCCATAGGAAATTTTTCTAAAATCATGCGACTTAGGCTTAAAAACACATGGCCGACCCGTAGGGACAATAACATTTTTTGACCGAACCATTCCTTTAACTATTCTTAGAGCGGCCGTTTTCTGCTTTTTTCACCTGGCACTTGGAACTATGGTGACGCATGCATCTAACTTTCTTATCCGATGTAAAAGATGAATCATTGAACCTTCCCTCCTGCATACGATTCATTGTATATGAATCACCTTACTGCATCTGACCGGAGGAAAATTGTTAATTTTTCTGATATGTAATGAGATCGCTCGACTTACCAGCCCTTTTGGGAATCTCCAGAGCAGAGGCGAGAGCACTTCTCTGCACTTGGAGGTAAAGTAGTGCTTATCTCTACTGCTGACTGCCATAAACTGTATACAACTTTTGGCCTTGCATTTCTCTCTCTGTAGGCGTGAGTGACTTTGGATATTTAACAAAAGCTGAAGTGCTAGGAGCTTGGACGATAAGCTTCAGTTTTCATTGGCTGGTGACAAAAAAAAGAGACCTTTGGAGCTTCCTAAATATAGCACCGGGGACTGCGGGCATTTAAGCCTTTGACCCGCATGCTAAACGACGTGAAAGATCAAAGGAAAAATCTCTGCTTTATTAAAACTTTTCCTACCACTGCTCTTATACTTCGGGGACTGCGGGCCATTTAGCCTTTGACCCGAGTGCGATTGTCTATTAAGATCTTGAAGCTACCTTGAAAATGTACAATCTGCGTAGTACATCGATTTCAAATGAAACATGCTCAAAAAAAGCAGAGGAATGTCCATTCAATGAACGGAACTTGAGCTCAGAAGGTAAAAAATGTCTTAAACGTTATAAAACAGGTGGCGGGGGTGTATTTCGCCCCCCGCCAAGTGTTTTTTCTTTTGATAATCAAGTTCCAACAACCTCTGGCTTTTTGGACTCAATTGTGGACCCACGAGTGGGAATCTCCACTCCTGTGAACCAGCTTATTTGAGACTTACTTCCTTCTAATCTGGACTACACACTCAGGACGACTACGATGAAAAATGCTATTTTGACTAATTTCTCTTTAGGTACAGCAACTGCCTCTGACTGCTCCTTAGTACGACCTTCAAATTACGAGTCGATAAATGGAAACCCTCAAATGCCCACAATCGTGATAGAACCATGTAATGAAGATCTGTTGGAGATAGAAATGTTAATACCCCCAAATTCATCATATGAATTGAATTAGATACAAGAAGAACAGGATCAAGACTTGGGGAGTGAGGAGCCTCCTTTAAGGTCTGCCAAGGGGGCTGATCTTTCTCCATGTAAGCAGCCGCAAGTGCAGGCCGAACCAAATACAACCTTGATTCCTCCAACAATTACCGCCCTGAATTTTGTATTAAGTTCATAGGTGAAAGTTTTTGAAACCATTAAACTAGAGGTTCAGCAACAGAGGGATATTGCTAGAAATAACGAATGAACTCGAACTGAATGATATCATGATGACGGCAATTAAATCAGCAGTTAACGAAGGTCTGGGAGAAATTCAAAAGGAATCCCGGGAAAACCTCCAATGAACAAGCAGTAAAATTGGATCTGCTTACTGGATCTCAGTGTGGGAATCTGAAAATTGAACTAGGGGCCCTGGTGGAGAGATTAAACCCTCTACCCAATGGTAATGAGGGAAGATATGATCCTAGGCCTTCAACTATGGCCCCAGGGCCACCACTTGATGATTCCCCTTTATCAGCCTTTTCACGCTCTGAAACACTTTCAGTACGAGCGCGATATAAATAAATTATCATATATCATATCATATCAATGATGGAGGAATTCTTGCTGATGGCTCAGGTCATAGACCTGGATGCTACCTGTAAGGATATGGACCATGAGCTCCCAGGAAATCTCCCCACAAATGGCGAGAATTTGGAAGAGGATGCCAAAAAGAAATCGTCAGGAAAATCTAAAAAGAAAAAGAAAAAAATGGTAAAGGAAGGTCCTAAAAATTCACAAGTTCTGGTGAGCAGTCAGACCTAAGGTAAGAGGAAACACTTGACAACTGATACAAATCGCTTTGTGAAGAATTTAAAGGCTAAGGTAGGAGAGGAGGAAAGAGAAGAAAAAGAAAAGGCCCCTAAAAAGAGCTAAAAGGAAAGAAGATCGCTAAGGCAAAGGATATGAAGAAAATACATGAGATTCCAGTGGTTGAAATAAGGAAAACTACAGTGGGTAGTAATTGAACCCAATTTTCCTGTTAGCAAAGCAAAAAACCAAACCCCTGGAACCTGCAATGTTAGGGAGAATTCTCTTATAAGGCTAATTTTGAGTCCCCCAGCAGCTTTGCTGGATTTTTGTGGTTTGTTTTTTTCTCCTGCTAAGAGTGAGATTTGTTTCCTCCCCCTCTCAGGCATGATTTGAGTGTCTTTGACTATGTGTGTGCTTATGGGCTATGGGGTTTTTCAGTGCAACGACTCCACGTTTTTCTCCTCGACGAGATCCTCTCTTCCCCTGGTCGAAACAACGAACTGCAACCACTGCCACGAACAACTGCCACCGCTGGAGCTTCCTCTCTGTTTAAGGTACTGTGTCCTGCCTGGCGTCCCTTTCTTCGGTTTGCCCAAGGTGACCCTTAAATCCTTCGCTTGCCAACTGGGATGGCCCCAGATCTCCTAACTTTACCTTCTTGAATCGCCCCAACCTCTTTTGAACATTCTGCGAAGACTTTTAGTGCATTTTTAAACCGTGTGATCCTGGGCACATTTCGCTTTGCTCCCTTTTAAGTGGGCTTGGCCTATGAACTTTGGCTCTACAGTCTATACTGCCTTTATTCCCTTGCTGAGAACTTCTAAAAGTGTTGGGACCTGTTTTATTTCTATGCTCTGCCTTTTTCTCTCCCTTTAACTGAACTATTGGAGTGCCATCAGGTTATGCGCTCACATCTGTTTAACAAATCGTGGTGCTCTAATTCTGACTTGTCTAATAGTTATTAAGGGAGGTGTGCATACTTTACCTGGCTGTGTTTTTAACTTGCTTTTGATTTGGACTGCTAGTATATTGCCTAAAGTGTGTTTTAAATAAATAATTATATACTTTTTATACAAAGCTCTGATCAGTGTTTTTTTGCTCTACTGTGTTTTAGTCCTATTGTGTATACTCTATATACTGCCCTACTCTTCTTGAGAGAAGTCTGACTGCTCAGCCACAGCTACCAGGACAATCTGGGTGGTGCTGACTGCTACCAATTGGGTTTACTGTTTACTCCTGTAGTCTTAATCTTTTTGCAGTGTTCCCCAAGGGAACTGCACATGATTCTGCCTAACATGCAATAAAAATAGCCCCTATCTTTTTAAAAGCTAAACAAGACTCAGAAATAGGTCAAGGGGGAAATGGACCTATCCCAGCTACAAGATTGGGGTTGCGAGCAGTAGAGGTTTCCACACAGCCACAAGGCTTGGCCTTATTGAGCCCACAAATTAGGGTGAACAAAGAATTGCATCAGATCCTTCCCCGACTGGGAGATGGGATAGGCTCAAAGGACCGTCTTCCGGTGCAACCATTGCCGGATCGAAACCTGGAGGTTCTCAATAAAAAACCTAATACCACTAAACAATTCAAAGAGCTGAAAGTATACATGTCAAGCATATTTCCCACTACTCAAACTGGGATTCCCCTGAATCACTTTAGGATTCTTTCTGAAATGAAACTAATCCCGGGCCTAAAATATTTCTCCACAGATGATATTGAGTTGGTTAAATTCCCTTTTTCAGCAGATACCAACGCAGCTGAATCAATTGGAATCAATCATGGAGGAAACAGAGGCGTGGGAAAAAAAGGGAGTTTAAGGTATCAAAACTGTGCCCCACATCATTTAATGTACAATGTCTGCTGCAAGGAAACCAGTTGTGTAATCAAACTGCAAGTAGCAAAAATGGTACTAGTTCTCCTTCAACGGTCATATGGGAAATGGTTCCAGAGATAGTCTCTCAAGTTCTCCTTAAAATGGGCATCCAACAGCAGAGCCTCTAGTAAAAAAAACATCTCAGGGTACTCTCATGGAACACTAGAGGCTATAACTCTTTCTCCCAGGAGCCGAGGAAAACTGATATCTTTGGGTCGTTTGATTTGATTCTGTTCCAGGAAACTTGGCTTTCCTGTCCAATTGGGGTAGATGAATTTTCCAGGTTCCAACAATTGGCCTCTACGTCTGAAGGAGGCAGACCTTCTGGGGGTCTGATGATTGTTTGTAAAAATTATGCTTTTTATGTTTCTAGGTGGTTATCAAATTAAATGCAAGGCATCTTGATAGTAAGGGCAGAGTATAAGGGTCCCAAATCTGGTTCGAGTTGGATTATTGCAAATCTGTACTGGAATTGTCGGTGGCTGTCTTTACATGATTTCTTGCAAAATGTATCTGATCTGCTAGGTGATGTATTATCTCAGTTTCCTATGGATGAATTAATAGTAGCAGGAGACTTGAACTCACAATGTCTAGTGACAAAAGATCAAGACTCAGGAAACACTCGACATCAAACACCCAATGGGTCAGCTTGGGCTAACTTCATGAAGGGTTGGGACCTATGGATGTTTAATAGAAATGTCAGGGGTGATATCCCGAGTATCCCTACTTGGCGCAGGGGAACATCCTTCTCAACAATTGACTATTTCTTTGCTTCTGAAAAATATTTGAAAATTGTGTGATGTTTAAGGTGGAAGAAAGGAATATTGATGACCATGCAATGATCAAATTATCATTGGATGTCAATCATACCTCAATTGTCCCTCTCTACTCATGTAAATTGTCTTTTAACATGGCAGGAAATTGTATTAGGAAATATGATAGGGGGGGTAGAATACTGACTAGCAGACTACAAGACATGGTTGCAAACCTATCTGTGCAACCCATTTCTGATTATTGTGAACCCTGTAGTTTCCATTTATTTTTATTAGGTCTGGATCCTCAGGATTCTAAAATTCAGAAACCCCAGTTGTTGCATAAACATGCCTTTAATGCCCAGATCGTGGAATAAAAGAAAAACAGAAGACATCAAAAAGCAGTTTTAAAAAAAAGCAAAACTTGATAGAAAAACCTATGAGACAGCACTCAGACTTATTAAAAACCAATACAGAAATTGGATACAGTTATTTAGGTCGTCCATCCTGCAGCATGATGGAGAACTAATGCTCAGGTCACTAAATCAGAGAAACTCTAAAAATTGCTGGGCTATTGTGGGGGCTAAACATGATTCAGCTGTGTGCAATCAAAAAGCCATTTTAAAAGAACAGATCTGGGTTGACTACTTCTCTCAGGTTTATGGGTCTATAGGTTCCCCAGCCCCAGAGATAATGGCAAATGCTCAGTGGTCTTTAACCTATACAAGCACTGACATAGAACTTAATAAAGAATTCCTCCACCTCTAGAGCGGCTGGTCCTAACGGCCTTAGTAACTGGACCTGAGAGTTGTGGGCTCAGGTACTTAAATTACTATTTGATCAAATAATCACGCTAAAAGATCTCCCAGAAACGTGGAAAAATTCAATCATGATCCCGATTTATAAAAAAGGGGATAGACTTTAGGCCTCTAACTATCGACCAATTTCGCTACTAGATGCCGACAGCAAAATTTTTGTCGGACTAATACTAAGGGAGTTGGAGGAATGGGCTAAATTAAATGGAATCCTACCATAACAGCAAACTGGTTTTAGGAAGGGACTATCCACCTCCCTTAATGGTTTACTTCTCAGTTGTTTGAATGCGGATTCCGGTCACAAGGGTGGCTTGCCTCTCTTTGGGGCATGGATTGCCCTCTCCCAAGCCTTTGACACTGTCAATAGGTGTCTCTTGTGGAAGAAATTGCATGCCTGGGGGGGTTCTCTCTAATCTACTTTCCATCTTGATTGAATTACATCAAAATACAAAGATGAGAGTTAGATTATCCAGGGCGGGCCTACTATCAGGACCAATATGGGTGGATAGAGGGGTTCGTCAGGGCTGCTTAATAGCGCCTTTGCTTTTTATCCTCTTTATGGCTGACCTCGACCGAAATTTAAACAAGAGTGGTCTAGTATCGCTGCGCATCGGCTCAACTAAAATCAGCTGGTTGGCATATGTGGATGACGTGGTGGTACCGGATCACTCTCAGGTCGGACTCAAACGTCTGTTGTCAACCTTGGGGGCCTACGCCCAAAACAACGATCTCATGATAAATCCCCAAAAATCCAAGATCTTGATATTCAAACATCTGAACGGAAGAATAATTATTCATGGGAACTGGACCACCTTCCCATAGAGGTTGTCTCTGAGCTGATCTATCTGGGATCAACAATTAAGTCATACCCAACGAAAATCTATCTACTTGAAACTATTAGTTTAAAAATTATTAAGTTGAGGGCTCAGATCAAAAAGATAAGAACAAGGTTTTGTAAATTCTCAATACTGCCATTGGTGAACATTTATCTAGGAAAGGTGGTTCCTGTCATTCTGTTCGGCATGGATACAAATTCGCTCTCAATGGACTTGAATTGGGATATGATAGAGTCAAAGCTTTGGAAAAAAATATTATCCCTCCCGAATTGTGTTCCTATTGTGTCCCTCAGATATGAATTGGGCCTCTCCTCCTTAAGATTGCGTTGGAGTGGAAATTGATTTCCTTGTACAGGTCTCTCTTGGATCCTCCAAAGGTTTCACTATACGAGGACTTGTCTCTCCTAATGCATTTTAACAGTAAATGGTTCCTTGAAAAATTAAAGCTCTGATGTTCAGAGTTATTGATTAACTCAGATTGTACATTAGAACTCCTCATACAAAATCCAACAAAAGTAAAAGAGCGGCTGAAAAGTTGGGATTGGTTAGAAACTGGAGAAAAGATGAGGATGGCTAAGTTGTCAATATCATTTTCTACTATGGGTAAAAAGAGGGCGATTCTACCCCCCTATTTGACAAAATACCCAGACCTGAGATCAAGGGATCTCTTTCTAAGATTTAGATTGAACATACTCCCTACTTTAGAAATTCGATCTGTTAGAGATAAAGTTCTTTCTGATGATTGTTGTGATAAATGTGATGCTAAAGAACATCAAACGATAAAACATTTGTTATTTAGGTGCGCAGGCACCTGGGATGTGAGAGTCGCTAGACTTAAAAGATTTGTTCATGATGTTCAGTTGTTAGACATGGATGAATTTTGGCTCAGATTATCATCTGGCAATGAAATATTCTTTACCACAGAAGTGGTCAGAATTTTAAGAGATTTGTTAATAGTTGTAACTATGTTGTTTATTCCTTGTTTTTCTTCTTTCTTTTTTCTTCATTTTTTATGTTGTATATTGTTTTAAATTGTTTTCTTTTCTTTTGCTTATTGTGTTAAAATGTGTGAAAAGTCAAAACAATATTGGCTAATGCACAATAAATAAAATTAAATGTTCCTCTTAATTTCTCTTTCTGATCTTGTAGGGTACCTATCTGCTCTGCGCAGACCCTTTTATAGGTTAATTGTTGAGTCAGCTTCTGTTGAATCACTTCTAGAGAATCAACCTTTTCCTGACACTCTATTTTTACTACTTCTAGCTGGGCCTCTATGTCTACATTATTCTGTTGTTGGAGGACCAGATCCTCTTAATTTTTTAATGTAATATCCAGATTCTGCCTCAAACTCTTGGCTCTTTTGTAATTTTTGTTCCGCTAATTTTAGTTCAGCCTGTAGATGACAGTTCGGATTGATTTTGTGCAAGAGTTATATTTTCCTCATGCTTTTCCCGCATCACTCCCATTTGGAGATACATATAGGCCGCAATTCTAACCATTTTGATTTGCTCTTCTTTAATTTTTGTGGTCACATATAACTCACTCAAAGCTTGGTGTAATAGGCCACCGTCCTGCCACGTGTCCTGTTTCATGGCGATGACCTGTTGTGTTATTTCTTGTAGCCAGACTTTTTCATCTTGTTCTGGCTATTCACCTCTGACAAATAGCTTGTGCAGAAGGTGCTCCTTAGCCATATTGATTTCTACTGTGGTCCTTTTGGATAGGTTCTTTCTTTATTAATTAATTTATTTATGTAAGGGTAACCTGTATTCTATTGCTTTCTGTCTATTTTGGGGTTGATTTAGCTTTAATTTTCTAGACACAGGCCTGGTACTTAGAGTATTTGTTGTTGGGGGGCGATTGTACAGTGTAACCCAGTATTCCAACAACACCAAGTATCACTACTCTGCAGGTGAGTCTGCTGTGTTAACTGTCATGGGTGGCAAGCAAACACAAATCCCGGCTAACAAGCCCCCAAATTGGTTAAGGATTTCAATCAGGCGACACAAACCTTGGTCTCAGCCTAGGAAGTAGCGCTCAATTGATATGCCTTTCTCTTTATTTTATGCAGATTCAAGTTGAGATGATACACCACTCGTATCACACCCCCTTTTTAAAATTCCACGGGTCACAATGGAATATCAACCAGGCTGGTTTGTGAAATGCTATATTTATTTATTTATTTTAAAATTCAAAAGAAATCATGCAATTTTTTATTTGGGGCAACAATCACCAATGGGGTGATAATCACAATGAAAATGGAATCAAGACACTTGGTTACCCTTCTCCTGGAACATATACACAGAACAATTGAATAGGAACACTTTTTGATTTAGGAAAGATAGCACCCAAGTTAAGGTTTCCCCCAGCAATGTTCCCTCAATCCACAGATAATCGAATTCCGAGTGGATAGAAAGAAGCAGCAGGTAATCGGGAATAAGAGAAGACAGAATAGAAATCCAACCTTCTCTCACAGAATAAGAGGCAAATAAGGATTTAAAATGCCTTTCAAAGGCCTAAAATAACACTCAGATTTTACAAATAATTAATTAATTAATGTGTGGTTAAATTATACTATACATGTGTTTGATCACAATAGCATATATGTTATATCACTGGCAATCACAAGGCAATAGATCAGCAAAAGGCATACAATTCGAAAATGAGTGGAAAGTTTAGAGCATACTGCAGCCAAATGACACGTTGGAAAACTTGCAATTTTCTCAATTCCTGCTTTAAATTACCCAAACGGTTTTTAACAAACACGGGTGAAATACTCTGATTTGGGCTGGTGTATAGAAATATATCACAGGGATATTGTAGAGTTGAAAATAGGTCTCTAGCTATGAAACTGGAGGAGTTATGCAAGATATAAAAAGGTGCACTTTGAGTAAAATTAAAGACGTGAAATAGGAAAGGAAATCAGTTGTGACAAGAACAGTTTTACTTTAGACTAGAGTATTAAGACTAGACCACCAAAGATGGAGACAGTAAGATCCAAGGTTGATTCGCAAGTTCAACCCTGTCACCCCATCGCCCAACCCTGGCGGAAACCAGTCCGATCACTCGAAATATGACTACGGGTTTAGGATTACACAAGACAAAATTGAAAAGAGATGGTGCTAGCACTAAGGACAGGATGCAAGGATAATTGTAACAGTTTCAACAAGTTATCGGGGTAAGATAGGATTGCTTAGAGAGTGTAATAAGGACAAAGACAAGATAGGAGGTGTTTTTATAAGGAGTAGGGATTATACTCAGTCCACTTTCTATGTTTAGGATTTTTTGGACAGTCAACAGGTTCTGGTCACCACACTGCTAGCGCGCCTGGCAACAGCCAGCTGGGAAAAAGCCAGCTGGGCAAGGTCTAGTCACCAGGTAGCGAACAGCTGGGCAATTCAAGTCACTGGATGGTAATTCGCCTGGCAAAGGACAGCTGAATGGCTGGATTGCAGTGGGCATGCAGGTAGTGGGCAGCAAGCCAGCCTGATTTCAGGATGCAAAAGGTACCACAGCTTTCCCCTTTTTAATGGGAGATTAGTGGGTTGATTCTGGATCAATGGCCTTGCTGGGAATAGGATCAGCAATGCTTAGGCCTTGTAGTTGGAATCAGCAAGTTGGCTGGAGCAGATCAGGAACGCAGCGCAGGAACTTCAGGAAGAGTGTCTGTCTAGAGTCTTGTCAGGGACTTGTCAGGGACTCATATATAATGCATAGTGACATCATCAAAGTATATGGCTGGGCAGGCTTAGCGAAACACACCTCTAAACCACTGGATTGGTCAGGGGTGATAGTCCCTGCCTCGCTCTCAGCTGGTTGAATTTCAAGAGAATGATGTCGGATTTATGATGTGAGTTTTAGAATGTCCAAAAACCTTCCACAGTTACTTCAGCTAAAATCCGATTTTGCCACAAATAGTATATTTATACAGTTGAAGTCTCTTAGCAACTTACATAAACAGTTTACATATGTTATGCTGGTCATTCCACTCCAACTCTGAAATCTGTGAGACATTGTTTCGCCCTTCTAATACTTTTTGGTAATTTGGAGTATGAAAGATTCGGCCTAAAATTCTGTAACTTTATACACATGTGTGGATTATCATAAGGGAGATGAGTATTAAAATTTGCAATGGCATCATGGATACTTTCCTTATAATCCCCAATTCTTTGCCATTTCTGTTCCCAAGGGGTCAGTGAATTCTACAATGTCTCAAATTATAAACCACAGAATCACATTTAAACTGCGAAATTTTTGCATTTTTACAAAGTCCTGCTGCAGAGATAGAAGTTTTTACATTTTTATTAATAAATAGTCTTTGGAAGCAAATGGCAGTCCTTTGTCTGTCACTGGACCATTTTCTTTTATTCAGCTGCCACCAACTGTTATTTCCTCCAGAGTAATATGGTGGTTTTCCTAGCTTGATTGAAGGTTTATTGCCCCTTTTCCACTTCGCACTTCCGTGTCCTGGAAATTCCATTGTAGAGGGTTCAGCCCAGACCAGATTCTATCCAACCTAGTAAGTATCACTGGGGTGTTGGTATCTACTGAGAGGGCCCCCTTTTGTTTCTGTCATCCTCTCAGCAGAAACCTGTCTTGGGCTGATTCCTCCCCCCATGCAGCCACTGAAGTTTAATTTAAATGTATTTATTTTTGTTCTGAATTGGAAGAAAACCTGCTGAATAGAACCATTTCATACATTGTATTTTCACAGTACAATCCCCTTTCACATTGCTAGGCAAGAAGAAGTTTTTGTTCAACATATTATTCTACAACAAGCATTTTTCTTCTTTAGTTTGCCAAGTCCATTTTTACACATGTGGTGCAAGCTGCTAGCATTTTCCTTTCAAGTTCGGTTTTTAACTTTCCATCTGGATTTCCTCACTGTTTTGCAGCCATAGTTATTTTCTTCTAGGCAGTTATGTTATGTTATGTTAAAGGTACTTATATAGCGCACCGTCACCAATGGAATTGGTCCCCAGGCGCTCTGGCGGATCTGTAAACAGGAAGGGCGGGTACGGTTAGTCTGGAGGAGGGGAGCAGGAGAGTGGGAGAAGGAACAAGTTACTTACCTGTAACTGTTGTTCTCCAGCATGGGTCTGGCATGGATTCACATGCCCATGAATATATTCCCCGTCGTCAGGCTGGGAATCCTCGGTAAAGAAAAAAATCAGTATCAGTTTCGTTTCTGATCTGTCTTTCGTAGTAGCAACCAATCACTGATCTCTGCGTCATACTGACCACAGCCAATGACTGCCCTCTACCTAAGCCCCGCCTCTGGCAGCCATCTTCAGATTTGGTAGCACGTGAAGAGGCAGTATGACCAAGTGAATAGCCGCAGAGGGGTAGGCGGGAGGGTTCGCATGTGAATCCATGCCAGACCCATGCTGGAGAACAACAGTTACAGGTAAGTAACTTGTTCCTTCTCCAGCATGGTGTCTGGCATGGATTCACATGCTCATGAATATAAGAATAAATAGCAGTAAACACATGCACAACCACGGGGGGTGGCAAAAGGCTCAACATTAAGCAATACAAAAACTCAACATTAAGCATCTCTTACCTCCTCACCAGGCTCACCTTAAGCAAACAGGTTGCGCAGCACTGCTTGGCCGACCCTGGACTCCTCCCTGGAATCCCGATCGACGCAGTAGAATCTCGTGAAGGTGTGCGTCCACCTCCACGTAGCAGCCCTGCAGATGTCCAGCAGGGGCACACCAGATAAGAACGCCGTAGTAGCAGCGATCGCTCTGGTCGAATGGGCTCTCGGACGGCCTGGCAGCGGTCGGTTAGCCAACCGGTGGCAGTGCATGATGCAGCCGGAGAGCCATCTGGAAATAGAAGACTTCGAGAGAGCCTTCCCTTGATTCACAGGTCCAAAGTTCACGAACAGCTGTGATGTCCTCCGGAAACTCTTCGTGTGGTCCACGTAGAACTTCAGCGCTCTAGCCACATCCAGCGAGTGCAAAGTCCTCTAGGCCGGCGACGAAGGAGATGGGAAGAAAACAGGTAACACCAAGGGCTCGTTAAGATGGAAGTCCGACGGCACCTTGGGCATAAAGGAGGGGTGCGTCCTAAGCACCACCCTCGAGGCATGGAAGGTCAAGTACGGTGCTTTGCAGGATAGGGCCTGGATCTCTCCCACTCGTCGTGCGGAGGTAATGGCCACCAGGAATGCAGTCTTCCACGACACAAACTTCATCGGTGCGGAGTGCATCGGCTCGAATGGGGGCTCCATGAGCCTGGTGAGCACCACGTTAAATTCCCACGCCGGGGCCGGGGCCTTCACCGGCGGGAACGACCGGAATAGTCCTTTCATAAACTCTTTTACCAGTCGATGGGACCACAGGGACGTCCGTCCTGTGGTTCTGGTATATCTGGAGATCGCCGCCAGATGAATCTTAATGGAGGCATGGGCTAGCCCAGCCTTTGCCAGTGATAGCAGGTACGGCAGCACTTGAGGGGCCGTAATCCGTAGGGGGTTGATCTTCTGTGCTCGGCACCAGATAGAGAACCTCTTCCACTTATGACCGTAGCATTTGAGAGTCGAGGACGCCCTGGCCTTTGCAAGAAGCTCTCTGCAATCGGCCGGTATAAACCCTCCAAACTCTAGCGCTGCAGGAGCCAAGCCTGCAGGTTCAGCGACGCCGGGTCGTGGTGGAAGATGGCGCCTCTTTCTCTGGAGAGAAGGTCTGCGTCCGCCGACAGCTTGATGGGAGGGGACGTTGACAAGTCCAGAAGGTCCAGGAATAAGATCTGCCTCGGCCACGCCGGTGCGACGAGGATCATCCTGCACCGGGACCTCTTGAGCTGGCTGATGAGTCAAAGCAGCAACGGCAACGGAGGGAACGCATACAAGTATAGGCCGTCCCAGGGGAACGAGAACACATCGCCCATGCTTCTCGGCTGGGGAAACCTGCTGGCGAACCTCTTGCACTTGGAGTTCGTCGCTGTTGCGAACAGGTCGATTTGGGGTTTGCCCCATCGTCAGAAGAGTTGGTCCACCTGATCCTGGCGCAGTTCCCACTCGTGACACGCGCACAGCTCCCTGCTGAGCGAGTCGGCGATGGTGTTGCTTTCTCCTGCCAGGTGGAAGGGAACCAGGAACATCCCCTGGGCGACCGCCCAGTGCCACAGATCCTGTGCCTCCTTGGATAGGGCTGGGGATCTGGTGCCTCCCTGCTTCCGTATGTAAAACATTGTCATGGTGTTGTCCGTGAAGATCCGCACCACCTTGCCCTTGAGCGACGGGAGGAACGATTTGAGAGCCCAGAACACGGCTCGGAGTTCCAGGATGTTGATATGCAGGAGCCTCTCCTCCGGGAGCCAGAGGCCTCTTGCATGGAGATCACTGGTGTGGGCGCCCCAACCTTCCAGGGAGGCGTCCGTCGTCACCGTCTCCTGGTACGCCGGCGCGTCTGAAAGTCCTTGCCCGCCGCGAGGTGCTCTCGAACGCCCCACCACTGAATCGCCCGCCGGAACACCCCGTTGAGGGGGACCCTGTCTTCGAAGGTGCCCGTCGCCTGCATCCAACGGGCGTCGAGAAATTCTTGAAGAGGGCGCATCCGTAGTTTGCAGAGGCGCACCAGGTAGATGCAAGAGGACATCATCCCCAGGAGGGACTTGATGGACCTCACCCTGGCCACGTGCACTTTGCCTAGAATGGTCTTTGTCCGTTCTTCCGACGGGGCCGCCTGGCGCCTCACTGTATCGAGCTTCGCTCCCAGAAACAGGGCCACCTGCGACGGCACCAGGTGGGACTTTGGGTAGTTTATGGCGAATCCCAGGTCTGTGAGTAGCTGAACGATCCTCGCAGTGTGTTCGACGGCGAGTTCCCTCGTCCTTCAGCGGATGAGCCAGTCGTCCAGGTAGGGGTAGACGTGAATCCCCTGCAGGCGTAGCCGCGCCGCCACTGGTGCTAGGCACTTGGTAAAGACCCTGGGGGCCGACTTCAATCTGAATGGCAGTGCTCTGAATTGGTAGTGGCGTCCCTGGACGACGAACCTGAGGAACTTTCGGTGACTTTTGAGGATGGGAACGTGGAAGTATGCATCCTCCAGGTCCAACAACGATAGAAAGTCGCCTTCCTCCAACTGTCCCAGTACGTGCTGGAGGGTGACCATCCTGAACTTTTGTGACCTGATGTATTAGTTCAAGTGACGAAGGTCCAGGATGGGGCGCCAGCCGCCCGTCTTCTTCCTGACGAGGAAGTACCTTGAGTACACCCCGGAGTCTCTTCGGGACAAGATCGATGGCGCCTTTCCTGAGTACCGCCCGTACTTCCAACAGCAGTTGCGGGACGTGATTTTCCTTCCTGGCCACAGGTGGAAAGTGAGGGCACTTCTTCAGGAATTCGATAGAGTGTTCTCTTGCCAGGGTATCCAGCACCCAACGGTCGGTGGAGATGGACTTCCAGAGCTCCCTGTCGTAACGGGCCACGATCGCCAGGGCGTTGGCCGCTTTGATCGTCGTCGCCGCCGACAAAATGACCCGCCGCCCCATGGCGTCCAACTTCTTTCCCTCGCTCCTGACCCTGCCGCTTTCTTCTTCGCCGCCGCCGCCGAGACGACCGAGTCTGGCATTGGCTGGGCCCTGAGGCACAGGGGAGTGGTTTCGGGGACCCGGTACTTCTTCTCGTACCGGTGCCGTTTGTCTGGTGCCGTGGAGGGGTTTTTGAGAACCGACAGGCCCTCCTCCCAGATGTCATCGATTAGAGGCACCGCGATGACAGTCTTCCTCTTGGCCTCCCGGCGCTGATAGAGGAAACCTTCCTTTTTCTGCTCCTCCGGGCAGAGCTGTAACAATTCGGACGCCCTGGCGATCATGGCGTGGAATGAGCCAATCTCGTCGGGCGGCGAGGCCCGTGGAACAGGAGACGGGAGACCCGTTCCGTCGTCATCGCCGTCGCCCTCAGAACCCGTCGTCGAGCCCAACGCACCGTTGTCTCCCGACTCGTGGGAGGATGAGGAGGGAACTGTAGGCCTTGCGGGGGCGAGCAGAGGAGAGGGTTGGGTCCTCCGTCGTTTGTTCTGAGGACTTCCCGACGGGCCAGGTTGCGGGTACTCCGGCCTGGGCCGTGGGAATCTCGTCCTTATCTCAGAGCATAAGGACTGGATCGCAGACGAAATGGCCGCCGAGCCATCCTGAGGCCTAGGTTCCAGCTGCGCCGGAAGGGAAGGCTGCTCTTCCTCGCCATCGTCGTCCTCCTGGGTTATCTCCCGAGGATCTTCCTTACGGGATCGAACCTTCTCGAATTGGACTTCGAGGTTCCTCACGGCCTCGGTCAGTTCCTCTTCCGAGGCTGACTCCGAGCTCGAGGAGGCTACCGTGCCCCCCCTCGCTTCTTCCATCATGGCGGCCACGACGATGGGCTGAAAAGAGGATTCCCTCCTTGGCGGCAGGGAAACTCTAGTCCCGGAGGCAGTCTCAGCTGGCGGGGTCTCTGCCGGCTTGGCCAGAGTCGCCGCGATCGCCTCGATAGAGGCCTTTGCCTGCTGCGTAGGGGCCTTCACCACCTTAGGTGCGTCCCGGACCTTCTCCTTTGGGGGAGGGGCGACGCCTCGCTCCCTCTCTTCCGAGATCAGACGGGGCTTCTCCCGAAGCTTACCCGGGGTCTCGGACTTCCTCTTCCCCGAACCGGAGCGCTGGCTCGTGGTTGACGGTGCCGGGGAAGGTGCGCCCTGCCTGGCGACCGAAGAGCCCGACCTTTCGGCGCTCCCGGAGCCAGCTGACTTGCGGCGCTTGGCCTGGTGTTCGGCCCCCGTCGCCGGGGCGCCCGCACAGGACTTAGAAGCCCGCTCGGACCCTTTCTTCTTCTTCTCACCCGTTGAGCCCTTCTCCAACCAGCTGGCGAGACGGGATCGGCGGTCCCTCATGGTCCGCTCCGACAAGTTCTTGCAGAACTGGCAGTCCTTCTCTACATGAGTCTTGTCCCCAAAAAGACAGTAGAGGCATCGCAAATGCTCGTCTTCCTTAAACACATTCTGCAGCCCGCATCCAGGGCAGCTGCGAAACAGCTTGGGTCCGGGCGACGAACTCGCATCCTGGGCCATCTCGAAGTAGGCCGCGAATCTCCTGGAATCCTCCAAGAAGTTGATTCGACGAAATCTTCACCATTGAGGGGCGTAGGAAAATCCCGCAACGGGTAGCCGTTAACGGGAGTAGAAACGGTGGAGCTTGAGGCTCGATTAACCGAAAAAATGTGAAAATTCACCTGAAAAAGCGCAAAACACGCAGTAAAAGCTCGAGAGCTAAGCACGGGGACTCCCAACACTTGAACGTGCGGTAAAAATCTGAAGATGGCTGCCAGAGGCGGGGCTTAGGTAGAGGGCAGTCATTGGCTGTGGTCAGTATGACGCAGAGATCAGTGATTGGTTGCTACTACGAAAGACAGATCAGAAACGAAACAGATACTGATTTTTTCTTTACCGAGGATTCCCAGCCTGACGACGGGGAATATATTCATGAGCATGTGAATCCATGCCAGACCCCATGCTGGAGAAGTGATGTGCTGTTGGCAGCTTCAGCTCGGTATACACCGAGTGCTGGGCTTTGGTGTTAGTATCGGATCAAGATCATTAAAGAGATAAGAATTCAAAAGTTCCAGAAATTCTTTTAATATGTGGAACAGCCGACACGTGTTTCGACCCCTGGTCGTTTTCAAGGCTGTAATCAATTACCACAATTATATTGATAAAATTTTACAGAGAAATTAAAATATACAATTATTTTAAAAACATGTGTGAATTGTTCATAAATACATGTATTAAATGTGAGTCCAAAAGTTACATGAACATAATATAAAAGGTTTGAAAAGACATACCATGTTTGAGTCACACCATCGAGACAAGTTGCGTCAGGTGGGTTCGGAGTGGGGGGAAGAGAAAAATTGTAAATCTGTATTGAGTAATCGTAATACAAAAAGTCCTCTTAACGGTGTTCATGAATATTAAGTAATCAACGAAGACGCGTAGAGGTGAGAGCAGGTTTCCCCAGGTGGTATGTATGATGGCAGAAAGCAGGATTGCCAAAGGTAAGTCTGATCCAAGGCGGCAGTGAGCGTTACGCTGCATGGAAGTGCAAAATAACGCGAAGCGTCTGCCTCGGAGATCGGAGCAGCTTATATAGCCACGATTGTCACAACCTGCCACTCCTAGAGAGTCAGCACGTGCAAGGCAACCCAATACCACCAGCCACACCCAAGAGTACATGTGGGCTGCTTTAGTGAATGGAAGTTCCCATGTTAAATGCACTTTGCACCCAAAATGAATTGCTATGACCATAATAAAAGCACTCTTGTACCAAATAAATGTTCTTGCTTACTGTTACTCATGAGCCTGGCGCCAAATTTGCCAGGACTGTGTCCATCCCGGCTCCCTGTGTATGTGGCCCTTTAATGTTTGCGTTCTTGGACCGATGACCTTGACAAGCACTTCTGGTAGTTAAGTAAAAAAGTATTTGCACAATGTTTTAGAAGTCTTTGAAGAAAAGAAGAATCAAATGTAGGGCCACAAGATGATTAGACTTGTGAGTAGTAGAAGAAGCAAGCAACTCTACACTAAGAAGTACGTTTTCTCAGACTTTACAGTACCTTTATATTGAAGAAAAAGTGCAGCAGATGACTTTTGTTCCTGAGCAGCTCCGCAGATCTCAGTCTAGGGGACAAGAGGGAGGACTTCTGGGGACTCCTGCACTGCAATGGGACGGTCACCGATCGCAACCGGCAATCTTCAAATCAGTGGCTGTTCAGTGTTTCAGCTCCTCGGGTCTACCACAAAAAGCAACACAGCGGTTCCTGGCTGTCGAGATGTGCTTTCCTTACTTCTGGGGTCCCGCACTTTGTTGAGGGGGGTCAGGCTCGGTCAATCCTGCTTCCTGGGAGTCCGGAGGATCTTCCTGGAGCTCTAGGCCAGCTTAAAAGCAACACACATAATCTGGTATTCCTCTCCCTGGCTATACAGTTTCCAGCAGCAACTCTGTAGAAATTCAACCAGCTTCGAGAAGGATGTCCAGGGGGCTTACTTTAGAGTTGATTGGTCCCACCAACTCAAGGGGAGAAGGCGTCCTTGCAGGGGACTTTTCTGTCAATACGAATTTGGAGTTTCAGCATAGCAGTAGGGCTTCACCGGGCAAACCAACGGTCCAGGAGTTGCAGCATGCGTCCTCTTCAAGTTCATCTTTGGTTCCTTCGTCCAGTGGTCGACTCTGCCTTCCAAGCCAAAAGCCTCGCCTTTTATTCAGTTCTCTCCCATTCATTGCAGCCTAGCTGTCAGTCACCCAGCAGTGTGGCTGTCCTTGCCGGACAGTTAGCCGACCAATAACCACAGAGTGATTTTGGGTCTCCTAGGAGACTAAGCACAGGGAGTTTCGGGCACCTCCCTCACTTCCTGTCTACCCCAGACACCCTGGAGCAAGAGGCGGGCTTCACTTGTGAATCCCGCCAAAGGCAAAGCGCACAATGGTACCAAACCTGGTTTGGCGCGCAGAGTAAATCTCAAGAAGGTCCTTTCCACAAAGAAATGGCAAAAAAAGAAGACCGGGCCATTTTGACAAACATGGCACCCTTGGGTGCTTTAGTGCAGCTGCAAACGCAGCCCGCGGTAAATGTAAACCACAGTAGTTAAAAGGAAACCACTGCCAACAGCCATTCGGTGAGGAAAGGGTAACATAAAAATGTTACATGAGAAGCTAGACAAAGGGGACACAAGGTAATCCCTCCAGCACCCTATTGTAAGATAGTGTGTTCTGGGTCTAGAAAGTTAAAAATGTAAGTAAAGTCAATTTCACTTTACTGCTCTTGGAAACAGTAGTTTATCCAAGAGAAGGTATTTAAACCTTTGGGAAATCTGAAAGACTTCCCTGTGCCACTGCACTGAAGGTGCTGTGTGACACAATTAAAAGATGATGCCTATGGAGTTTGTCAGACTCCACAACCAAAAGAAACAATCACATTAAAAAACATGAGAGTGTGGGAAAAAGGGTCTCGCTCTCTCAAGGTTAAAAGTGCTCAAAATCCAGCAAAGTTGCTGGGGTTCTCTAAGGTGGAGTGAATTAGCACATTTCTGAGAATCCTCCCTAACAAGGACTGGCGGGCGCTAGGGCCGCCACGCTGGTGAAAGGGTTTATCCGTAATCTGGCTAAGTGACTTTAAAGTCTTGTGCTCTTTTTTTGCCGTTTCCTGGGGGGTCGTCATCTGCCTTCCCAAATAGGTTTGATTGCTCCACTGGCTTGTTAATTAGGCAGGCTAATGTTTCGGGTTTGAACCCAGAGTATTTTAACCAGGCATGCCGCTTAAGTAGTGTTCCCTGGGCAAGGGTGCCTCCAGCGGTTTCGGCCAAGTCCAGTGTGTTTTTCAGGATATTCTGTGTCGCTTGTCTGCCTTCAGCCACGATTGCCAGCAGGCGTGATTGGTACAACGTCATTTCATCGCAGGATGTTTTTACACAGGGATTTTTACCGCAGATTTTTTTTCGAAAAAACGGATTGATGTTTTTCGGGGGGTTAAAAAATTAGAGAAATTGGGTGTGGGTGTATGGGAATATTAAAAAGAATTCAAGCGGATGGAGGATTTGGGGGGTAACCCCCCCCCAAAATAAAAAATTCGATCAGTTTTTTCAAAATAAAATCCACGGTTAAAAACATCCCGCAATGAAATGACATGGAACCGCGTGATCAGGTAGGCTCTGGAACTTCCTGACGACCATCCTCTAAATAGGCCCCACTGATCATCACTGTAGCTGGCAAGGAGCGTGTTGTTGGCAATTCTCATGGAGTAGGCTGCAGAAGCAGTGACGCGCTTCTCAAGGACGTAACATTTTTTGCAGTCCTTGTCTGTCGGGGGATTCTGCCAAGGACAGTGGTACCCCTGCCCTCTTGCGAGTGGTTGTTACTACCAAGGAATCTGGTGTGGCGTGACCCCTAATGTAGAGGGGGCCAGAGGGGGCTGGGCGAAACAATTTTTCCACCCAGGGATAAACTGCCTGTGTAAGATACAGGGACAGTAAAGAAGCAGCCAGATGTATTTTAATAGAATTTAATAAGAGAATGGCTTGGCTAACCAAAGTCTTTTACTTGAGGATGTCCTCCACGAAGTCGGATTCGTGCTTCGCAATTTTGAAATGGTCAGCTGCTCTCTTTTAGCGGGAGTTGAAGAGCATTTGGTCGTCAGCTGGCAACAAATCTCTCTGCGGAGGAGTAGTAGGGGGATCCAGACAGATGACGTCTGTGTCAGTGGTATGTTGCGGTGTGTGCCACGAGCCCAGGTCCTCCGCCTGATCCCAGACTGGGTTTTGATCACAAAGGTGAAACCCTTCAAAAGAAACCTCCTGGGTCGGGTCATTGGGTTATCCCCAAAGATACTATCGTGGTGTCCCCGTCGATCCTCGAAAGAGGAAAACTGGGCTCCAGGGAGGGAAGTTTCTGAAATGTAGAGGGGATGGGGCAAGAGTCCACTTCCAAAGGTCTTTTCAAGGCTCTGTCATACTGGTCTGAAAAGTCAATGAACTCCGCTATCTTAGCCATACACTGTTCAAACCTCTCCCTAGACCATTCCGAGGAAGCTGAAGGGTCAGGAGATGGGAAGGGCTGCCTAGAAGGGGATGAACCCTTATGTTAGGCCTTAGAAAGAGGCCTGGGGGGGCCTCCGAATAGTCCTCTCAAGGAAAGGGGGTGCCTTTGTAGTCCCAAGCCGCCAAAAGTGTATCTGAAAGCTTCTTGCAAAGCTTCGGAAGCTGTATTCACGGCGCAGAGGGTTTCAGCATGTCTGTAGGTGCTGCCGTGGTCCGCGACACCACCAATTTCTTTGGCGTTGGAGCGCCTTTGGACGGCAGGCTGTGGACGACGACAGATGACTTTTTAAGAGGACCGCCCGTTGCAGTAGGAGTTTTATGCCCATTCGCATGCTGCGGCGCGGTTGCAGGGAGGGCGCCGAACTGCAAGGTTCGGAAGGTACCATCAAAATCTTCGGTGGCCCTACAGGCTTCGAGGACATCTTCAACAACCCAGTCGAAGAGGCCTTAGGGGTTGTGTGCAAAAGTACACGTGAGTGCCCTTGTTGCCGGGGTGTGTCTTCCCCATAACAGTGCCGACGGCCAGCCTATCGGGGTCGGGGACGGGCACTTGGGAGCGTGTAGGCTCCACAGAAAAGTCAATGGCTTCCGAATTGGAGCCATGGCTGCCGACGGATTCCTCGTCAGAAGCGCCAGCGGGGAAAGGCTTTCAGCATCTTAGGCCGAAAGAGTTTACAGGCCTTACACGAGCGCTCATCGTGGTCACAAGGAAGACACTTATTGCATCAGTGATGGGTGTCTTTCCAAGGAAATTTGCTGTTACAAGACGGACAGAATTTAAAAGGAGTTCTCTCCATAGCAGAGGTTAGCGCTAGCCAGACCGAGAAGAGAAAGAGAGGGGTGAAAGAAATGCACTCTCAGAGAGAAAAAAGAAACAGGGCCCCAATCTCCCTACTGTAAAGGCCAGGCTTGAGGGTGAAGACCACGCAGTCAACAGTCGCCGAGCAGTTGTAGATGTAGTCGTTGGCGGCAGGAAGCCCACGATAAAACCATCAAGAAGGTTGTCGAAGTTGACTAAGTAGGCTGTGGGAATAGACATAGCAACATAAACTCTTACAAGATCCGCATATGCAACCAACTGGGTTGGTGGAAAAAACTATCTAGTGGGACCTCGACACGTGAGGGAATTTGGGTACACAACACGTCACATTAGGGATAGTGTTACAGTCACGCCCATGTCGACGTCGCTTTCGATCTTTGAAAAGAAGATGCAAAACTCTGCTTACAACTAGATGTTGGACTATACACACAGCATGTGATTCTAAGCAGATCCACAAGCATCAGAAATTTGTAATATAGAGTATTGTGTGATAATACTACATGCTAATTTCATTTCTCAGTGTGTCCGAAAGGCCTGAATAAATAACTTTTTTTAATAACGGACTGTCGAAGCTGAATTATTGTATATTATCCTGAGTGGACTCACTGAGGTCCCCTGACCAACCTCGCACCCTGAGTCTAAGCCTTGACTGCTTTCTACTCCACATTAATTGGGTTTTGGCTAAACTCTCAGAGCTCCCTGTTCACCATATGTCCACCAGGCCTGATTTTAGAAATCCAATTAACAGCACTGTTTGATTCTGGAACTTGCGGTCCTGAAAAGGGCAAAAGAGAACTCTGGCCAGAATCAAAGCTGGAATATATTGTGTGACAGACAATTGTACCAACAATAGCAGAAAAAGCACACTCAAGGGGGCCCTAGACTGGTCCAGCTCCTCACCCCACCTTTAATCGCATCTTTCATAAACCCAAATATGCATTTTGACCATGGTTGGGTGGGGTCCCTGCTGCTCCCTGACAGGGCCAAACCTGTGTGGGCAAAGTCCATATGCCTCCAGTGAAAAAGAAGAGAGAATGCATGGGAGGGGAAATTCAGCTCACAGCCATGCAAAATAGCCACCATGACTCCACGGAAGCATTCACGACTGCTCCACCTGTTTAAGTAGTGGTTGTAGTAGTAACTGCTCACCTGTGATTTTCATGCTTACAGAGTGCTCAGACGTAATAAAAAGTGATTGTTTATACTTACTGGCTAATTTAAGGACTGTGACTCTACACCACCCTATATCTCATGAGGTCTACGCCTTACTGCTGAGCTACATTACAACAATTGTGTTTGGTTACTCCCAAGTGTCCTTTCCCTGTCCTCTAAAATAGAGTGGTATCTAAGGACTTGGTCTGAAAATCCTTCTTAAAATCTATCTGGTTGATCACATGTGTCTGAACTAGATTACAGACGTCTCCAACAGGGATACAGGGTGTAATGGCTAGGAACAAGTAAAGGTGAATATTGCAAGCCTTAGCAACCTGCTAGGGGTGGAATCGACAAGTCAGGCACAAGTCCAGCAAAAGTCCTGGAGATGTGGCTTTGGATGGAGAAAGAGGTGGAACAGCCTCAGCCAACTCTGGCATACACATCTAGAGAGGAATCTGTGATGAATTCAATAATTCCTCCCCAGCGAGGAGCCTTTCCCTGTGAGGCAAGGGAGGTGGCCCTGCTAGGCAATGCCGTCCCCTATAGGTAGAGGCAGGAGAGACCTCACTGGGAGACACTCCCTCCGTGTGGACAAGGACTCCCGTTCTGATGAGGAACCCCCTAACCAGCCCATCTACAATCCACTAGCAACACCTACCTGAAGAAAACATGAGCAAACTGATGTTTGTTATTGTCATGTAGAAATACTTGACTAATACTGAGACGAAGAAGACATGCAAAGTACTCATCTAACAGAAAGGAAGGACTTTGATGCTGCATCAGAGAAGTGCCACGGCAGCGTCATAAATCAGAGGGGAGGAGACCTAAGGGGGAGAGAGAGAGAACTCAAAAGGTCAAATCTAAATTGCCAAATTCAAAAAGGCTAACAGACTTGGGAAAGCCTTCCATATCAAAGCAGCCACGATGTGGAACAACCTGCCCATCTTGTTAAGACTAGAACAAAAATACACAACCCACCTTCCAGAGAAAACTCAAGACACATTTGTTGAAATGATAACCCGGTCCTAAGAAACTGACACCCCTAATGACTCACTGAGCGCCTTGTCCTGTTATTGTATGTGTTTTGTCCCTACGTTTACATGTCAGCGCCCTGATGCTTGCGAGCTGCTGGCACTATATAAACAAACAAATAAAAGCTGTGCGAGAAAAGCTTAAGGAGACAGGGACGTGCAGTTGCCAAGCCTGGAGGGAAGCTGGCAGGCGAACCTTACCCAGGGGAAACCTGAAGCGAGAGGAATTGAAGGACGGAAGTCTCAAACGAGCTACCGAGTTCAAAGTGGTGGTGTGACCGATAGTCAGTGGACTTGGAAGTCCAATAATGACGCTGAGGCCACTTACCCGATTACAGCACAAAGCGTGTACATTGAATAAGTGAAGGAAACCGAGAGTCGAGAAGCCAACCTGACAAATGAAGGAGAGGATCCCGTCCTGAATGACACTAACCCTGAGAGCTAAAGGTAACAGGGAAGGCGTCAGACCCGGGAGGGATACTGAGAATAATGAAGGGAAGAATCATACTGGGGCCGAATGTTAAAGTTACGGGAGAAGAGTAGGAATCTTTATGAGAACAATCATACTCGTCCCAATAAAGACAGAATAACAGATAAAGTTAAGAATCATTACTGGAACATTGATACTCGTCCCAGTAAGACCAAAGAGGTGGAGAAGAGTGAGAATCATTACTGGAACCCTCATTCTCATCCCAATAACTACTAAGTGGTGGATGAGAGTGAGCAAGAATTTCTTTCTTTGTCATTAGGTAATATTGTGAGCCATAGTCATTACATTTTAGCCGCCTCAAATGATACTTCAATTTTTTCTTCTTCCCCCAGACTTCCCTATCAAAATGATATTTATGCCACTTCATAAGCATATGGATTATTTTGGGTGTCTCCTGATATAAGAGAAAATCATTAAATCTCTAACTGTACAGACGGAGGTCAAAACCTCCTCACTCACATGACCTGCATAGTTGTTCAACTTCCTATTCTGTGAATTCCCCTTACACTCATTCTTCCCTTCTAACACAATTCTTCCTCCCTCTCCCCCTCCCTCTATTCATTTTCCCATTCTAATCTTCCTATTTCCTCCCAGGCCCGGAATCTAGGAATCTACTTTGACTCATCCATGTCCTTTACTCACCATATTTCCCTTACTTCTCGCTCTTGTCGCTACAACCTCTTCAATATCCGTAATGTCTGTTCTTCTCTCACCTTCCATGCTACAAAGCTCTTAATCTCCTCCCTCATCTTTTCTCTCCTTTTCTACTGGTCTTCTCTCTTTTTTGGTCTCCCTGACTCCATCTTGCCCCCCTTAAAATCCTCTACCACGCTGCCATCCGTACCCTCTATCTTATCTCTCCCCATGATTCCTCCAACTCACTTTCCAACCTAGGCTGGCTTCCTTTCCATTCCCAACTTAAATTTCACTTCCTTTGTCTTGTCTTTAAATCTCTTCATGACCCTGCCCCCCCTTACCTCTCCTCTCTTCTCTCATTCTATACCCCCTATTGCTGCCTTTGTTCTGCTGATCTCTTCTTACTTTCCACCCCCCACCACCTTGTGCCTCCTCTCGTTTCCACTCCTTTCAGCTCCTTGCCCCCATACATTGGAACTCGCTTCCTTTCACTATCTGCTCCACTCCCACCTATTCCTCCTTCCGTTCCTCCTTGAAAGCACTCCTTCTCCAGTCCCTCCGACACCTTCCTCGCCCCTCCCTTCCACCTTTTCTCTCTCTCTCCTTCCAATACCCTCTTCCTCACTCCTTTATCTTCTCTGACTCCCCATGAACCCCATCCTCCCTCCTCCTCTCCCGACGCTCTCTCCCTTTTCTCCTCCCCCTCCCCCTCCTTTCTTCTTCCTCCTCAAATGCAAATTGTTCCACATACTGTTTTTCTGGTTTGTTTTATATATACTGTTATTGCTTCTATGTTCCATGTTTAATGTTCCTGTGTTGTTAAACTGTAAAAAGCTTTGGAGTAAAGCGCTATATAAACAATTAAATACAAATACACTTATATTTCCGTAACCTGTTTCCTGCTGAATTAACTGTCGGATCAGTAATTGCTTGGGAAATGCGAGAAATTACCTTCAAACCCAGATTGGTAATTAGCATATCATGGTCACTCAGATTTGTCTCCTTCACTTTAATCCACCATTTTGGGAAGCAAACCATAATGAACAGATTCGTTATTCCGGTCTCCCACCAACATAATCAATGAGTCAACTTCTATCAGCCATCCACCAACTAAATGTGAAATATGGTCTATGAAGAGATCCAGTGTTTCTAGCTGGGTGTTTCAATAAATGTTCACTACCAGCAATCTACTTTTTTTCCTGCGCATGCCACTTCCATTTCTACTGCTAGAATCCCTTTTGATATGATGTGTGTTGTTGCTATTTTGGAATTCTGCACAGCCAATCGCAATCCACCCACTGGTCTACCCTTGTTAGATTTCTTTACCACTTGCTGAACTATGGTAAAGCCATCTTGGCAGAGTTTGGTAGTTAGCCAGGTTTCCTGGAAAGTGACGAGATAAAACCCCTCAAAGATGTGATTCGTCTCTTCAAAGCCCATGAAGCTGGTAAACCCTCTCGTGTTCCAGTCTAAGCATTGTAAGTTCTCTTCTGGCAGAGGTCAGACGTCCCCTCCCTGTTTACCGTTAATTAATTTTTTAACAACTGTAAAACACTCTCCACCAATCCATGATATTCCAATGATGGAACATTGTTTGACCCCTTTTTCACACTTCCACTCCGTACATCCATCAAATTCACCACATCGTTTTTTACCACCTTAGTTTCACAGTGTGCCGAAATCTCTGTAGATGTAATCAACATATTTCCGGCTTCCTGTCTTTCTTCATATATCACACAACCGAATTTCATTATTTCCTCCCTTTCTTCTAGCACCATACGTTTTACAAATGCTGATCTCCAACCCACTTCCACTAGAACCCACCGACTTTGAAAGGAAAACCTACATACATTGTGTCACGGGTGGATATTTTTGCCAGACTACCGGTTAGCCTCAACAATATCAGAATGGTAGATCTATTAAGCACAATGTTGAGGTTAATATTAGCACACATTTCAAAGTGTATTATGGTCCTGGGTGCTTTTCACCCTCCAATCACCGTTCCCACACTTTTCTTTAGGCTGCTCTCGGTTCACTCCTAAATTCCAATGTTGATTGGCTTTGGTTTCTTCCTTTCTTGTTTCTTTTGGTGGACCAAACGGGTTGATCAAGCGATCCACTGGGCCCTCCAACATTTCTTGGGGCTTAGATGTCATTCTCACCTCCTCTATTTCAACCGGAACTTCCTTGTCCACGTTCTGAAAGGCAGTTGAATTTTTTCAACGTTCGGTGTCGATCTATTGGGTCCTTGCGTTATTATGGGCACTGATTGTTGCTTGCGGTCCATATTATCCATGCGAACTGAGAAGATTGAAGCCCATTTTATCCTTATCCGGTGCTGATACAACCTTTGCCTTTTCCTGCTTATCAGGAGTGTGTGATGTCGATGGGCCAGGGTGCTCCATATCTACACTTGGCATGACCAATGTCAACATCCTGGTCCAGCTTTAGCATTAGGTGAGTGAGCACAACAATCGCTGTCCAAGCAAATATTTAACAGCTTCATTTAAACCCATCAAATGTTCAGAGTGGCCCCTGTCTGATAAAGTCTCCATCTCTGATATAGCTTCAATCACTGTTGATTTTCTTAGTTGACCACTACCAGAAACATTTTTACTCCAGTCTCTGTGAAGGTTTTCTTCAGCGTTATTCTCTAACTGCCGGGTAACATCTCTCAAATACTTTCTTGAATCCTTCTTCGACTGGTTTCTTCTGCCATTTATAGATTTTTTTAATGCTTTTTTTGAAATCTTTGCAGGCGATGTCCTGTTTATCATAAGTCCTTTGGCTGGGTTAAGAACTATCTCTTTTTTAATTAGTTCTTACATTTTCGGCATATGTTTATGGGGCGGTGATGCGCCTTTTGCCTCCTGTTTTTTGGCACACAAAAGGAGGGAATTTTTGTGCGCGTTGTCTGCCCGGACAGGGAAGATCTAGAGGCTTCGTGCTATGTGCCTAATGTTTTTGGACTTGTGTGTGCTATGGCCGCCGGGAGTCGTCTCCAACACAGAGCCGTCAGCCTGCTTGGTGGTGTCAGAGGCCTGCACATGGGGTTCCAACGAACCTGTGTCGCCTTCTGCGTCACTAAGAACACCGCTACTGCCCTCGCTGGAATCCTCAGTCAAGTCGATGTGGTCTTCGACCTGCATTGCATGGACTGCCTAGCGCTTGGTACGACGGTCTTTGAGAGTTTTCAAGTGGAAAAAGGTGCAGGACTTGCAAAGTGTTTCAGGGTGATCCCTAGGGAGGCAGTTATGGCACACTCGGTGCGTGTCCTTCCACAGGAATTTTCTATGGCATGTAGGGCAAAATTTAATTTAAAAGGTGTTTTTTTCATCATAAATGGAAAGGGCAGTAAGACGAGAAAAAGGGAAAAGGGGGGCAGAATATGCATTCTCTAAAAGGAGTCAGTATAAAAGCCTCCCGCCCACTCTCCCTACTGTAAGGACCGCAGCGCGAAGAGGCCCGTGAAGGCCGAGTCTGGTCTTCGATTCAGTGAAGTCGTCGACGATGGAGTTGTCCGTCAAAGGCCGTCGAGCAGTTGGATGACACTGTGACAAAAGCAGACAGTAAAGAAAGAAAGAGAAGTCTTCGAATAAACTTTAATTAGTCAAAGGCATCAGCCTGAAAAGGAACTCTGCAACTTGGCACCGACCACGAAGGTGGAAAGAAACAATCTGAGGGACCTTGACGCGTGCAGGACCAAGGGTACAGTACATGTCACACTAGGGAAAGTATTACTAACACGCCCTGTCGACATCTGCTTTCTTTTGTGCCGGGTGTTTGGGGCAATTACGTATGAAATGGCCAGAACCGCCACAATATTGACACAGTTTGTTTTACGTCTATGCTCTCGTTCAGAAGCAGTTAACGGAGCCCTCACTGAACCTATCTGCATGGGTTCCGTTTCCGTACATGCATGAGCTGAAAGTGCATCAGTCTTAGGTGGTACCAACTGTGGATATCTCTTCTCTTCCTTCCTCTCAGCAATCCTGGTATCAATTTGAAGATCCTAGTCGAGTAATTTGTTGAACCCATAGGGAAAAACAGGGACAGTGGCCAGAGTATCCTTGAGCACATTTGATAGGCCCCTACAGAATATGGCTGGCTTCTTGTCTTCAGGCGGAGTCGTTTCTGAGTCCTATTGATTCAAACGGGCTAAGTAAGCTAACAGGGAAGTAGTATCTTGTTTCAAATCTAGGAATTATAAATCAGTGGCCTGCGTCTTGTACCGTGTATCAAAGACACGATTCATAGCAACCTAAAGAGTATCAAAATCGTACAATACTGGACTGTTGGTCTCTAATAATGGATTTGCCCAGGCAGCGACAGTGCCACCCAAAGGGGAAGAGAACAAAAACTGTTTTGGTAGTGGCATCAATGGCAACAAAGAAAATGCAATTTACATTGGTTAATAAAAATGTGCTAGGTCTTGGAGTCCCCAAGCAACTGTTCTGGTGGCACTAAGGAAAATTAAGATGGCAACAACACAGGTATGAGGTTGGGTGCAGATACATGATGGAGAGGGGCTGCAGTAGCAGCTTCAACAGGCTCATCGTCAGGAGGTAGTGGATGGGCAACACTCTGTATGACATCTATTCTCTGACGGACGGAAGGATGCGCAGCCGTTATCTCTGTTCAAAGTTCAGATATCAACTGGACTACAGCTGCTAGGGACTCTGATGCTCTAATCATAGTTAGGACAGTATAAGAGCAATCAGAGAAGTATGTATGGGATTCCTATTCTGTTCAGACCTCAGGGCTCCTCGGAATCATACGAATAACCCCAGAGGGGTCTCCTATAAGGAGGCAAACTGTCCTCATGATACGGATGTTCTTTGAAACTCATTAAATTAATGGGAACACCCCGTTCCAGCGGAAAGCTGGACAGATGTGGCCCAAGTTCCTCCAAGCTGAAAGAGAAGGAACGAAACAGTAAGAATTGGTCCGTAATTACTCTTTTACAGTCCATAAAAGAAAACGGACACCCACCTAAGTGCTACGGAACAGAGGATAGCGCTTGCAGGTAAACCGTCTGGCTGATATAAGCCATCTGGGACTCTTAATGCTACGTATAATAGGATGGAAGAGAGAGCGTAGCAGGAAAGTTACAGGCGCTGAAAAGATGTAGCAAGGTCCAACGGATTTGGCACAAAAGGGAAGGGGTATGCGTTAATATTGTTAGTAGGACCTGTACCCGTGTGGAAAGTGGGCGCAGTCTAGGAGTGACAACCGTAATGGAGCCCGTCCGATAATCCAGGCAAGCAACAGTGTAGAGAGGTTTATAGTATTTCCATCAAATTTTTTCCATCAAATTTATTTTCCATCTAATGTGGTTTAATGCCACTTTCCATCGAAAACCCATATAACATTTTTTTTTTTTTTTTAAATGGGTGGTCTCCAACCTTTTCGCCCTTTAAAACACCCATTCCCAAATACATTTTTTAAAATTATTTGTGGGTCCCCCCATACCCCCGTTGTCCAGATTTAACCATTTAACCCTTTAACCCTTTAACCCACCCAAATACACATACATACATTTTCGATGGAAAAATATTAATTGAAAGATTTTTTCAATGGAAAAATATTTCAATGATTATTTTTCGATGGAAAGTCATTAGATGGAAAATCATTAGATGAAAATACTAGATACCGTGTAGAGGAAACTCCAGAGTTCAATTGTCAATAGTTGAAAATAATCCAGTGAGCAGCTGAGCGGACAAAGTACAAATGCAAGAAACCAAGGGAAAATCCAACGGGATTACCAGGAAGCAGTTCAGAAGTGGCATGGTTCACAAGGAGTCACCGCAGGGACCAAAACGTCAGACATCAAAGAGATTCAAAACCGAGTCGGGAAGCAAGTCACACAATAGTTCATACACGAGAAAGCTATCCGGAGTAAGATACCAGGCAGGAGGGTAATCCAGGAGAGTAGTCAAAAGTAGACGAGCACAAGCTTCAGTACACAGAAAGTCAAGGAAAGTCAAGTAGCAAGTGACAAGTCATACAGAATAATGCCCTCAGAGCCGCACTGAATATTTCCAAGTGGGAGCATGTATCTGCTGCCAGGAAACAGGTCCACTGGCTCCCTCTGTTAGCGAGCACATCATTTTCAAAACACTAGCCATGAAACATAAATGTCTCTCTAAAACCGCCCCTGCCTATCTGTTGCACACATTTAAGAAAATGCAGTCTTCAAAACCCACCAGATCTGCAACACCTTCCGGCTGACCACGGATTCAGCGTAAAGAGATCGGGAGGTTCAACCTTCCCTGTCATCACCTCCAAATATTGGAACTCATTGCCACCTACTCTAAGAGCAGAACAATCCTATTGGTCATTCAGGAAGCGCCTCAAGACACTGCTCTTTGCTCAGTGGCCGATATAAATATGAAAGTTGGGTCCCTGGCCTACCATGCTTGGACTATGTAACTCTGTAACCAGCACCTTGATGCCCTTGGGTTTAATAAATATATCAGGAGCAACAAAGGAACAAAAAAACACACAGGTCACTTACTTCAATAGGAAGCACTAGGTCTCTCTTCAAGCAGCTTTTCTATCCCGGGAGCCACCGAAGGACGCTGTGTGAGCGTGTAATGTCACACACCAGCGTGGTTGTGCACGTGACGTGTTCCGCCGGTTGTGCACATGACGTGTTCTGCCAGTTGTGCCGCACATCACTGACACGTCGTTTGCTCAACCAACACTGCAAGAATCTCCATTGCAACCGCCAGTCAAGCGAAGCAGGGCAGGAGTGGCTGTAGCTCCTGACAGGCCTACAGAAATGGTGGTACTTATCTAACGGAGATAGAACTATTCCCAACAACCCAACAACTATAGACCCATATCCCTGCTGGATAGTTCAAGAAAAATGTTTGCATCAATCCTCCTCAAAGAGGTAGAAGGGAAACTGAGAATGTAATACTTTCCACATTTCAAGTGGGGTTTTGGAGGAAATTGGGCCCCCATCTTAATGTAAAGATATTGTAATTACTGAAACCAAGTGCTCTGGAGAAAAAAATGGAACAACAATCTATATGTTATGTTATATTATGTTACTTTGCATTTATATAGCGCCTTATGTACCATTGGTATGGTCTCAAGGCGCTGGTAGGTTGAACGCCCTCGGGAACCGAAGTTCAGGTCAGTAGAGAGAATAGAGAGAGTCAAAAGGTGTGTGTGAGCACCGGATATGGGTGCAGCTGGTGTAGCATTTGTGTGATAGCTGCTTCTTAGCGGTAGGTGTAGAGGTTGAGAGATCAAGAGTATGTGTTTATTCTGGCAGGTTGTTATCCAGACCGATTTTGGCTGTGTTAAGCCTGAGGAGCAACGCCTAGGCTGGAGGGTGTGTAACCAGCAGTGTTTAGTTAGAGTGATGGGGAGTATGTGGCAAATGATGGTATTCGAACAGCTATACCAAATGGTGTCATAGTATCGCTGTGTTCTATTTGAGTGGTGGTTTAAAGAAGAGAGTAAGCATAGATATGTGAATATGGTGGTTTACATTAGGTGCTTCATTCCAATAGTTCCATGTACTCCATCCGTTCCAAGTACTCTGTCCATTTCAAGCACTCCAATCTGATTCCTTTCAGTGCTCTTTCAAACGTTCCACGCCCTCCAAACCATTCCATGTAAGTCACGCCATTCTATGCACTCCAATCCGATCCATGCACTCCAATCCGTTTCATGCACTCGCACCCGTTCCATGCACTCCAACCATTAATGCACTCCAACCAATTTATGCACTGCTCCTTTCATTCGTTCTAGCCATGTTATCCTTTCTCCATGCATCATCCATCCACATACGTCATCTTCACACGTTCCATCCACTTAACTGGTTACACCCATTTCACACGTTCGATCCACTTCACCTGTTACACCCACTTCACTGGTTCCACCACTTCCCCTGGTTCCGAACACATCACCCGTTCATCCACCTACTTCATCCGTTCTACCATTTCACCCTTTCCACCAACTTCACCCATTCTATATCAGTTCACCCGTTCCATCCACATACTTCACCCGTTACATCCACATGCTTCGCCCGTTCCGTCCACATGCTTCATCCGTTCTGTTCACATGCTTCATCCATCCGTTCCGGCCTGTTCATCCGTTCCGGCCTGTTCATCCGTTACGGCCAGTTCATCCGTTCCGGCCAGTTCATCCGTTCCACTCACATACCTCACCTGTTCCAACCTCATACTTCCTCGGTTCCAACCACGTTTTCCATTTGATCCATCCAATTCACCTGTTCCATCCACATACTTCAATCGTTCTATTCAATATATTTGACCCATTTTGTCCACATACTACATCCGTTCCTTCCTCATACTTTACCCATCTCGTCCAAACACTTGTGTATAGGCGCGTTACAAATGCCATATCATATCATATACATCAACCATTCTTCCAAAACCATCCTCCGTTCCTACCATTCACTTCACCAGTTTCTTCGCCTTTCTACACCCGTTCCTTCCAACCACTTCACCCGTTCCTTCCAACCACTTCACCTGTTCCATCCTCATACATCACCCTTTTGCTCCACACTCGACACCCGCTCGGCACTCGACACCCGCTCCGCTCTCTACACCCGCTCCTCGCTCCTCATGCTACACCCGCTCCTCGCTCCGCATTCTATACCCGCTCCGCACCCGCACCATACCCTACATCCACTCAACACACTACATCGGCTCAACACTACTGCACCTTACATCTGCTCAATACCCTATATCCGCTCTATTCTATTATCCACTCACACCCTATATCCGCACCACAACCTATATCCGCACCAGGCCCTCATCAGCTCCACGCCCTCATCCGCTCCACCAACTTCATCCGCTCCACTCACTTCGGTCATTCATTCTGCATTATCGGTTCAGCCTATGTCACTTGTCGCACGCACTCGATCTGTTCCGTGCTCTCCATCTGTCCCATGCACTACCGCTGTCTCATGTTCTCAAATCGTCTATTCTGAACTTTCCATTTATACCATGCACTCATACATTCCATGCCATCTATCTGTGCACTCATCCATCACCTCTATTCATCTTTCCATCCTCTTCACTTTATTCCTTTGTTCCATTTTTGTTCCTTTCGCTCATTGCAATCCATTTAATTTATTTCAACCTCATTACTGCTTTCGTACAACGTATTCTTTTATCCACTTCACTGCTTTGATCTACTTTATTCATTCTATTCTGTTTGTCCTTTTTAGTTTACATTAGAGGTTATTAGTTTTTGATTTCTCTCTTGGGTCTTGATGTTGTATTGTTATTTGTTTTATTGTTATTTAAGGTCTAGTAGTTTGGGCTAGTTGAATTGTTGTTATCGACTTTATTCCTCATCTCTACATTGATCCTCTTGTCCAGAACATTTATTTCATCCATTTCATTAATTTCATCTACTTTACTGCTCTCGTACAACTTATTATTTTTATCTATTTCGCAGGTTTGATCCTTTTATTTTTATTTTATTTTTTGATTTTTATACACTTATTCTATTTTGTTTGTCCTTTTTAGCTAACCAATAGAGGTTATTAGTTTTCGATTTCTCGCTCGGATCATGATGCTGAATTGCAATTTATGATCAAGCATTTGGCAAAGTCATTCCGATGCTGTTATCCAGTTTGAGTTAGTTTGAGTTTGCGGTCGGTTTTAGGGAAAGAGCCACGTTTTCAGTAATTTGCGGAAGGACGTGTGGTCTTCAGTGAGTCGGATGTGGGGTGGGAGTGTGTTCCACAGCGTGGGGGCCAAGGCTGAGAATGAAGATCTGCCTAACCTGACTGAGTTTGTTTTTGGTATGACTAGGAGGCCGACTGAGCTTGATCTTAGAGTATGTGCCGGGTGATAGGATTTAGTTTGTCTTGAAGATACTGAGGTCCGGTTTTATGCAGTGCTCGGGGAGAAATGCATAAGGTTTTGAAAGTCACCCTTCGGGCAACCGGAAGCCAGTGCTGAGTTTTGAGGGCTGGGGAGATGTGGTCTCTAGGGCCAAGCGCTAGTAGCAGTTTGGCTGCAGCGTTTTGTGCTCTTTGTAGTTTAGTCAGTTGGTATGCGTGGACTCCGAGGTAAAGGGGGTTAGCGTAGTCCAGTCTTGATATAACAATTGATTGGACCGCGGAGAGTCTGTTGGGAAAGGAGAGGTATGGGAAAATGTGTCTAAGAGTTTTAATGTGGTAGTGCCAGGACTTTGAGACGTTGACGTGGCGCGATAGCGTTAGGTCAGTGTCTAGGGTGCAACCAAGGTTTTTTACTGAATTAGAGGTAGTCGGTGAGTTGCCCATGGCAGATGGCCAGGGTAGTGGGTGTGGAAGAAGTTCAGTGTTGCCACATACCATGATTTCGGTTTTGGAGGGGTTTAGCAAGAGGTGGTTTGTGGTCATCCAGAGCTCTATGTCGAGGAGGTAGGAAGCAAGGTCAAGTCGGTAGTTGGGTTTTGAGTTCAGGAGTTTTAGAGTTAGTTGAGTGTCATCAGCGTAGTTGTAGCACAGGATGTTGTGTGAAGGAATTATTCGTGGGAGGGTGGCCATGTAGAGATTGAACAGGAGGGCTGATAGGCATGCTTCTTGTGCCACTCCTGTGTCGACTGGTCAGGCTTGGGAGGAATAGGTGGAGAGTAGGGTTATTTGGTTCCTATTTTTGAGGAAGGATGCTATCCATTTGAGAGCGGTTCCACGAATTCCTAGGGAGTGGAGGCGGTCAAGGAAGATTGAGTGGTTAATTGTGTCGAAGGCGGCGGATATGTCAAGAAGGATTAATACGGCGCATCCCGCAGAGTCTGCAGTGTTTTTAAGGTCATCCCAGATTGAGTTTAGGGTGGTTTCAGTTCTGTGTCGGGCTCTGAAACCTGATTGAGCGGGGTCTAGGAGATTTTTGGCTTCGACAAAGGCATTTAGTTGAGAGTAGGCGGTTCGGTCGATGAGTTTGGCAAGGAACCTTGTGTTTGAGATGGGGCGGTAGTTTTTGGGCTCGAGAGGGTCGAGGGAAGTTTTTTTAGTGGAGGTTTGATGTAAACCGTTTTGAATGTGTCGGGAAACATTCCTGAGTCAAGGGAGTCATTTATGATGGTTCTTGCATGTTCTCCTACGCAGGTAGATGCGAACATTTCTTTGAGGGTTGTGGCCGGGAAGGGTCTAGCGGGGAGCCGGATGGTTTGCGGGCAGAGAGAAGTTTGAGAAATTGGTCAGCTGATATTGGACTAAAGGAGTCGAACGTTGGTTGGGTAGTGGTCGCAGGCGGTAGGATGGCTGGTATGGAGGGTGGGTTGTCTGGTGGGTGTAAGAGAACTAGTTTGTTGGTTACAGCGTTTGTTCTTTCGAGAGCTGTGGTGTAAAAGTGGAGAGAGAGTGAGTCGCACAGCGATTGTGAGGGGGTCGGGAGTTGTAATGGGATTTTGTTGCTTTTCGGATTTTGGCCTTGTACTGATGAAGGTGCCGGGCAAAGGTGGATCTGCTCATGGGAGTTTTGTCTTTCCGCCATTTGCGTTCTACGTATTTATATTGTTGTTTACTGGTCTTCAATTCTTGTGTGAACCATCTAGGAAAGAGTCCACGGCGGGCTGATGGTTTGCAAGAGGGTGTGAGCCGCATTAGTGAGGGGTTGAGCCATGAGTTAAAGGCGTCGGGGGATAGTTGATTATTGAGTAGGCAGGTAGGCGGGGGAGACTGGAGGAGTGCGTCGGCTAGGTCAGGAAGGATTATTAGTTTCTTCCAGCATTGCTTAGTTTTGGGTATGGGAAGCAGGTTGGGTGAGCGAATGGCGAAAGAAACAATGAAGTGATCGGACCAGATGATAGGGGTCGGGGGTTTTAGCTGTTTCCGGTTGTGGGAGCTGAAGATGGCATCAAGAGTGTGTCCTTTATAGTGAGTCGAGCCGTTTATGTGGGGTTGCAGGTCAATCGCGTCTAGGCCGTCAACCAGAGAGTGTGTCATAGGGTTTGTGGGAATGTCGAGCCATAAGTTGAAATCTCCTAGAAGGGTGAGGTTGGGATGGTTTAGTTGGAGGGTGGCAATAGAGTCGCAGAGGTTGTTTGAGAATTGTCTATCGCAGCCAGGGGGTCTGTAGATTATTAGGAAGCTGTGGGAGAATGAAGGGGAAAGGGATAGTTTAACGAGGAGTGATTCACAGGAAGGAATGGAAGGTTGGTTGTCGATGATTGAGGCATGGAAGTGAGAGTTGAAGGCGAATGCTATTCCTCCTCCTCTAGAGGGACGGTTCAGTGGGATGAGGGAGTAGTCGGGGGGGGGCTTCATTGGCGATAGGGGCGAAGTCGTCAGAGAACGAGGTTTCGGTGATGAAGCCCAGGTCTGGTTTGTCAGAGGCGAGGAGGTCAAAGATGCTGTGTCTGTTTTTTGCTACGGATCGGGCATTAAATAGGATGCAAATCACTTTGGTAGAAGAGGTTGATGTCGGAGCTGCAGAGATGGGGGGGAGAGGGTGGAAACTGGCGAGCAAGAGGGGCGGGGTGGTTGTGGTTGATGGTCGATGGGAAGAGTGGGCGAGCAGAAAAGTTGGTGGGTATCGGGTGGGAGTTGATGGACGCGTGTGTTGGGATGATTGGGTTTGGCACAGGGGATTTGGGGGGTTAGGAATGTGGGGGGGTTAGGAGTTTCAGTTGTGGTCGGTGAGAAATCGGGGGAGAGGGTTTTCAGGCAGGGTGAGACATGGGGGGAGGGTGGTGAATGGGGGGATGAGGTGGTGGGTCGAGACAGGGGAGGCGATGAGTGCTGAGAGATTGAGGGGGACCAGGTACATTTCCTCTTTAGTGTCTTTGTTGCGATTGGTGTGCGAGAGGGTAGGGGGGTTCAGAGGGAGAGAGGGATGAGGCTTCCGTTCATGCTAGGGTTAGGCGTGTAGTTTTCAAGGGAGGGGAAGGAGTGTGGTCAGGGAGGGGGTGATTGTGGGGGTTGTTGGGAAAAGCATGGGGTGCATGATTGCTGGGTATGGTGTGCCTGGGAGGCTAGTGAGGGGAGCGGGTATGATCATAGTAGGTTGATCGGTGGAGGGGTTCGGTGGAGCAGTGGTCTTAGGGTGGTTGGCTCGCCTATGGTGAGTGCCGACCTTTCTAATGCATTCAGCCGAGTTAATAGAGATCTGCTTTGGTGGAAATTGAACAAAATGGCAGATCCCGAAAGGTTTATTAAAGTTGATAATGCTTATGCACAATGACATGCAAAATAACATACAGACTTCGGCCTAAAGTCTGACACCCGTTCTCATCACCCTGTATATTGCAGATATGGTAGAGCGCTTAATAAAATGTATTCCTTTCCAATCAGATTCGGTCATCTCCACCTAAACTGGTTATAATATGCAGATTATTTATATTTTTTTTACCAGACCCCGGTCGAACTGAAAAGGAAATTGGAAGTAGATGAAGAAAATGACAAAAAGAACAAAGTTATCATAAACACCAAGAAATTAAAGATCCTTATATTTTTAAAGCAACAGAATCTGAAAAAGGATAAGTTGGTATATGGGGAAGGAGAAGATATAAGTAGTGACGTTATTGGTATACCAGGGTTTTACAATTTCAAACATAAAAATCAATAAAGAAATGTGAATGTAATTTTAATAAACAAATGAATCTTAACACAAGGGAAAAGGAAAGTAAAGTCTATTACAGCCTTTGCCCATCAGTCTGCTTGTTGCAACTGACTTGCAGTAGGCTCAGCTCCATGCAATGGCGATTCCCTTTTGCTCAGGAGCACATGTATCGCTCAACAACATTCTAACTGTGAGGTTTCTGCAGATGGCACTACTAGTTTGCAGTGCATGAACCAATATGCTACTCCCTGTAACAAAATCATGCAAGACCTAAAAACGAATCATTTATTTTAAATTAAGGTCACTATTCCCACAAAAGCATGTTAGAAGAGACACCTGTGAAATGCAGAGATGAATGTGTGTTTGGACAACTTGTAATGCCGCAGACAACTGCAGCATGAACATGTGATAGAGGGTCCAATATATTGGGACATATTTTGTGCAAAACTAGCTAACAAAATAGGAAGGTGGATCCCACAAATCCCTTATCCAGGTGACCAGGGAAGCGCTGACACTCTCCTACCACAACCCTAGAGGTGGGCGAGCGAGGGAGGATCACCTGGTTTGGGGAAACCGGAGTTATGCTTGGGTGAATACCCCAGGTGAGGCGCGGTTTACACTGGGGAGGAAGGCAAGGAACGAAGCCCCTGAGGCTTTTATAGACTATACCCAATCACCCTCCCTTCAACCCTATGAATCTCCCTTATCAAAAGGAAGATCCAACAACCCCTCCACCTCAGCTAAACCTATTAGGAAAAGGAGAACACAGATGAAAATAAAAAGAACACCTTGGGAGTACAGGTGGGGGAATTAAGATGCATTCCTTCACCACAACATAACTGTCCCCTTTAGCCTGACTTTCCTGTGACATCTATACCAAACTACAACTTCCTGTCTTCACTATAGAGATCAGCCAGTGTTCAATCATCAAATCCACTTTAACAGATTTAATTCTTACCCTGAGACATGAAACTACCTCTCTCAAAATACACAGATGCCATTTGACTGTCCAAATGTTGAAGGAGAGATCAGGTATTTTCCACAATATCGTCTGCCCCCTCTTAGCAATTATCCATCACCATACTCCCTCTCTGCTATTTTGTGACACTATCATTCCTGTTCCGTTTCCCCTTTGTCATTCTCCACATGTATTGAAAACAATCCACACCACTTAAACCCAAACCCAGTTGCATTGGGAAACTACATCCCAGAATCCCTATTTTCCTGTTGACTACCTGAGTACTCCCCTTTCACAACAACACACCTATTCTTTTTTTTCTCATAGCATGTTATATAATCTCTCTAAAATCCCAGGAAAACACTACCACTTCCACAATCCTTACAATCCCACTCTTATGGTAAAGAAAGGAAGGACAGACCATGGCCGCTTTACCTTTTGTGAGTTGCCATCGCTCTTCTTCGCTAACAAGGGTCAGGCAGAGTCAGGCAATTACTGAAAATTACACACACCTGTCTTCCATCACAGTTCCCTACATGGATAAAAGGTGGAGCACGAAAGCACACTGGGAGCAAAGCAAAACACACGAGGAAGCAGCAGTTCTGAGATGGCAGTTTATGAGGAGAAAGAAGACAAGACCAGAGAGGGTTGCAAGGAGGGAAGTGCCCTTGACCTTTTTGGAGAAGAACCACGACTTTCAAGTGTCCTCGAGAATAAGAAAAATAAGACCGGGAATTAACATAAAGAAAGGTGCAGCGTGTGTCGAAGGTACACAGGGCCCTCCTGCATCGATAGCTAAGGCGGGAAGGAGCGATGCTGCTGTGGTACTGTCCTGGGCTCCTACAACAAAGCAACGCCAGTAAAGTCAGCACAGCCGATGAGTCAGGGAGACTGAAAGCAGACCGGACTATGTTAGAACCAAGGTTGCGAGCGGCAACAATGTATGAAGAAATCTGCTAAGACGTGTGTGAGGCATATGTGATGAACGACGCAAAGATAATTGAATATCCAAGGAGTGACTGAACTTTTGAAACTAAGATAGATACCATATACAGAGTGGTCTGGCTCCACGTGGGTGCTCATTCGAAGTTCTCTGTTAGGTATCCTACTGAGAATGTAAAATTGCTGAAATATGAAATTGAAGTGGTCCTGCAAGGGGTCAAGCTAAACCCTGTGCACATTCGAATGCCTTTGATAGCTAATACAAATTGCAATTGGTCCAAGCCGGGCTGAGGGAGACTAATTGTGTAAAAGGGATCCGAGCCCGGAACAGGGGAATCGGGGGTGAACCGTGAGTCACCTGAGAGAAAATATTCTACAATCATTGGGGAAGAGGATCTGAGCCCGGCTGAGGAGGATCCAGGGTGAAGAGTGCCTCACCTGAATTGAGTCTTTGTAAAGAAACCTTTTTGTTTGTTTTGATACATCAGGGCCTCTAAATCAAGAGACTTTGATAACATAAGAGACTTGGGCACAGAAGGCCCTGATGTTGGTAATGGAACTGTGTCCTTGTGCCGTAGAAGCTCAAGAGTGTGCTATGCTCGAGTGAACCGCCTTGTCCCGTGCTTAAAACGTGGGGAAGGGAGGCCAACAGCCTAAACATCCTGACTTGTCATTTTGTAAACACTTCTTTATTTTTTTCATGAACATTATCCAACACTATTTGTAACTAGCAGTAAGGATTGGCAATAGTTTTCTTTAGTATAGGCCTTTTTTATTTTGACGAGACTGCTAGGACAGCATTATTATTATTTGATGTTCGTAGTTTGCTCCCATCTGTAGTTTTAGGTTTAGGTAGGCGTTTATCACACCTTTTTCAAAGTTCAATAAACACCCTTGAACTGTGGTCAATTGTGTCTGTCCCCATGCCTTCCTTACACTTCCTACCTGGTATGCCATATTTCACTCAACGTTATATGATATATGATACGATATTTTATTTGTATCGCGCTCATACACAAGTGTTTCAGAGCACGATATACCTTAACAAGCTTAGAGAACCATTCTATGTGCTAGGCCCAGAAAGCACATTACAATTGTCGCCTGATCCAAAGACAATAGACTATCCATTCATGCCAAGGAAAGAGCCCACATCCAGGCTTGCGTCTCTGGTGCATCCAACAACACGGCTGAACTCTTTAAAATCGGCAGGGAACTAGCCAACCCTTCTGCAGTCTCCTCCTCACCTCTTCCCTCCCAGGCCCTCTGTAACGCACTGGACAAACACTTCAGGACATCCTGAGCACTTTTGCGTCTGGCTCCCCCTCCCCTTACCCCACCATCCTCCTATCACCTCCCATCCTCCCTCTGCCTCTCTCTCCTCCTTCTCTCCTATCACACCTGATGAGGTTACCAGAGCGGTCTGCTCCATGAAGGTTTCCCCGTGCTCCTCCAGAACCATTAAGGACAATTTTGGCTCTCTTGCCCCTGCACTCGTTGATTTCTGCAACCACTCTTTTGCTATGGAATCTTTCCCCTCCGCCCTCAAGCACTCCCTTGTGTGCCCCATCCTGAAGAACCTTCTGCAGACCCCTCTTGCCCTGCCAATTGCCACCCCATATCTATCACCCCCTTCCTTGGAAAACTCTTGGAGAAACGGGTCATCCCCCAACTGACCCAGCACACTGAACTTATTGGTTGCCTCCACAACCATCAATCTGGCTTCCAGGCATCCAGAGGCACGGAAACTGCTCTTCTGAACACCCGTGAGGAACTGCTTGCATCTCTTGGTTCCAAATCTCCAACTGTTCTCAATCTCTCCTCTGCATTTGACACGGTCAACCACACCATTCTCATAAAACAGCTCCACGATATCTTAGGTATCTCAGAGCAGGCACTGGACTGGCTGACCACCTTCCTAGGTCATTCTGGGTTCTTTCTGCTCCCCCACCTCTATCTCCACCTGCAGTGTCCCCCAGGAATCAAACCTTTCTCCCAGGCTCTTTAAAACCTAACTTGCTCCTGTTTCACACCTCATTTCCACCTTCTCCCCAAACTTCTCAGCATTATGCAGATGACACACAATAACCTATCTGGCATCCAGTCCTTGTGTCATGATGCCTACCCCCGGGCATCAGGACCAAGGCCCTCAAATCCGGGAGCAGGCATCCAGACATTTGTTTAAACCTCAGCAGCCCCGGCTAGGGGCTGTCTGGGTTCAGTCCTGGCGCCTTAGGCGCCAGGCTCATCATAGAAATCAGTCCGGGCACCATAGGCGCCTGGCTCATAGACTTTACTTACCTGATGCAGACCATGCTGCAAAAGAGTCCAAGCCTACATGAGGCCTGGATGGGACTATTTTGTTACAGGGACTATTTTTTACTCAGGCGTGGCTCTAGGGAACTTCTTACCTGGAACTACTTTGGAGGCTATTTAAACCACACCCGAACAGCAGCACATGCTTCGCGTTATTCTGCATCCAGCAGCGTGACGCTCACCGTGCCTGCAGCCAGCATCCAGTCTTCTGCCACGCCCGCCTCGAATCCGGAGCTCCTAGAATAAAGAAGAAGAAAAGGACAAGGTTAGAAAACTAACTTATTTCAAATTCCTCACCTAATTCCGGAACCATTTCATCTCCGGACCTGGAAAGTACATCAGTCCTGCACGCGTCGCTTCGCCAGCTCCAGCACGGCGCCATACTCACCAGTTCTCACAGCATCTTTTGATCCGGCACTGTCTCCATCATTTCTTCGCCGTAATCCGGCACCTAGGGGACACAAGAAAAAACAAGGTGAGCCAAGGGAATCAACAAATACAACCTCTTACCACCATAGACTTACCACCGGCAGTATTATTCCATAACTCTCCACATTTTCATATGCCGCATCTGTAAAGAGGGAGAAAAACAACACGTTAACGCATGCAATCGTTACCGGACAGCTTTGGGTAAAACAGACTCTTACCTGAACGCCAGCAGCAGCTACGAGACCTTCTTCTCACAAACTCAGTTGCAACTTAAGGAAGGAAGGGGACAAGAGTGAACATCGGGCACATTGAACTCTTTGAACTTGATACTTACCAATCCCGCCAGGGACTTCAGAGTCAATACTTACCGGAACTCTCCCAACGCCTTCAAACCAGTGAAGTAACTGGTATCTACGCACCCCTGCAAGACACGCAGGAGGGAGAGCTCATCTTTTACGAACATAAGTTGAGATTACTAAGGGGATATCAGAGGTGATAAGTGGGGGAGAGCGAGAACAGTTGGGAGGCCATCACTAAAACCCACAGGTGGTTAATCCCTGTCTCCACTTGCAGGAAAATACTTCTTCGGGTCCAGCAGACAAGACTAGGCGGGCCAGTCCAGACATTCATCTCTGCACTACGCATCACGTTGAAGGAGACCGCAGCTGTCCGGGTCCGATCGACACCCCTGTGGGGTCCAGGTGAGCGTAACACCTTGTGTACCTCCAATGATCTCTGCCTTAACGCCAGCAAGACTGAGACCCTTCCTATTGGGACTCCCGCTCCCTCTTCTGTCCCTCCCTCTGGCCATCTTGTAGGGGCTCTCCCCCCTATCCCTCATCTGAAGCCAGAAAACTTGGAGTCATCTTCGACTCCTCTCTTTCCTTCCTCCCTCACATCCAGGACCTTGCCAAGAAGGCCCACTTTCAACTCAACCTTCTCAAAGGAATTCTTCCTTTCCTCACTTTCCCCCAGAAGCTCAATGTCTCTAGAGCGCTAGTTCTTTCGTGGCTTGACTACCGAAATAGCCTTTTCCTAAATGTACCCTATTCTTCACTACGACCCCTGCAGCTAAACCAGAATGGTACTGCAAGACTTATCCTTGGCCTCAAGCCCAAGGACCGCATCTCTCCAGCCCTAAAAACCCTCCACTGGCTCCTGCTTGCTGCAAAGATCAAGTTCAAATCCCTCTGCATCATCCATAAAGCAGTCTTGGGCCGGGGACCACACTATCTACAACTTGCTCTCACTAAGTACTCTCCCTCTAGATCTTTACGTTCCTCCGGTACCAACTCCCTGTGTGACATGCGCTTCGCTAAACAGCGTGACGGTGGCCAATCTCTTTCCTCAGCAGGTTCCCTCCTATGGAACAGCCTCCCCCTTCCTCTTCGTCTTGAGCCGAATTTCCTCAAATTTCGAAAGGCCCTTAAGACTTTCCTGTTCACCTCATCCTTTGTTTCCTCCCTCCTCTGTTAAACCCCACTGTTGCTGAGATTGGTGACCAGGGCTCTTATGTGTCCTCTAGGGTCCTGATGTCCCACACCCAATCGCCTCCAGCCGCTCCCAGCACTTGCCTTGGCACCCACTGGCCTTACCTAAGCACTTACAGCTGCTTCACGCCACTAGCACTTCCCTCTGGGTACACCTAGCACTTACCGTCTCTCCCTCTGCTCTTGCACGCTCTGAATGCTCACAAGGTCTAGTAGGTCTGCCTCTATCTTTCATTGTATATTTGTGGGCACTTTGAAACCCAATTTACTTGATTTTTAAGCGCCTTACAATTGCATAATAAATAAATTCAATAAATAAACTATGCCCCACAGAGTGTGAACAAGGGTCAAGAAGTAACTGGATCGAAAAACAGTACACAAATCTACTCTTACGTTTTGCATATTTGTCTGCATAATATTATAGTGACAAAGGTATTTTGCAACCCCCCCCCAGAATAACGAATGAACGCAGCTAAGAATTTCATGCCATTAAAATATGCACTCTCTCGTCAAAGGCGTCTTCTACTTTATGGCAATCTCAATGCTGCACCAATGGGGTACTTGCACCATCCCATTACCTCTGAAGAAAATCATCGTAGTAATCTCGCTGCATGCCCTTGGACGTGATTTGTTTGTATTCCTTAAGTAGCCTCCGGATGGTATCACTGAGGGCCCCATATAGACATCGCTCCCCATCAAAGGTGTTCACCTCACACTTTGCACCTGATAGACAAAAGAAGGCAGACATGGAATCAAGGCATGGGAGTCTCAATATGCATCACACATTTCGGCCACATGATCTGCAAGATATACAGCTTGCTGCGTGCAATATTTGTACAAAGGGGAAGAAAACAATGTGCCGTCTTCTCTCATTCGACCACAGCAAGTTCTATCCACCAGAATATCAACAACATTAACAAAACCTCTGAAATAGGGAGAAGGATGACAATAACATTGGATTCAATTGTGAGACAGGGAGGCTGTCAATTGCATGAGGATTCTGGATATTGTAAAGTTTCTAAAACAGGGCTAAAATTTTAAGGACTCCAAAGCCTAAGGTACCCAAATCATTAACCGAGGGGTTGAGGAAAGTGTTACACATCATTTCATACGAATGAATTTTGTTGCTCCTTTTTCACCCTAGATGTATCAAAAATGTACAACACGTATTTGAAGCATAAAATAAAGTTAAAATAGTTGAAATTAGCGCAAACTTACAGCTGCAATGCCAACGCACCACGTCATGGTGTTGGAAGAAAAATATGTACAAAACCACCAAGGGTTCTCTTTTTTTAGTAAAAACAGTCAAGATGCAGATTAATGCATTCTTGTCATGGGTATGATACAAATATACTTCCACCTTTCTTTGCACAACGATGTTGTGCATTTAAAAACCTGTGTCAAAATTAGTCAGACAGGGTGAATTTAATGGAATTTGGATGGAGGAGCTCTGTAAGAATTAATCATTGATTCCATTTTGGGTTGTGCAATCCCAAACAGACTTTTGGCTGTGAGGAATGCAGGACTGTTTTGACTGAGGGCCACCCTCACACCTGCCACACACCTTCCTCTTGGGCTCCTCGCGTTTGGGTTTAAGGTGTTCTCAATCCTTTTTTATTGCTCTTGTCCAGTTCTTATGCCTCGGAACAATGCATTCAGTAGGCTCTCCAGATGTCAAGGAGTCTCTTCTAACAGCTATTGGCAGACCTAGAGCTTCTTTGCAAGTATTGCCACAGTCCAGGTTTTTATGTAGCCATCTCAGGGGGCTCTACATGGTTCGGCTGCCTCTTTGTCAACTCTCTCCTTGGCTGATCTTTATACTATCTAACACTTGTCCACATTCTCATTCCTCCTCCCACTTCACAGAGCAAAAAGAATGGGGTATCATACGAAACTATGGACTGAAAGTTGCAAAAAGAAAATAGTTCCTAACCCTTCCATCGCTACAATATTGTCCTTGCATGGGGAATGGGTGGCATATATTTCAGAGATACCTTTATTGGGTTTACTCGGGTGTTCGCTTGCCAACGCAAGAGGAAGAAAATGGCTTGTTCAAATGTTACCTGTGTCATTCATGCGGTGTCTCATCTGGTACTAATGTGCCATAGTGAAGGAATTGATTGAACTCTCTGCAATGGGGTTTCTCAAATCTATGTGCGAATGCAGTTCACAAAAGGCTGAACCACAGGATTCCAGATCAAAAGGCCACATTACGCAGGTTCAGCCTTTTATAGACGACTCTACAGCCCCCTATCCTGCATACCTGCTGAGGGCTCTGGCCTTTGGCTCCCTCCTTCCAGATGTCTGGATACCGTGACCCCGGAAGCCCTTTTGTGCCTCGTGTTACTGGGACCCAGCATCTAGACAATGGTTTCTTCACACCTTTGGGATAACCTGTCTTCAAGGAGTAAAGCTAGCCACTTGAGGAGTAAAACTGGCATAATTGGGTGCTGTCACAGGCATCGAGGCCAGTGGGATGTTCTCATTGTGCATCTTTCTGGAAGCCCTGACTTATGTGGGACACACCTAAAGAGCCATTGAACAGAATGTTTCCTTGAGACCATTCAACGTCATATGAGAGTGGATAAGTTGGGTGACTAGGGGATTCTCTGTATTCTATACTCCGCCACTGGGTCCATCATCCTCTAGCATACTGAGGAATCTGGCCAGTTTAACCACCCCACTAAGAAACCCCAGAGTCAGGCAGGGGAGTTGGTCATAAAGCCCCGCTATGGCATCACAGCCCTCATGTTTGTCCTAGTCATAACCATTTGTAATCACTCTGGAAGAAAATTCTATTTCTCCCAAAAATCTATGTCTAGACAACTGTTACCAGATGCATAGATATTTGTTTCAGGTAAAGAAACGTGCTAGCAGTGAGAATTACGTTACTGCCACTTTAACAAACTCAGTCACTGATATGTGGCGTGGATTGCGGCAGGGAGTCCAGTCTGTCTCTCCAGTCGGCCGACTGGGAGGGTGGGAAGCGGGAGGACTCTGCTAAACACGACTTGTGCTGTGTCATGCGGCCGGCATTTTGGCAGATAAAGCGTCACTGAATTGTTGAAATGTTGATTGATTATTGACTGCTGAGAGGGACGTGAGGAAGGGGATAGAGATGTCTAAGAAGACAAAGCATGTCACTGAAAATTTATCTGAAAACACAGAGGAACAAGTGTCAAGCACGAGAAGCCTGAGGAGAGTTTTCTTATTATTTGTGGAGAGAGATGAGCAGAGCGGATCTACGCTAACCCGGTGGGTTACGGGTAAGGTCCCGCGCTTATAATTTCCCTCCCCCCTACACCCTCTGCTTAGCCGGACCACCTTGCTTGAATCTCCCCCCACATCCTCCTCGTACTCTGTGCCACCCACAACATTACCATCTCCTAAGCCGTCACGCGCAACCCCTTCTCTCCTACCCACTGACATTCTCGATACTTTGACAGCTACAGAGAGCTCAATGAGGGCGAGCTCGTCCAAGGGCTCAAACAAGGGGGGAGCCTCTAACATCAAAAACATGAAGGCAGCGTTTGAAAGCAACAAGGGGTTCAAATGGTTGAAATATCACCTTATCTAACTGAAACTGAAAGACAAAACTGGGAGGGAGGAAGAGAAACAGAAGGGGGGGAGGAGGGGTAGAGGAACCGATGGGGAGGACGCAACATGAAAAGATTATGGGAAAGACCACGGAAGAGTTCATAAGTCCTGAGAAGGACACTACAGCCAAGGGGAATACGACAAACACAGTTCTAAACAGTATGGAAGGGGAGAGGGCATTAGATGTGGAAAGTACACGGAAATGCACAAAATGAAATATGAATTATATTGGCTACACTCTAAAATTTACCTAGATTCAACATATTGGCTACATTCTAAAATGCACCTAGATTCGATATCGCTACGCCCTAGAATTCACCTAGATTCAACTTGTGGGCTACATTCTAAGACTCACCTAGATTCAATATATTGGCTACGCTCTAATGCACTTGAAATCAAATTCAGTAAACTCAAAACAAGATTCAGATGACTTTTCGTAGGTGTGCATCTAGGATCAGTGCAATTGCACATTTCTAATATGCCGTTAGATACTGCCCAGAGGTGGGCGCAATTGTGCTACTACCATCAAAAGGTGAGTATATGTGGTGTGCCTCCAATGCAAATTAACCTATATAGTTTAATGTGCATAAAATAATAAGTAATCTAGGTTCCAATGCAGTTAAGTTAGAGTAGTGAAATAGAAGTGGCATTGCTTGACTATGTGGCAAGAGTGTTTACATTGGGTTCAAAATGGATGTCTCTTACCTTGTAGATGCTACAGACCGAATATCGAGGCTGGGCTTGGGCGACCCATGGCAAACAGGCAAACAGGCAATGGAAGGAGCATAAAGGAGGTGCCCTTTGCCTGTGGCCCTTAGCCGGCTGCCCAGGGAAAGCCAATGAAGAAGAGGATTTACGTTCACGTGCTTGGGCCACGGACCAATCAGCAGCAGCATGGGAGCGGTGACAGGTTGACATGGGCCAGCAAGTGTGCGATGCACAGGAAACTTCCATAATGAAAGGGAATCCCAAAAACACACGTAAAAAAGCTTACCACGGAGGGTTATCAGCCCTCGGATTGAGTAAGAAAATGAGCGATGGAAGTCCGTAGCTGAGAGAAAAGGTTTTGGAGTCTTTGGGTGCTTCTGGGCATGTGCTTTAGGCAAGGACCAATCAGCAGCAGCATTGGAAGGGGGAGGCTGGCCTGGGCTAGCAAGTCCCCTATGCACAGGAAACCATCACAATTTAAGAGTAGCCCAAACAAAATACACACACAAAGAAAAGCTTACCCAGGAGGGTTATCAGCCCTCTGATTGAGTGAGTAAATGGGTGATGGAAGCCGTAGCCAAGAGAAAAGATAACTCTGTTAAGTCTCAAAACAGTGATTCATTTGGGATTTAGGGGTTTAAAATGAAAGCTGTAAGCAGAAAGTACATGTTTCAAAGGTAAAAATGTGCCATTTGCAAGAACGTCTGTCCCAACATTGTGATGGTTCATGGTTTTGACCTGTGTTCAGGAAATAACGAGCAATCATGGGGCAGAGAGCATTTCCACTTACTGGATTACAAACAAACCTGTAACACAAGACAATTTGAAAGGTGGAATTGGCACAGGTTTAACATATGTGTGCTGCAACACCATGGCAAATCTTACACTACTTATCTTGCAGCCTACCAGTCGATATCTGCAATACTGAATCTATCGAAGATTGCAAAATTGACATCTTTTGCCTGATTTTCCAACACCACCACTACACCTTTTCCCACAATTTATTTACTTTATTTATTTATTAACATGATATGATATGATATGGTATTTGTAACGCGCCTATACACATGTGTTTCAAGGCGCGAAAAACATTTATAAAGCGCACAGCAGCCCTAGGCCATCGTGGCGGTGTTACAGTGAGCAAATCTGGTAAGTGGGAGTATAACAATTTACAGAGATATGCAATAGACATGCTGGAGTACGGCACAGTCTGTTAGGTTATACATGCTTAGTTACAGTCAACATGACACAGTGAGAAGGGCTAATGTGAAGTTGTATGTGTCAGTTGAAAAGTGTGGTTTTGAGGCTTTTGCGGAAGGTGGTGAGGGAGATTTCAGCTCTAAGGGCGTGTGGCAGGGCGTTCCAGAGTTTAGGCGCTAGGTGTGGGAAGCCTATACCTCCTGTTTTAGCTCTTTCGATAGGCGGGATGTGCAGCTGGCTAGCGTGGTGCGTTCTTCTGGGCCTTGTGGAGGTGTCTTTCTGGATGGTTTCGGATAGGTAAGAGGGGGCTGAGAGGCTAAGGCATTTATGTGTTAAGGTAAGAGTCTTGAATGTAATTCTTTCCTTAACCGGGAGGCAGTGGGCCTCTCGTCTGGCTTGTGTAATGTGGTCTCTTTTGGGGATGTTAAGTGCTGCCCTGAGCACGTTGATGTACCCCCACTCATACGATTATTGCTAACATTGGTCTGGGATCTAAGGTACTTGTTTTGATGTTACGTTCTACCGCAATATCTCACTCCTGCAAGTTAGCCCTACCAGGTCCTTTGAAAAGCATGTTTTCAAACTCATCAACCATATCACTTCCCTCACTAAAGTTGTTGCTTACCACTTCAAAGAGCCTATCCTCTTTTTTTCTCTCTCTGAAAAAAGCAAGCCACTCACCTATCTCGAACTTAAGCCCCACAGATTGCTCATAACTGGTAACATTGGCTCCTGGCTCTACTACCCTATTAACAAACTGTATGCCTCCTTCTTCCACAAAGTTAGTATTCTGGGTTTCATTTCCTGGTTGGCCAACCCTGCAATGGTCACGCTTTTGCCATCATGTACCGGACACATTCCTCTTCCTGGTCTGTCCACCACCTTGTCCTATAGAAGTAGGAAGGCTTTGTTGCTGCTAAAAAACAACAACAGACCGTACAGTACGACAGCTCCATATCGAATATCCTGTTCCGCTTCAAAATACTAGAAAAGATCACTGCTTCTCAACTGATGGCACTCTGTAAGATCCATAAATTACTTTACAAAAAACACTTTTTTGACCCTGCAGAAGCAGCACTGAATCCAATCTGCTCTACATGAGGGAAGGACACTCACTTCTCTAGTCATAAATATATCTGATGCTCTAACACTTGTTGACATCTCTGCTGCCCTGACACGGTCATCTACACAGGGCTCGCTGGTCATGAGACTACATGAAAGAATGGGCCGTCATAGAGATGCCCTCTCATGGACATCTGAATAACTAAAAGTCTGCAGGTGAAATTGTTGACCTGCAGTCTCAGCCATTTGTCAGCTGACCTGGGCATTCCCCAGGGTGTCATCATTTGAGTGCTGGTCAATGTCTGTCAAGTCTCTAGCTTATCTGATTTAGTCCTTTACAGCCACATTCCAATAGCACGCTGACAGTTCTCAAATTGTGCTAACCATTCCCTGTACAGAATCTGAAAGTAACATCACTCCTCTCCGTCAAAGGCTTCAAAACAGGACAACAGAAAATACCCTCAGCCTAAATCCTACCAAAACATTCATCCTCTTCAGCATTCTCCAACCCTCTACCCTCCCATTTTAAATGGTCTGCTTCGTGGGTTCCGCCTTCCTCCCTTATCATTTTAGCCAGAAAACTGGGTTTCTTGTTAAACAGTGAGTTTCAATGTATTTCTCAGACTAATAAGGTCACTCAAAAATCGCATCTCCAACTTCACATGAATAGGAACAGCATCCCTCACCTGAATAACTACTGAAGATTATCGACCAAACCTGGCATCTCTCTGACTACTGCAACTCCCAACAAAGGCCTTGCTCATCAATTACAGTTGCTAAAAACAATACTGCAAAGCCTACCTTTGCTCTCACATCGTTGGATCCGATCATCAATACATTTAATGTCTTCAAATGACTTCCCATCCAACAAAGAATCCTGAAAATTGTGCCAACAATGGTCCCTCTTACCTCTCCTCCTGCTCTACAAAACGAACTCCTTCCATGAAGGTAAGATCTGCCTCCCTACATCTTCCGTGCTCTTCAAAGGTAACACGAAACAAACATGAAGGGCTTCCCCCTGTCAGTCTGTAGCACCTAAGCACTGGAACAAACCTCTCCTGGACATACACTCTGAATGTTGTAATGTTTTCCTGGCATTATATATTATTTTATTAATTTGACCTTTCACTATGTATTACTATATAGAAAACAGAGACCAAATTGGGGCTGAGGCAAGGGTACGTACTGGCACCTTGCCTCTTTAATCTGTTTATGGCAGATTTCGATTAATCATTAAGGCCAGTGGCTTATGTTTCCCCCAAAGCTTGAAAATCAGAGATACTCTGCAGATGCAGATGGAGTTTACAACGAATCAGAAGGGAAATAAAGGGAACTGGTTTCTAAATAAGGTGAAACTGACACAGGACGACAATTCGATCTACTTGGGCATTCAGGTCTCAGTAAACCCATCAAGTACCAGGTATGGGACTATTTTACATGTAGGGCAAAGTCCCATTCATCGAAATTGGTAAAGGTAAATAAAACATTCGGGAAATTCTCCTCCAGTCCCGCTGTGCAGTATTATGAGAGGAAAGTTATAACAAAGCTATTGAATGCAATTGAAACAACACAGTCCTGGACTTGGGATAAACTCCTGATTCTGGAAGGGTCGATATAGCGGCAAACGCTAAAATTACCAAATTGTGTTCCCATTGCCCTTATTAGATTTGAATTGGGCCTAAAATCACTAAAGGCCTCACAGGCACACATAAACCTCTGCCTACACTGCGGACGGGTGCTTCTGATTGAAGTTACTCTGTGTTCCTTGGTCCTGCTTCCGTGAAATCCATGTTTGATATACCGTTGCCGACCTTGTCTGTATCTGGAACTTCTGTGTCTCCGCCTCTGGTCCCATCCTTGTCAGCCTCCTTGTTACAAACCTTTGCCTGTCCCCGGATTCCTCCTGATTGCTGTTTTGTTTTGGATCCTGACCGCACGTTGAATACAACGGCCCGCATTCGACTTCCAAGCTGCTCTTCCCGGCGGTAAGTCAACTCCTGTTAGTGCTATCCAGGGAGTTCCCTGTTGCTCACCTGTGCGTGTAGCTTTGCTCTGATTTTAAACTGCCTTCCTTGTTACGAACTTATCCCATTCTACTTCTACATTGCCTTTGCTCTCCTCTACGCTCCTCCTGCTAGATTTTGCTGCATCTACGTGCCTTCTGCTGAATACTCCCTCTTTTTCCTCATACTGTACCTTTGCACTTGATTTTGTATGCCCTGCAGCATCACGCCATGTGCACCAACCCGAACCAGTGCGTCCCTTGTTTCGTACGGGATAGTCCCTATACTAATCTTCCCTTCCCTTCCTCTCCACATGGACCCTAAAAACCAAACTATTACCCAGTTTATTTGAGATATCATACCTATTAGGTTCCAGAGATTGGGGACACGGGGTGGGGGGAGGACAGGGTTAAGTTCACGGTCTCCTCTAATACTTAACGTAATTTCTTATGTACCGTTCCCAGAAAGAGGCCCCTCTGAACCCTTAATCTTGGATACACCCACATCCAGGTCAGTGAATCTCGCATACAAGGGTTACGGGTATCTATCCTAGAATGTTACTGACTCGTTCCTCCTTTCTTTGTTTTCAGCCTGGCGTTCTTGTGGTCTTTTGACCCACGCCCTTTCAGGTGATTTACTCCTCTAGCTATCCTTGCGTAACAGCTAGTGAGGTGTATCACCGGGAAGTTGTTTGTTCTAATAAAGAAAGGATCGAGTCCCTCGGAGCTCAGGCGCTATACCGACCAGAGCAACAACTGACTCCTGCGCTCTCTAAGAGAACTCATTACTCTGGAAGGGGGGGACCTTCCTTGGTGAGTACACTGTGTAACCTACCTTAAGGGATTGTGACAATGATTGTGACAATGGGAAAGTGGGTGACACAATGATGGGTTGAAATAGAAGGGGAACTGTTTTAAAACATATTCCGACATGCACATGCATACCTATGGAAATGATACGCTATGAGCTGGGTTTGTCATCCTTAAAAAGTGTCATGTGTTGGAAGAAGTTATCATTATTGCGGAAATGTCTTGTATCTGAAAATAACACGTTGTATTATTACTTGGGGAAAGATTTGGAGGATGTATTCATGACTGGCCTAAAAAGAGTATGTGCTAAAAATGTATTTGATCTAGGATTATCAATGGAGACTCTTATAAAGAACGCTGGAAAGGTCAAAGAATTGATAAAAGCATTTGACTGGCTTGAAAATAATGTAAAGATTCTAAATTCCCCTTTATACTCGCAAGTAATTTCATTCTGGAAGTGGAAATCGATTACAGAGAAATATCTTGTAAAATATCCCTCTAGATATTTTCGAAATTTGACAATGAGATTTCGGTTTAGTGTACTGAATACTTTTGAGAAACAAAATATACGAGCCAAAAATGCTGAGGGTACTAAATATTGTAGGCACTGTAAGGTAATCGGGGTTAATGAATCACTACTGCACTTGTTACTGATTTGTCCGAAATTGTTGAAACAGAGAATTGAATATTTTTCAATGTTCGTAAATGACATTACCAGAGTGAATAGAGATAACATATGGTACGAGATGCTTCACGGTAACTCTACGGCTTTGAAAATAAGAGTCAATGAATTTATGAGAATTATTTGTGACCTAGTGTGATCAGACTAATGTCCTTGAATAATCTAATGTTTAGGTTAGAAAACCTTTTAAATGCTTATGTATAAGATGCATTGGTCTTACAAAGTATTTTATGTATGTAATGACAAAGTGTATTATTTTAAGTGGTAACTTCGTAACTTAAGTACCTTATACGTAAGTAGCGAATGTATGATTGTTCTGTTTTTATCTCAGTATCTTAATGTTTTGTAAAAAAATATATTTGAGAATTTTTTTTGTAAAGGTTTAAATAAACCAAAAACAATAAAGGAAAAAAATAATAATAAAAAAAAAAGAAGGGGAAAGGGAATGTTCTTTCATGGCCGGGATGTGTGTAGATCCTTTAAGGTGACCAATAGATCAGTAGTTTAGAAAGGAGCTATTTTGATATCAAACAGATTGTTAATGTGAAGCAGTTTAGGTACGCAATAGGTAATTAATAACACTTGGTGTTTGGCATCGGGGTATGCTTTAGCCGCCTTGTTAAATTATGGTGGCTTTTTGACAAACTCGGAACAATAATTTGGGGGCTGCAAAACCGGGAGGGCTGATGTGGTCAGGTCCAAAATAGACTGCCACATTGAAAGAGGGTGGGTGAATAGTGTGATACTCTGATAATATATTGTTTGAGAGTACAGCCACTGCACAGCTCACGGGCTGAGAATGTTACATGGCTGTACCATGTAAAGCTTTAGCACACTTATAACTTGAATAGAGCTTTATGTCACAGTAAGGCCAAATCACAGCACGGAGGACCTAATTAACAGCACTAAAGGGCTGCTCAGCCCTGAACAGCCAGCTCCATAGTAAGGAGCACTGGGTGAATACAATAGGGGGGCTTTCAGTATGAAGATTCCCTACTGTGGAAACAAATGGTCATTGGGCCAGGTCTGCAAACCTTTGCGGATTCCTGAGCCGTTATGGGGAGTGGGCCTCTCAACCGCAGTTGATGGGCTCTGCTGGGAATAATCAGCATGTACAATTGCATTTAATACTAATGTTAAACATTGATACAACCATGCACTAATATATTATTGATTTGATTTATGAAATGTTTGCTAAGGCAGTAAAGACTTATATAAGATATTGCCATAGCTATTTCTTATGATAAACATATTTGGTCCTTGGAGTATTGTGCGTTCTGGCTTTTAGGACTTGATAATTTAACAAATTATGCACATTCTTTTTTTACATACTCATTTTATAATCATGCAATATGTTATGCCAATTTATTTTCTTCTGTGTTGAATGGATGTATTCAAAGTCTGAATAAAGCAATATTGAAGTGTCTCAAAATAAACCTCCATAGTACAAATTGCGTCAAAATTAAAGGGCCATGTGCATTATGCATGGTCAGTCAGAGATATGGCCATCTTTATGAGGGAAGAACTGGCTGCCTCTCATACAAATGGATAATATAAAGATTTACAATATCGGAGATGCACAAGAACTTGTGAAAAGGCTACCCTCTACATGTGCAGGGGCAGTCCAGAGTCACAGACTGTCTCATATGTGTGTGTGTGGCCTATATGGAGATTACATGAAGGTATTTATCCGCTGCGGGAAATGATCACAAGTCTGTCAGGGAACTAAACAAATCCTTGCTCATCCCACTGTGTTGAGAAAGAGGAAGGGTTACTGAGAACCTACTGTTCAGTGAGATTACAGTTGTATGTTTGGCAGCACCATCTTGTTCTCAATTATGCTCCCAGTGTGTCTGCTTCTTCCCATCTCCTTGTGATGCCCAATTCAGTGTGGAATGCAACATATTCTTGGAAATTATCAAAACCTAGAATAACCATTTACATTATTTTCTGATAGACTATCATTTAAAGATGATTTATGATATATACTGGAAGGGTATCCAAAAACATTTTTCGAATGCCATTATGTCGAAAAAAATGATGGCAAAAAAAAAAAAATTTGAATGTTTTTTTTTATTTTTATGTTTTTTTTTGGTTTAGCTATAAAGTGTCAATTAAAAAAAAAACAGGAGATTGAGGGGAAGCACCCCATTAAAAAAAAAAAAAAAAAATCCAAATCATTTTTTTCGGCATTTTTTTTTCTTGAAAGAAATGTCATTCGACATATTCACTATAAACCTACGGGAAGAGATCAAAGGAAATTAACATTGTAAAAGTGAGCGTTTACAGTATACAATTACATAATTTCCTTTTTAATAGAAAATACACACAGCCCTCGCTTTCCCACAAGATATCTGTTCTTTTTCTCTGGTCACGTGGCTGTGGAAAATGCAACGCGACTCTCGCCCACAAAGAGTGGTAGATTGGCACAAGATACGCCAAAAAAAGCTGGTATATTACTCAAACTATACCCGATTTACTCTGAAAAGAAAAAGCTATGTAGTATTGCAACTATTTCTAGAACGACAAGAACAGAGTCTTAGTGACCTGGAAAGTTAGAGCCATCGGGAGAGTATGTGGTCAACAAAATCCTCTTGGCTCATGGTTTTCAGAGGTAGGTCTAAGTTGGTCCCAAAATCATACTTGGTTCTAAAACGGAATTCTCTTCTCCCCTAGGGATCAATGTAGCTGTGCAAAGACATAGGCAAGATGGTTACAGAAAAAGTGGTAATTCATTCACGGGAGGGGCACAAGAGGTCATGGCAAAAAGATTGTGTTTTATTAAAGAAAGAAGTAGGCCTATTCTTTCCCCATCGATAACATAGATCTTGGCACTATCTAAAAGAAAAAAATAAATGGTGCTCATCAGTAAGTCTTACAAACCTGACAGTCCTCTGTCTCAACGCCTAATCTAACATAAGTTCTGACCTGTAAGACCACAGCCCTGGTCGCTATGGCAAAGCTGGCGCATCCCTCTTCAGCGATTCATTGCACCCATCTCGGTTCGCACCGGGTAAAAGCTGGAGAACGGAACGCCGGGCGTCTCAACCCCAGGAGTACAGAAGCTGGTTTCTGCTCGTTTCATGTTTGAATCCTTGTTGGATATCGCTTCCTGCTCCCTCTCCTGGTTGATTCCCTCTGCTATTTCTTTCTGCTCTGTTTACCTTCTTCTGCTGCTACCTCACTTACTGCTTACTCCGCGATCTGCCTCTGGCTCCTGTGTCCCGCTTTTACTGCAATCCTCTTCCGGCGCAGCATTCTTTTCTCATCTGTCCTCTGGTTGTGCAAGAACTTCAGAATTCTACCTCCTTGGATTGTCTTGTAGTTCTTCTGTCCTCCAAATAAGCAAAGGGCTATTCATACTGCCTGCTGGAGCCTTTCTCATTTCCAGTGACTTCCAGCATTCTTTCCTCATCTGCCCAGTGGATTTGCAAGAACTTCAGACTTCTACCTCCTTCAATTGCCTTCTTAACAGTTCTTCTGTCCTCCAAATAAGGGCTATTGATACTGCCTGCTGCAGGCTCTCATTTCCAGTGACTTCGACTCCATCTTCGCAAGGGTTTTTCTGGCATTGCCTTTCCTCTCAGTGTACAGCGCCGAGTTCTTGGTGCAGGGTCTGTTCACATCAATACTCTGCTTCAAATACAAAGCGCTGATTTCCTTAACTTCTACCACTCTCACTCGCATCCTGACAAGATGTAAGTGGGCTTATTCTATTGTCAAAACCTCACATGACCCTACCACTAATAAAGAGGACAAACATACATTTGTCCAGAAAAGGGTATCCCCCTTAATGTCTGAAATGGTGGCTTGCTTCTGACCCCCACCCAAAAGTGGCTTTGGATGTTTCCAGGCGCTGTGCCTGAATGTACAGTTCAAAGTTCAAAACAAGAACGTGTTTTTAGTTTTCCTCGTCTTCTGGTATAATAGTCTTTGACTCTTGCAATGGAGCTGCAATCACGCCATCCCCGAGTATGGTTTCTCTAGAGCACCTTTGGAGTCATACGTCTCTCCTCACTGTGGGGTATTGCTTCTTTCACTCCTTCTTGGGGTTTTATTTCTTCTACCCCATCTTGGGGACCAGACACTTTCACTCCGCCATGGTATTGTTCTCTAAAAGGGCACAGAAAGCTAAGACGGGAAAAGTGAGAGGCAGTTGGCAAACTAAGGGGCAGAGAGCACAGCGATGGACAGTAAGGGAGTTCATCCCTTCTCCACAAGGGGGGAGCAGTATCCCACTGAGGGTGACCCCGCTTAGGGGACAAGGAATCCCCAATTGACAATAACATCTCCCTTAACATCACTCACAAGCCTTTATTGGATATATGGGGGCTAATCACAGTATTAATTTACAGGGCCCTTTTGCTGACCTTTCCATGATGAACAAAACTCAGAAATAATGGCGTTTTGTCTCTCGATACAGAGATTGAGGTAAAAGGGCCGAGACCATCACCTGGAGGAGAGGAGAAGATGCACAGCGAACCATCCACGGGGAAGGAGCCAGCCCGAGCAAAACTGCATGTAGCATGCACTACAGCAATCGGAGCCAGGACATCCATGTTGCATATGTGGTGATCAGAGAGCCAGTGGAACACCACCGACCCAAGGATGGCCCAGAGTCCAAGACACTGAAGTCTCCAATGCAGAGAGACCGAACCAGCACCAAAGCGGGCATACCGGTTTGCCCAAATAACGGCGCTTGGAAGAAGGAGCACAACCAGGGAACCAACAACCCCAGAATGGCGGATCTTACGCTGCTGGAGTGACTGCCCCCACCACAAAATAGCACTGTAAATAAGCAGGTATGCAGGTCAAGCCGAGTAGAGGGATGAGGGCTGTCAAACTCCACAATACTCTGGAAAGTAGTAAGAGTAACGAGAAAGCGAATAGAGAATCTGAGGACCTTTAGTGGGCTATAGAAACCCAGAGAGCAATAGAAACACCCTGAGGTGGTGAGCCTGGACCCAATATCCCACAAGGGGCTACCGGAGAGCAGAAAGCATGAGAAGCACCCTTAGGGGGTAAACTAAACACAATAATTCACAAGGGGTTACCAGGGAGTAGAAAGGATGGGAAATACCTAAAGGGGGTGAACCTGAATTAAATTGTAATCTTAAGAAAACAAACTTATCTTAAAGAAGGCTTTGCTTTGTGTCAGGAGTCCCCCTTCGGTACAGAAAATCAAGGAACTTTGTTGTGAACTATACAAGTAGACATAGATCTGGAAACCAGGAGCGCAACCAAGAGACATTTGAACTTTGTTTTTGAACTGTACGCGCAAGCTGAGGACATGGAAAAACCCAAAAGCCCAGGATTTGAGAGACAGTTGGGGAGGGGGTATTGCACCAATCAGCACAAGCCAAGAAAGCGCAGGAAGACCAATTCTCCAGTATAAATCTTTTTGTTTTCTTTGTTAGTGGTTTAGACAGCCAGTAGGGTAGCACATGTTGCACGGAGGACAAAGTTGATTTACTTTAAAACGTTCCGACGAGCACCCTTGTGTTATTTTGTAGAGTAGGGAGCATTCACCTTAGAAGTACGGATAAATAAGTCATGTTCTTTTACTTTAATAGTGAGAGTATTTAAAAAGGTCTAGTTGTCCTTCTCCTGTGCCTGACCTACCAAACATCCCAACCAACATCTCTGATTGAACATTTAGGATTACGCCTTACATAGAAAATGTTTATATACAGTTATTACCCAGTCGTAATTGGTACTAGTTTTAATGCCCTGAAAAATAGGAGTTTGTCTGGCCTGTCAGAATGGTTGCCAACAATTGGATGGCTGAATTAGGCAAAAGCACTGTACCTGTGTATAAATATTTTCGAATCCCTGGCCACTGCTTCAGTTTATGTCTTTGTACCAGAGATAGAAATTGCTTTCCTTAAAAATCCTTGCAGTAGGTCTGTGCTGCTTCCTCAAAATGTTCTACTCGGCTCCCCTGTCCAATAGAATTGTGTCTGAGGTACTTCCTGCCTTTGCTACGGAGAGAACAGCTGGATTATGCTTCTCTGCAGCCCTGTTTGACTAGATCAAAGCTACTGCCTCCTTATTTAACCACTGGGACAGGGTGTCCACACCTGCACTACATATTCTCCTCATCTTGGAGCCATGCTGATGGCTGTGCTGCATCTGTGTTGCCTCTCCTGAGCCACTTCTGCCCTGATTGCTGGCTAACATATGGGCCTCCATCACTGTAGTTGCTCCAGTCATGCTCTCCTCATTATGAGTCACATCAAAGAGGTTCTCCTTCACCCAAAGACCAGGAGTTCTGGCCATGGCACTTTATGAGACTGTAAACTGAGCCAAAGTCTCAATCACCTTCTACCCTAACCCAATATACAGTTATAATAATAACTTGTCATTTATATAGTGCTTTTATTCAAAGCGCCTTACATAGAAAAAATGTATATACAGTTATTACCAGTCGTAATTGGTACAAATGATATCGACCGCGGAAGGATAAAAGGCTGGTTCGACCTTACTGGGATTTGGACCTGCGGTCTGCAGAGCACAAACAGTTCACAACAGCGAGCACTCAACCCGGTGAGCTATTTTACCAGCCTAGACTTCTGATCCCGGGCTCTCAGGGCCTTTCATACAGCAATCCTAAATGTTCTAGAAGTGGCAATAACAATTACGTACTGTAAACTAGCATTGTACATTTATTCCCTTTAAGATCCTGAAATATTGGAGCAATCATAGTATATTAAGTACCTACTTTGATTTTCAGTGCATTTTAATGCGAACATCACGGTCTTTCACTCTTTTAGGCCTTGATAAAAGTAGCTAAAATGATACTTACCTGTGTAATCACTTTGTTGCAGGATTTAAAGGTGATCTGGATTGGTAATAGATCCTGTATATTTCGTTGAAGTAAGCTTTGGGATTTCAATTACTATCTCCCCATGTATATAGCATTTCTGTTTAAAAAGCACTATTTTACAATCCAATAAATCTTGTGAAGTAAATAGTGGTATACTGTTGATATTCTCAGTTATTCTAAAGAATGTGATGTGGGTCTACGTGCATACATCCCTTTACTGTTTTAATAATATTTGATAATATGTGCAGGGCTGAAAATGTGCACTCGTCACATCCATTGGCTAGTGATAATGGACTCTTGGCAAGAAAAAAATGGTACAGAATTGTGGTGGTAAGTGACTTTGTAGCTGGGGGGGCGTGGCTTGGACGCCATGTGAAAGGACGTGCCTGAACGGGAGCTCCCGCTGATCCGAACATTATCCGGCTGAATCCGCGCAACGGCCGCTACGATGTGGCATAGACGGTGATGACTGTAAATGCGAAGCTCGGCTGCACATGTGGATGCATTTTCACACGGGATTGTGCAGCGCTTGTGTACTCAGGAGCCGCGAGAAGTTTTGGTGCCGGAGCTTCGCCGGCAGACAAAATGGCTGCCGTCGCCTGATGTTGGGACAAAGGATCGGGGACCGGGATTCTGGAGGCGATTCCCTCAGTTCACGTTCAGCGCGATCCAGCGAGAGCAAGCCTGACTGGAGGTAGCCGAAACTGTGTGGCGACGGGGGGACATAGTGCCCCCAGGCCTGGGGCCTAAGCGAGATCGAAGGGACGCTCCTGATCGAAGATATGTCGAGCAAGCTCCTGAGGGCGAAGAATAAACAGCCCACGCTCGACGAATTTGCCAAGACGTCGCCTGGCACCGAGGGGACCAGGAGCAAAGAGAAGGCCCAGCCCAAGGAGATGGCCACAGGAGGAACGAACCAGGAGGTCCTGGCAGCGATCGCAGGTCTGAAGGCGACATGGGAGACCAAACTCCAACTTGCGGTGGCCGAACTGAAAACTGCGATGGAACTACAGGTCGGGGCGGTACAGGAGGACGTGAACCTCCTGAGGCAAGATGTGCGAACCCTGGCCGAGCGCACAGAGACCCTGGAGAAGGAGATGGGCCCGACTGTGGCGGAATGCACCGCGCACAAACGAGAGATCCATGCCCTGGTGCAGAGGGTAGGCAACCTGGAAAGCAGGGCTGAAGAGGCAGAAGGTCGGGCCCGCAGAAACAACATCCGGATTGTGGGCCTACCGGAGGGAGCTGAGGGCCAGAATCCCACAGATTTTATTGAGACCTTGCTGCTGCAGGAGATCACCGGAGGTGCCCTAACGCAGGGATTTGCAGTGGAGAGGGCACATAGGGCCCTGATCAGAAGGCCACCGCCGGGTAATCCGCCCAGGCCCGTGATCGCCAAGATCCTCAACTACAAAGACCGGGAGAAGATTCTGGAACATTTTCGTAAAGGGGGCACCATACGGCGAGGGGAGGCAACCATCACTGCTTACCCCGACTACACTCTACAAGTGCAGCGCAGTCGGATGAACTTTGGGGCGGTCAAAAGGCGCCTGCGGACGGCCGGTTTCAAGTATATGTTACTCTACCCAGCCAAACTTAAGGTCTTCTTCAAGGCTAAGACGCTGTTTTTCGACACCCCTGAGGAGGCCGTGGAATGGCTCGATGCGCAGAACTGCCCTCAGGAGCCCGATGAGCAGATGGCGGACGGAGCAGGGAGAGTTAAGTGAAACAGTGGGCCCGGCTGACTTTGAACATTTGGACTGGAATATAGTCTTTGCCACTTTGTGATGGGGATGCACTTTTTAACTGTTTCGAACATGGTCCGCGAGCGCGGATATAGATGTGTAGGGGGCATCCGAGGGCCGTTTTATTCGTACCCCAGTGTGTGTTTAGATTAGTCACTGTGTCGGGTTCTCTACACGGGCTTCCGGAGAGAACCGGACACGGGGATGCCTGAGATCCAGGGATGGAGCTGGGCAGTTGGTTGGGTTAGGGGGGTGGGGGGTGTTAGTTGTTATGGGGAAGAAACTGAGAAGGGAAGTAGTCGGGACTGGGGGGAGGCGATCAGACCAGAGGGGGAAGTGGGAGCTACGGATAAATCATGGGAGACCTTAAGGTATTGACATGGAATGTTAGAGGGTTGAATAGCTACCTGAAGCGTAATAAGGTCATGTTGTATTTGAAGAGGCAGAGGATAGACGTGGCCTTGTTACAGGAGACGCATTTGACACGGGATAAACTTGAAATGGTGCGGAGAAAATGGAGGGGGACAGTGGTTGGATCCACATTCTCTGCGTATGCCAGGGGTGTGCTGGTTTGGGTTGCACCACATGTCCCGTTCAAGCTCTTGGGGGAGGTTGTGGAGTCGGACGGGCGGCTGGCCATGGTTCGGGGGATTGTGGAAGGTAGAGTTGTCTGTATCATAAACACTTATGCGCCCAACCAGGACACAGCGACTTACTTTAAGACACTGTGCGCGAGACTCGGTGAAGGGATGGGGAGCACAGTAATCTGGGGTGGAGACTTTAATTGTGTGCTTAACCCCAGGGAGGACAGGTCGGATGACAAAATGGTTAGGCCCAGCCCAGCGGCCAAGGTATTGCAGTCACTGCTAACGGATCTAGGCCTGGTAGACTTGTGGAGAGCGAGACACCCGGGTGGGAGGCAGTATTCGCACTATTCGGCTCCGCACCAACTGCACACGAGGCTCGACTACTTTTTTGCCACTCCAGACATTCTTACAGAGTGTGAACAGATTGACTACAGGGCGAGGGTCCTCTCGGACCACTCGCCCCATATCATGCAATGGCGGCTGCGCCCCCCACGTGCACGGATTCCAACATGGCGCCTTCGGGCGGAAGCGCTACGGGATCCGGTATTCAAGGAGGACATGAGGGAGGAGATAGTCGCGTACTTTGAGTCGAACACAGGGAGTGTCAAGTCGGCTGGTACTTTGTGGGAGGCTTTTAAGGTGGTGATGAGGGGAGTTGCTATCGCGAAGTCCAAGGGATTAATGGGCGGAATCCTGACCGACCTGCGAGAGGCCGAGATCGAGCTGGAAAAAGAATTGGAGAAGGGTGGGACGGATATGGAAGTAGTTACTGAGCTGCAGCAGCGGTGCTCTGGGCATTGGGACAGACTTTGTAACCTGAATTATACGAAGTACATTGAGAGGTTGCATGCGGGTGGGGACAAGACAGGCAGGCTCCTCGCTTGGCTATATAAGAGCGAAACCCCTAGGGCTCCGATCCGATCGGTCATCACCGAAGGGGGTGCGGAGATCGACACGCAAGAAGGGGTAAATGGGGCATTCGCAGAATACTACCAAACATTGTATGAAGATCGGGAAGGGGGGAGCCGAGAGGAGATAGATGAAGTACTCGGGGATATAGGCCTGCCCAGAATCAGCGATGAAGAGCGAGAGGAGATAGATGCTCCGATCACTCTGGAAGAGCTCAGAGAGATAGTGCGACAGCTGCCCACTTGCAAGGCCCCGGGGGCGGACGGGTTCCCCAGTGAGTTTTATAAGGCGTATGGGGAGGAGGTACTCCCACCCATGCTGGACATGTTTAATGAGGCGTTTGAGCTGGGACAGCTACCAGAATCACTCAGGGAAGCGGTCATAGTGCCACTCCCCAAGCACAATACACCGGGACACGGTTGCGGCTCCTATCGACCCTTGTCGATGCTGAACCAGGACAGCAAGATCCTAACAGCTGTCTTGGCGGCTAGAATGAGGAGAGTGATAGGCAAGCTGATTCACCCTGACCAGACGGGCTATGTCCCGGACAGGAACATTACCCACAACCATAGACGCCTACACAGAGTGGTCGAATGGGGATGTAGCAAGGACGGCGAAATGGCGATAGTGGCGCTGGATGCGGTCAAGGCGTTCGACTCTGTTCGTTGGCCGTGGCTGTTGGCGGCACTGGATCACTTCGGAATGGGGCCAGGGTACAGGAGGTGGGCCGAATTATTATACAGCGCGCCTCTAGCCAGAGTTCGTACGGGGGCAGTTGTGTCGGACAGGTGGCAGTTAGGTAGAGGCACCAGGCAGGGATGTCCTTGGTCCCCAATGTTGTACATCCTGGCCCTTGAGCCCTTGGCAATTTACCTCCGGCAACAGTATGACCCGGTGGGCATAGAGGTGGGGGGGGAGAGCCATCTGATATCCCTGTATGCCGACGATATGCTGTTGTACCTCCAATACCCTGAAGAGAACTTGCAATATGTCTTGGAGGTGATGGAGAGGTTTGCTTGGCTTTCTGGCATAGCGGTCAACCCTCGGAAATCCACTCTGTTCCCGCTGGGCGGCTATGTGGGGATACCGGCTGAGAGGTTGCCAGTATTGCGGATCCCATGGGCGACAAGCACCTTTCGGTACCTTGGCATAGACGTATACCACACGACCGGGGAGGAACACAGGCACAATACTGAATTGGCAGTGGGGAGGATTGAGAAGTGCATGAGGTTTTGGGAGAAACTACCCTTAGCGATGATGGGCCGGGGTGCTATGCTTAAGATGGTCGTGCTACCTAGGCTGCTGCATTATTTCAATAACATTCCATACATGATACCCAAGGGGTTTTTTGCTAGACTACATAGGGTATGTAGAGATTTCTTATGGCAGGGCACGCGTAACAGGGTCGCATTGTGGAAATTGCAGAATGCTTATGAGAAAGGCGGCGTGAGGCTGCCGAACTTTGAGGCCTACTACGTGGCAGCGCAGCTGCAGTACGTGGCCAAGTGGCTTTCGGACGACGAAACCCCGGAACACAGACTGTTGGGAAAGGACTGCTCCCCCTTCTACCTGCGAGAGATTATTTGGGTATCCAGCACATGGATGAGGGGGCGTCCTAAGATGCTAGCGTTGGGCAGGAACATGTGGCGAAGAGCCTGCCGGATGATGGGGGATCCCCTGCCGTGCATGCCGCAGCTGCCGCTGGTGGCCTTGGCAAGGGAAGACGGACAGCTTGGGGCCATCCTGCGAACATACTGGGAGTCAGTGGGGCTGGTCACTTTGGGTGACATTTGGCAGGATGGGGCCTTGGCGGAGTTCGCAGATCTAGAGGCGGGGGCGGGGCTGCACACGGGGCAATACATGACGTTCCACAGAGTGATCAGGGAGGTCCGGAGCACTTGGCCCGAGACCGTATTGGCAGACGAGCCGGATGCGACGCTGGAGATTATGTATGACGCATCCGAGGGCGGGCATGAGGTCTCCAGGCTGTACGATATGCTGATGGCAAAGGTTGGGAAGGATTTGGGGTACCTGAGGTTGGAATGGGAAACAGAGATGGGGGCCCCGATGGCGGATGGGCAGTGGGAGCGCGCCCTGGGGTACCACAAAAAAGTATCGAGGAATGCCAGGTTTAAACAGATACAACTATATATCACGCATAGGGCATACATGACCCCCCTGAGAATTTCCAGATTTCGAGACACTGGGCGCCAGGCGTGTCCCAAGTGTAACACAGAGAACGCTGATATGATTCACATGTTCTGGGCCTGCCCTGTGATTGCAACCTACTGGAGTGAAGTAGCGCAGAAGCTGGCAGGGAGGGGCATTGTACTTAAGATAGATTCGGCCTGGGCCTGTTTGCTTGGAGGGTACCCCAGGGCGCGCAAGCTTCGGCACGTGGAGAAGCTTAAAGATTTGGCTTATGTACTCGCCAAACGCAGAATAGCCATGGGATGGAAGAATTGTCAGAGGCCACTGGTGGAGGTATGGTGGCGTGACCTCCAGAAATGGGCTGCCGCCGAGACGACAGCATGGTGGGAGGCCAGCAGGGCGGGAGGGGAGGAAGAGGTGAGCTCCCTCACGGCATGGAAGGTGCTATTGGCTGAACTGTTTAGTACGGGGTCGACCTCGGCTGGATCTGAGAGCGACGGAACCCCACCACACGGAACGGACAATGATGGTGGACACCCTACAGGCTCATAGGGGGGAGGGAAGGGGATTGTTAAGTTAATTCTGTTCTGTTTTTTCTTTCTTTTCTTTTTCATATCTGTTGTTTGGCCTTTGTTGTGGCTTGATGTGTTCTATTTATGTTCTGTTGCACTGTGTGGTCGTTATAAAATAAAATACATTTTAAAAAAAAAAAAAAAAGTGACTAGTAGCTTGGATCTTGACATTCTGCACCCAAAAATGTATGCCTAAACCTTAGTAAGTACACAAAAATGTGAATTACCCTTAAATTCTATACTTCTACTAAAGAGGATATTTTTGGGTATTTATACTGCGTGGACATTCCTTTCATGTCCACAAAGTTTACTATGCTTGGATAGATGAATTGATCTCTATGACCTGCTCCTCTTTGTTCTGTATAAGAGTAATTTCAGGTTTGGTGTTCGATTTTTTCAGCAGATCAGAGGCACAAGCATATGCTAACCTTTTTATGCAAAAGCTTGAAGAAGATATGATATTGTGAACTGAACATTGGCAGAACTGTGAAAAAAATGTGGCTAAGGTATATAGACCACATATTCATCGTGTGGGAAGGTTAGGAATCCAACCTTATGACTCTTATTGAGAACGTGAACACCATTCATGATACATTATCACATCAACATTCGACACTAATGTTTCATTAACTCTTGATAACAAGATAGAATTGACTGTGTGCCATAAACTAATGGACACAAACTCTTCACTCCGTTGAGATTTGTTTCATCCAAGAAACTTGGTACATCATTTGCCATACTCTCCATTTTTGAGACACAGGAAGAGTCTGTTCTGAAGACTAAGGGTCTCATTACGAGGTCGGCGGTACCCCGCTGGTGTGACCCGTGGGTTGCCGCCTACCTGTAACACAATTTCCAGCACCTAACTTCCCGGTGCCACCGGGACATTAGAAGTCCCGGCGGACTGGGAAAGGTGCCTGAAAATGTTAGTCCCCATATAGGACTGCACACTAACTGTGCAGGTGCTTCGGTGGTGTGTCTGCCTACCGGGGCCGCTGCCGCAGGGTCAGACCCGTCAAGCGCAGAGCCCCCGGCAGGCAGACTTGGAGTGTGGTGGTCCGGAAACAAGGGTGCCGATAAGCTTACTGGCACCCTTGATTCCGGACCGCCACACTCATAATGAAGCCCTATGAGTCTGAAAAAGAGGTGAAGTCATTACTACCAAAACTACTTATTAGAGAATATCCATTCAATGTTTTGGAACAAGCCCAAACAAAGGCATTTGAAAAACCATGAGATTACCTGTTGCAACATCAACCACAAGACAAACAAGGATCATCACAGTTAGTGTTTCCCATTACCTTTGGACCTACTAATCAACAAGTTATTAAACCCATAAAAACTTACTGGGCCATTCTACTGATGTATGCCTGCATAAAATCTGTAAGGAATTTCCAAAAGTAGCATTGAAAAGACAAAGAAATGTGGGTGATCAGCTAATACGGGCAGCCATAAAACCAATGACAGATTACCAAAAGTATCGTCAACCACAAAAAGCTTGGACTTTCCACTGCCTTAATTGAACACATTGCAATAATGTCATTCCGGGAAACACCCTGCATCACCCAAAAACTGCAGAAAATATCAATTTAAGATAATATGCCACCTACATGGCAAAGTTCCCAGTTCATAATGCCCCTGTGGTAAGATCTTTGTCGGATAAACTACCAGGGCCACCAAAGAACGGATAGGCGACCATAGGAGAGCTATTAAGACAACAAACTTCAACTCTACAGATGCTAAACATTTAATTGAACAAAATCATCAAGAAACTCAATTAAAATAATTGAAGTTGTTTCCAAAGATACACAAGGTGGAGACAGAGAAAGAAGACTCTTCCAAAAAGATTCATTTTGGATTCATACATCACAGTCCTTTGTTTCCATTTAGGATGAATGAAGAATGGCAACTAAGTTGTTTTTTGTGAAGACGTTCCAGTATCGAATGGAACTTCCAAAGGTCCCAGACAGTTGTGCCGAAATCAGGGAACCAGCTTAAATTAACGTAAACTTCTTTTATTTATTCCCACATATACATTTCTTTCCAGGTTTTTTTCATTTCTTTCTTTTTTGTCCATATTTGTTTTTATGCTTGAATGTTTACTCAGCCAATTGGACCTTTGATGTAATTACACAATTACAGTTCTATATATCTTGTAAAATTGAGCAAATGATCATTATTTGTTAAGTTCCTGTGGGGTACGTTTAAAGGCCCCAAACAGAAGTCCCTTTTACCTGAACAGCAGCATTTAAACACTGCAACCAAAAACGGCCTTGCGTTGTTTTCCCTGTCACATGAATGGCAGGAATTTAAACTATGCAACAAAAACGGCGTGGCTTTTTCGTTTGTTCATGTAAAATTAAAGAACCATGGGGAAAGGGGCCTACCTGTCATTATCAATGGACCAGCAGCAATGTAATTCACCCAAGAAGGAGGAATCATCGAATCCTGTCACATGGAAAACATAATGTTTAAACATTACAAGCAAAAACGGCCTGCACATGTATTTGCAAATAAAAACGGCTTTAAAATGCCACAAGGTAAAGTGATATCACTGCTCACAGGAAAATGGCAGGAAAGTAAAACCTGATGTGGGGGCTGGGGGGTGACCAAAGCCAACATATAGGATGTTTCACCCACAGAACTGCAGTGACAGTTGGAGAGCCACTTACTTCAGGAAAAATCTGTTCTGACTGTGGGCAGAAACTGTACAATGATAAGCCCCACTCCAGCTGGATGTCGCACCGCCCAGCTAACAACCCTGCAATCAAATGTGATGTTGTTGGAGGCTTCAAACTTCCCTATTCTGCAGACTGGCTGGCAGGAAAACAGGGATTTCAAAGTAGTCAATCCTTGGCTAAAGCATGACAAAAAGGTGTGAGCCCTTGTTGCACCCACTTCAAAAGAAACCACACTGAATTCAAAGGGACTCATTAAAAAAACTCTGGTCACAGACGAGCACAGGGAGACAGATGGCTGTGGGAGATGACGCAGCCCTCCGAGATGGTGAACAGACACTCCCAATTAATATTAAAAGACAATTTCCGTTTAGGCATTTTGCGCAGCCATCAAGACTGAGGATTGATTTAAATTTTATGCAATTTTTCATGTAATTTCCAGGCTGTTTTGGGGATCTAAATTGTATATACCCCACACTCTGGGAACTGTAATGGCCAGTCAGTCTAGGTATCTGGCTGATCTGAACATGTGACAAGTTGTCATGATCTCTGCTTCCAAAAGGTCAGGGTTTTCCCAACTCCCTTGGAAGCAGATCCATAACCCAGGTTCCGAGTGCCAACCAGTCCCAATTGGGACCTTTTGGACCCAGTCCTGGCGCCAGTGGCACCAGGCTCATAAATATGCCCAGTCCCAGCGCTGGAAGCGCCGGGCTCATAATGCTTGGGTGGACTTACCTGCAGCAGACCATGCTGCTTACTTGCCTGCCAGTTGAGTCTCTGATCCTCTTCTGTTTGGAACTACTTTTCCTGTTGGGTGGGGCAGGAGCCACTCCCTAGATTCAGAACACTGGAACTCTTCTGGAAAGCAGGAACTCTTTTCTTACCTAGGCGTGGCTGTGGAAGGAGACACCTAAGCACTACAGGAGGCTATTTAAACCACACCCGATGGATGAATCTTGCTTTGCGTTATTCTGCATCCTCGGCAGCAGAACGCTCATCGTCTCTTCTGCATCTGATCCTGGGCCTAAGGAAAAAGGCTTACCATTCTGAATCCAGTCTTCAGCAACACCTATAAAGACAAGAAAGAACAGGTTAGCATTACGGTCTTCAGTGACAGCTCTTCACTTACCTGGTCCATCGGCTGTCACCAACGCCTCGCGCTGCATTCCGGCATCTGAAAGCAAAGGCTTACCTACTCTTCGTGCGCTCCGGAGGTCTTCACACTGCATTCCGGCATCTGAAAGACAAAAGCTTACCAACTCTTCGCACGCTCCGGAGGCCTTCGGCGCTGCATCCCGCATCTGAAAGACAAAACAAGGTGCGTTTAAAGACATTGGGGAACTTTAATACTCACGTGCCATAACTCCTTTCCACATCTAACCCAGTGGGTATTCCGGCACCCTGCAGCTGCCCCGAACTTGTACCTGCAAAATAAAAAGACAGTTAGAGCGCATCGTGAAGCAGGCAACAAGCGCTTACTTATGTGCTTCCAGGCGCTTCTATTCATCACACGGGCTCCATCTTCAACTCACTTCAGCCCGCCATCCGCCATCGCCGGAACCCTGCAAAACAAGAGACATCATTACTAAAGACTTTAAAGACATTAGAATTACTGGAAACTTACCGTTCGTGCAGTAAACGACAGACAGCAGTCCTCTGAAGTCAAGAGGCCTGCTCCCCTTATCCAGTGAAGAAACTGGTTACAGCACCCTGCCTTGAGGCAGATGGAGAGCACGGCGTTCACTTACCTAAGACATCTTACCCTTCGAGCCAGACATACAGTGCACAGAGGTCCAGCCCAAAGAGCCAGCCGTGTGTTACACATCACCTTTCAAGATACGGTACACGCCCAGTCAAGACCGGCGCCTCTACGGATATCAGGTGAGAGTTACAGAATGCAAAGCCTACCACAAAACTCCCGTCCAGGCGCTATGGAAACCTCGGATACCGACCAGCTGGCCCAGTTACTTGGGGAACTAAGGGCAGAAGTGCATGCAGCCCGTCAGGAAATGAACGGTCTAAGAAGGGAACTGATTATTTCCAAGGAGCGAACAGATGATCTCGCTAGACAATTGCTACAGTCACAAGCCGGACAGACCCCGTTACCCGCATCTGGGGGAAATCTTCCTTCTACATCCTCTATGAATCCAGTGCAGATCAACCTACCTGGGAATGTACCTCTGGCTCCGCCCGAACGATTTTCTGGTGACCCAAAGAGGTTTGCAGTATTTATCAATCAGTGCCGGTTGCATTTCTTATGCCGGCCGGCAGTCTTTCCAACTGATCAAGCTAAAGTAGCTTTCGTGCTTTCGTACCTTAGTGGCAATGCGGCAGACTGGTCGATCCCTCTAGTAAATCAAGATGATCCGGTCCTCCATGATTTTCAAGCTTTTCAGCTCAGTATGGAAAAACTGTTCGCAAGACATTCACAGGGGCAGGCCTTGGACAATGAGCTTCTTTCGTTGCGACAAGGTAATCAAGACCTTTTGGCTTATATTGCGTCTTTCAACAAACTGATAGTGGAAACTCATTGGCCTGAGGACAAAAGGATTACGCTGTTTTATAGAGGTCTACGCGGAGAGCTCAAAGATGTGTTAGCCCAAGTAGTGAATCCCCCACAAGATTGTTCGGACTATATAGACTTAGTCGTTCAAATAGATCACAGAATGCAGAACAGGAAGGCCGATCGTTCCAAGTTTGATGCTCGAGTATTTTCCAAACCGCCAACTCCTTCCAAAGGAGTAGACTCCGGGGAACCCATGCAAATAGGGGGTCTGAAAGGTCCTCTAACACAAAAGGAGCGGGAAAGGAGAAAACAGTTGCAATTATGCCTCTATTGCGGAAACTCAGGGCACTTTCTTCGAGACTGTCCGGTGAAACCTGCCAAGAAGGCAGTAGGAACTGCAGTTACCAAAGTTACAAACTCTGAGCAGGGAAACGACCTCGCCCGACAAGAATAGAGGTCCTCTTGCCGAGCGTGAAAACCAGTTCCGTGACCTCGCATTTCGTGATACCTATGGTCCTCATCAGCCCTGATAATCCGGATCGATTACATGCAATTGAAGCTTACGTCGACAGCGGTGCCATCGGCAATTATGTGGATCATGAAATGGTTTTGAGGATGAATCTAACTCTTTGTCCCAAGGCTGTAAAGGACGTCATTACTACGGTGGATGGTACGGAGATAGCCTCCGGGCCAGTAACGCATACCACTCAAGAAGTGACGCTAGTAAGTCAAGATGGACACCATGAGAAGATCGTGTTCGATGTGATCAAGGCCCCTCAGTTTCAGATTATTCTAGGAATACCTTGGTTAGAGAAACACAATCCTCTGATCGATTGGCGAGCAAGAACGGTCCAGTTTCCAGAATGTGTCTCTACTTGTCACCCTCCACCTGGTGTTGCACTGGCAGCAATTTCTTCAGAGACTCCCCAGTTACCTCCCGAATACCTAGAATACCAAGATGTTTTCCGGAAGGATCAGGCTAACTCTCTACCTCCTCATAGGTCTTATGACTGCCAGATCGACCTGATACCTGGATCTACTCCTCCATGTAGTAGAATTTATGCCCTCACCGAGCCTGAGAACCTTCACCTTCGACAATACCTGGATCAATACCTGGCAAATGGGTTTATTCGTCCTTCCAAGTCCCCTGCTTCTTCAGCTTTGTTCTTCGTTCCAAAAAAGGAAGGAGACCTTAGAACTTGTATAGATTATCGCTCCCTGAACCAGATCACCGTTAAGAATAGATATCCGTTACCTTTGATCCCTGAACTCCTGGACCAAGTCAGAAAAGCATGCATATATACAAAGCTGGATCTTAGAGGAGCTTACCACTTGGTACGAGTAAAAGAGGGCGATGAATGGAAGACGGCCTTCCGCACCAAGTATGGGCTATTTGAATATCAGGTCATGCCCTTCGGACTTTGTAATGCCCCGGCCGCCTTTCAATATTTTATGAACGATGTCCTCAGAGAGCTCATAGATGTGTATGTTGTTGTTTACATTGACGACATCCTCGTTTATTCTTCATCGGAATCTGAACATCGGAAACACATGAAAATGGTCCTTGAAAGATTGCGTCAACACAAACTTTTCGCTAAGTTGGAAAAATGTGTTTTCAACGTGACTGAAGTTGAATTCCTGGGATTCATATTATCACCTGGCGGAGTGCGTATGGATTCAAAGAAGGTCGATGCAGTTCTCAAATGGCCATCACCATCCTCCGTAAAAGGTGTGCAAAGCATGTTAGGCTTCGCTAACTTTTACCGCAGGTTTATCCCCGAATTCTCTCAAATAGTCCAGCCCATCACTGCCTTGTTAAAGAAAAACAAACGTTTTGAATGGTCTACCGAGGCGGAACAAGCTTTCCAGGATTTGAAGACTAAATTTATCTCTGCACCAATATTAAAACACCCTCGCCCCGAACTCCCCTACATCGTGGAAACTGATGCTTCAAGCCTTGCCATGGGGGCAGTTCTATCACAAAAGGACCCGGTAACCAATCAGTTGCATCCCGTGGCATTTTGGTCCCGCAAATTCTCGCCTCCTGAAATCAATTACACGATTACTGACAAGGAACTTCTGGCTATCAAGTCTGCCTTTAAGGCTTGGCGGCATTATCTGCTGGGGGCCCGACACACCGTTACTGTGATTACGGATCACCGAAACCTGCAATATTTGAAAACCGCAAAAGCCCAATCCTCTAGACAACTCCGTTGGGCATTATTCTTTGCCGAGTTTGACTTCATAATTACCTATCGACCTGGTACAAAAAACGGTAAAGCTGATGCCCTTTCTCGGATGGGAGTGAAAGAACACTTGATCAACCCAAAACCTGTACCAATCATTCCCGAACAAAGAATTCTGGGTGTAATCGCCACAGAATCCATAGAGGAAGTTAAGGATAAAGCCAGGCAACTTGTAACTCCAGCAGACATACAGAATTGGCATCTGCAGGGAAAGGACTTTGCAGTAAAGGACAACTTATTGTATTTCCAAGAACGATTATACCTACCCAGTACAGATTTACAGAAAAAAGTAATCTCTTGTTATCACGATTCTTTAATGGAAGGACATCCCGGTATGGCCAAGACCTCAGAAAAGATCAAGCGCTACTTCTGGTGGCCGTCTTGGAAAAAAGATATCAGAGACTTTATAATGTCCTGTGGAGTATGCGCCCAAAACAAGAGTCAAAAGGAAAGACCAGCAGGCCTCTTACGCCCTATTGACATCCCACCTCGCCCTTGGCATACGCTTTCTATGGACTTCATCACCGATCTACCTCCATGCTCCGGATACAATACGATTCTAGTAATCGTGGACTTATTCTCCAAGATGGCGCATTTCATTCCGCTCAAAGGCTTGCCAACAGCAGCAACTCTGGCCCGAGAATTTCTCGAAAACATCGTCCGACTGCACGGTTTTCCTTCGGTTCTAATTTCGGATCGAGGTAGTCAATTTATTTCTCATTTTTGGCGAAGTTGCTGTCGGTCGGCTCAAATTGATGTGAGACTATCGACCAGTCACCACCCTCAGACCGACGGACAAACCGAGAGGACCAATCAAACTCTGGAACAGTATTTACGCTGCATGCTGCAACAAACTGAAAAAACTTGGAAAGACATCCTTTGGATAGCCGAATATGCCTACAATAACTCTGTCCATTCGGGAACTGGGAAAACCCCGTTTTTTCTTTTGTACGGCAGTCACCCTCGAACCTCGGAGTTGGATCCCCTCCAAGATCTTGAAACACCAGCAGTAGACTACCTGCATTCTACAATCACCCAAGCCTTTAAGGAAGCTGTTTCTCACCTTCAAAGGGCTAAAGAACAATACAAGAAAGGAGCAGATCAACATCGGAAGGAAGCCCCTCAATATCAAGTAGGGGATCAAGTCTGGTTATCCACCAAATATCTACCTCTAAAAGGGCCACGCACATTCAACCCAAGATACCTTGGTCCCTATTCCATCACTACCATAGTAAACCCAGTAGCGGTCAAGTTGGACTTGCCCCCGCACATGAAGATACATCCGGTCTTCCACGTCTCTCTATTAAAACCCGTGCAACCTCAAACCCGACTAACCAAATCTCCAAAACCTATCCTAGTTGATGGAGAACTCGAGTTTGAAGTCAAAAGCATTCTGGACTCCAATATCTCCAAATCTAAACTATTCTACCTAATTGACTGGAAAGGCTACGGCCCCCAAGAGAGATCCTGGGAACCTGCTGAATATGTCCACGCTCCTCGCCTAATCAAAAGATTTCACCGAACATTTCCTGACAAGCCAAAACCCCCGGAGAAGCCCGGTTTGGGAGGGGCCTTGAGGGGGGGGGTACTGTCATGATCTCTGCTTCCAAAAGGTCAGGGTTTTCCCAACTCCCTTGGAAGCAGATCCATAACCCAGGTTCCGAGTGCCAACCAGTCCCAATTGGGACCTTTTGGACCCAGTCCTGGCGCCAGTGGCACCAGGCTCATAAATATGCCCAGTCCCAGCGCTGGAAGCGCCGGGCTCATAATGCTTGGGTGGACTTACCTGCAGCAGACCATGCTGCTTACTTGCCTGCCAGTTGAGTCTCTGATCCTCTTCTGTTTGGAACTACTTTTCCTGTTGGGTGGGGCAGGAGCCACTCCCTAGATTCAGAACACTGGAACTCTTCTGGAAAGCAGGAACTCTTTTCTTACCTAGGCGTGGCTGTGGAAGGAGACACCTAAGCACTACAGGAGGCTATTTAAACCACACCCGATGGATGAATCTTGCTTTGCGTTATTCTGCATCCTCGGCAGCAGAACGCTCATCGTGTCTTCTGCATCTGATCCTGGGCCTAAGGAAAAAGGCTTACCATTCTGAATCCAGTCTTCAGCAACACCTATAAAGACAAGAAAGAACAGGTTAGCATTACGGTCTTCAGTGACAGCTCTTCACTTACCTGGTCCATCGGCTGTCACCAACGCCTCGCGCTGCATTCCGGCATCTGAAAGCAAAGGCTTACCTACTCTTCGTGCGCTCCGGAGGTCTTCACACTGCATTCCGGCATCTGAAAGACAAAAGCTTACCAACTCTTCGCACGCTCCGGAGGCCTTCGGCGCTGCATCCCGCATCTGAAAGACAAAACAAGGTGCGTTTAAAGACATTGGGGAACTTTAATACTCACGTGCCATAACTCCTTTCCACATCTAACCCAGTGGGTATTCCGGCACCCTGCAGCTGCCCCGAACTTGTACCTGCAAAATAAAAAGACAGTTAGAGCGCATCGTGAAGCAGGCAACAAGCGCTTACTTACGTGCTTCCAGGCGCTTCTATTCATCACACGGGCTCCATCTTCAACTCACTTCAGCCCGCCATCCGCCATCGCCGGAACCCTGCAAAACAAGAGACATCATTACTAAAGACTTTAAAGACATTAGAATTACTCGAAACTTACCGTTCGTGCAGTAAACGACGGACAGCAGTCCTCTGAAGTCAAGAGGCCTGCTCCCCTTATCCAGTGAAGAAACTGGTTACAGCACCCTGCCTCGAGGCAGATGGAGAGCACGGCGTTCACTTACCTAAGACATCTTACCCTTCGAGCCAGACATACAGTGCACAGAGGTCCAGCCCAAAGAGCCAGCCGTGTGTTACACATCACCTTTCAAGATACGGTACACGCCCAGTCAAGACCGGCGCCTCTACGGGAATCAGGTGAGCGTTACACAAGTATGAGAATGGGCGAAAAGAGGAAAAAGTGAAATTAGGAACATGCTTGATAACTTACATATTCATAACTGTTGTATATTTTATGAAAATGACGTGATTGTGACACATGGGCATGCTACATCGTACAGATTTGGCGGTCAGCTTATCTAATTTCCCCATGATCATCTAAAACTGAATATATGTTTTATAAGGCAGTGTCTAGTACAATTATGAAGTTATGATACATAACTCGTGTTTGCCCAAAAAAGTTGTAAGGATGACGACAAATGGAAAAAGACAATTGGTGCTCTCCTCCCCTGTACCAATCCTGACTGTGGGCGGAGAGAGGGATGGTAACTGTCCAATCCTAGCAGCAGGGATAATTACAGGATACTCCCGCCTAGATTGTAAAATTAGTGATGTCATTTCTGCTATATAAGGGGGACTGTACTAGGACTCAGGAGAGACACAAAAACAGGGGAGACAGAAAAGGAGGACGTAGAGAAGGATGCTGAACCTTACCGTCTTTGAGAGTGCAGTGACCAGACCCCTGCCCTTTCTTTCTAGAGTGTCCTGAGATCCAGCTGGCTGTCCTGAAACCTTAAACAAAGGCTTGCTATGAAAGTAGCAAAAACCCCAGTCCAAAATTGCATAAGCCCTTAATTTTTGTAGCAGTGCATCCAATATTTCCCCATTGAAAACCCCAACTGCCAGTGTAGTTCAGTCATCTCCCCATAGAAGATTCTCTTGTTTGCTGTGTATGTTAGCATTTGCCCTGTGTAAATCCTTAGTATTTCTGTAAGTAAATCAATGAATTCCACCATTGAATTTCACGGATCGGGATTGTTGAAATTCGAAACCAACCATCCTTTTCTAGTGTTTTCATTTAATTGTTATAGTCAGTAAAGTGTTGCCTCCAAACTATTATTCCCATTGTGAGCTGAAAACAGAATTTGTCTGTGTAACGAATCCCCATTTGCATCTGTCAGTTTAAACCCCAACTGGTTCCATTAGTGTGAGCAATCCCTTTTGCAGAGAAGTCTACCTGTTATGTGCCTCTGTCTTTGTCACTGAAAACTGATTTTCCTATTGTAAGCTAAACCCCTTCCCTGAGCTGCCTGTTGTTGTAAGCCTCAGTGTAAACTAATTTCCATTTGCCACTGTATTTTCCCTTTGCATTTGCTTTCTCCCAAAAACCGATTTTCCTACTTAATTTCTATTTTGCCCAGGTGTGCTGATTAGTATTCTCTAAAACTCTGCCTAAGTGTCAGCAATACACATTTTCTTCTATTCTGTCCCCTAGAAGTTGTGAGAAATAGTAAAAACCCATTCTTCCATTTTTCTCCAAAAACGGGTTTTGCCTTTCTTTGCTGGCTTCCCATCTTGTGGTAGTGGATTTCACCCCAAATCCGATTTTCCCCCCTACATTCCTACTCCTTGCCACTGCCTTCCATTCAAAGGAATCAAGTTTTAATTGAGGTTTGGGTGTGAGTGTGGCAGAGGGAGCAGTAAACTGTATGTCATGATGCCTACCCCCAGGCATCCGGACCAAGTCCATCAGCCCCGGGAGCAGGCATCTAGACATTTAGTAAAACCTCAGCAGCCCCGGCTAGGGGCTATCTGGGTTCAGTCCTGACGCCTTAGGCGCCAGGCTTATAGTAGGAATCAGTCCTGGCGCCTAAGGCGCCAGGCTCATAGTCATTACTTACCTCAGGCAGACCATGCTGCAAATGACTCCAATCCAACATGAAGCGTGAAAGGGACTATATCTCTACAGGGACTATTTTTTACTCGGGTGTGGTTCTAGGGACTTCTTACCTGGGACTACTTTTGAGGCTATTTAAACCACACCCGACCAGCAACACACGCTTTGCGTTATTCTGCATCCAGCAGCGTACACTCACCGTGCCTGCAGCCTGCATCCAGTCTTCTGCCACACCCGCCTCGAATCCAGAGCTCCTAAAACAAAGAGGAAAGAAAGGGACAAGGTTAGAAAACAAACTTATTTCTATTCCACACCTGATTCTGGATCCATCTTGTCTCCGGACCTGTAAAGAATATCATTTATGCACGCGCTGCACCTCCAGCTGCAGCGCCGCGCCATACTCACCAGTCTTCACAGCATCCTTCGGGTCGGCGCTGCCTCCATCATTTCTTCGCCAAACTTGGGCACCTAGGAGACAAAAGAAAACTACAAGGTGAGCCGAGGGAACCAACAAATATAATTCTTACCACCATAGACTTAGCTGATTTACCACCGGAGGCATCCTTTTGTGACTCTCCATATTTTCACGTGCCGCATCTGTAAAGAGAGACAAAACAACACATTTTCCTCGTGCAACATTTACTGGACAGCGCCGGGTAATACAGACTCTTACCTGAGCGCCACCAGCTGCCACAAGAGCATCTTTTCACGAGCCAGCTGCAAGACAAGAAAGGAAGGGGGGAACAAGAGTGAACATCGGACATATTGAACTCTATGAACTGGTCCTCACCAGGAACCTCAGAGTCAATACTCTCCGGAACTCTCCCGAGCCTTCAAACCAGTGAAGTAACTGGATTCGACGCGCCCCTGCAAATCCACGCAGGATGGAGAGCTCATCTTTCAAGAATATAAGGTGAGATTGCTGTGAGGGCATTTCGGAGGTGATTAGTTGGGGAGGACTGTGGGGGTGCCATCACTTGAATCCACAAGTGGCTAAATCCATCTCTCCACTTGCAGGAGAATATTTCTACGGGTTAAGCAGACAAGATTAGGAGGGCAGATCCAGTCAGTCATCGCTGCACTACGCATCACGTGGGTGGAGACCGCAGCTGTCCGGGTCCGACCGACACCCCTGTGGGAGCCAGGTGAGCGTAACAGAACGCGAAGCCCATCTCCAAATCCCCCCCCCCCCGGGCGTTATAGAAACCTCAGAAACCAACCAACTAGCCCTATTGTTAGGGGAACTTAGGGCAGAAGTGCACTCCGCGCGCCAAGAGACTAATGCCCTCAGGAGAGAACTGATTGTGTCAAAGGAGCGCACTGATGATCTTGCTAGACAATTATTACAAAACCAAGCTGGGAAAACACCATTACCTGGACTCGGGGAGAATCCAACTCCTGTTTCATCGAGCAATCCTGTGCAAGTGGTTCTACCAGGGAGCATTCCTTTAGCGCCACCCGAACGTTTTGCTGGGGACCCAAAAAAGTTTGCCGTGTTTATCAACCAATGCTGCTTGCACTTTTTATGCAGACCTGGAGCTTTTCAGAACGACCAAACCAAAGTAGCCTTTGTACTATCATATCTTAGTGGCAGCGCAGCGGATTGGTCAATTCCATTAGTTAACCAGGATGACCCTCTTCTTCGGGATTTTCAAGGTTTTCAATTGAGCATGGAAAGACTATTTGCCAGACATTCACAGGGACAGGCCCTGGATAACGAACTTTTATCATTACGACAAGGTAACCAGGATCTACTAACCTATATCGCCACTTTCAATAGGTTAGTGGTGGAAACCGGATGGCCAGAGGTAAAACGGATTACATTATTTCATCGTGGACTTCGGGGTAAACTCAAAGTCGTTTTGGCCCAAGTTGTGAACCCACCTCAGGATTGTGCAGAATATATAGACTTAGTGGTCCAGATAGACCACCGACTTCAGAATAGAAAGGCTGATCGAGCTAAGTTCGAGAATCGGTTATTGGTTAAACCCAATGTTACCCTCAAAGGAACAGATGTATCAGAACCGATGCAGATCGGGGGGTCAAGGGACCCTTAACTCAAAAGGAAAGAGAAAGAAGACGGCAGATGCAATTGTGTCTGTACTGTGGGCCTCAGGACATTTTCTACGGGATTGCCCTATAAAAACATCTAAAAAAGTTTTCGGAGTTGCTGATAAAAATCAAACAGAGCCTGATTCGGGAAACGACCATGCCCGACAAGCGTAGAGGTCCGCTTGCCGAGCTTGAAGAAGGATACTCAGACCTCGCACTTCATCATACCAATGGTCCTTATAGATCCAAGGTAGCCCATCACGTATGCACGCAATGAGGGCATACATTGATAGCGGGGCCATAGGAAACTATGTGGACCACGAGTTGGCTTCTAGGATGAATCTATCTCTCTGCAAAAAGACCACTTCGGAAGTCATCACCACAGTCGATGGAACTGAAATTGCCTCTGTGCCTGTAACTCATTCCAACGCAGAGATGACACTATTGGGTCAGGATGGGCATCGAGAGACTATTGTGTTTGATTTAATCAAAGCCCCGCAGTTCCAAATAATACTGGGGATACCTTGGTTGGAAACACATAATCCTTGTATTGATTGGCGAGAGAAGAGAATAACCTTCCCGGATTGTGCACATACTTGTTACCCAAAAAAATCCTTGAACCAAGGCCTGGCCACAGTCGCTACTCCAGTCGTGCAGTTAACTCAGGAATATCAAGAATTCCAGGATGTTTTCCAAAAGGAACAGGCAAACACCCTACCACTTCACAGATCATACGATTGTCAAATCGATCTCATACCCGGTGCACAACCTCCATGTAGTAGGATCTACGCCCTTACGGAACCCGAAAACATTCACCTACGACAATACTTGGACCAATACCTTGCTAATGGCTTCAATTGTCCATCCAAGTCCCCTGCATCTTCAACTTTGTTCTTCGTGCCTAAAAAGGAAGGTGACCTCAGAACGTGCATAGACTACCGTGCATTAAATCAGATCACGGTTAAGAACCGATACCCATTGCCTCTGATCCCCGAATTACTAGAAAAAGTAAAGTACGCTTGCATCTACACTAAATTAGATCTCCGAGGGGCATATCATCTGGTACGTGTAAAGAAAGGCGACGAATGGAAGACTGCTTTTCGCACTAAGTATGGGTTATTCAAATACCAGGTGATGCCCTTCGGGTTGTGCAATGCACCAGCAGCCTTCCAGTATTTTATGAACAATGTCCTTCGTGAACTCATTGATGGCTGTGTTGTTGTATACATAGATGATATTCTAGTGTACTCCTCTTCAGAATCAGATCACGTGAAGCACGTTTGTGCAGTCCTTGAGAAACTACGCCAGCACAAGTTATATGCAAAATTGGAAAAATGTGTTTTTCATGCTACGGAAGTTGAATTCCTTGGATTTATCCTGACTCCAAAAGGAGTCCGACTGCACTCTCGAAAGGTGGACGCAATCCTCAAGTGGCCATCACCCAGTTCAGTTAAAGGGGTACAAAGCATGCTCGGATTTGCTAATGCTAATTTCTACCGCAGATTAATTCCGGATTTTTCACATGTTGTGTTACGCTCACCTGACTCCCACGGAGGTGCTGGCCTGGTTCGCGCTGCTGTGACCTCTTCTAAGGTGATGCGCAGGGTTCGGAAGACGGACTGGACCGGGCCCCCAAATCTGGCTTGTCTGGCTCGCAGAAGTATCCTTCTGTAGGCGAAAATAGGGGATTAACTGTCTGCGGGGTAATGCAATCGGCCTCCCACTTTCCCCTCTCACCCTCCTTGAAACCCTTCTGTGATTCCTCGTAGCGTCTCACCTTAGGGTCTGGAAGGACGAGCTCTCCATTCCTGCTTCTGATGCAGGGGCGCGTTGGTATCCAGTTACTTCACTGAATTTTCGAATTGGTGAGAACCAAACTTGCTTGGCTTCAGGTAAGTTTTTTGATAAGAGGTTCCCCTTGTGTCCATGCATTAATGTACTAATGCTAGTGTCTTTTTCCCCATAGGGGCCGGGGTACGGAATGCCGGGGAACAGGCACCGACCCGAGATGAGAGGTGAAATCCTTGTAGAAATCAGGTAAGTCTTTAATGAGCGTTTTTTGGTAATGTCTTTTCATTTGCTCATTAACGCTGATGTCTCTTTTTCCCATTAGGGGCCGGGTTCCGGAAATGCCAGGATGCGGCGCGGACCAGAAATGAAGAGGGAATGAATCAACAGGTAAGTCTTAACATGGAGATTTAGCTTTCCTTATTCCCTTCTCTCTCTCACCTTTTGTTCTGGTCTTTTTCTCCCTAGGCGCTGAGGCGTGACTGGGAATCCGGATGATCGCTGCTGAACATGGAGGCGCCCTGTAAAGGTGAGTGGAATGCGGCGCTGCAGCGATCGACGCGATGAGCTTTTAAATAAAAGTCTTCCTTTTCAGGATTGTCGGCGAGATGTCTCCGGGATGCGGGTTTAGCAGGTAAGGACTTTTCCTTCTTCTGTTCTCTTCTTCGCTTCCTTTGCAGGTGATCCAGGATGCTGGCAGGCGTGGCAGAAGGCAGGATGCAGGAGCAGACACGGTGAGCGTCCAGCTGCTAGATGCAGAACAACGCGAAGCACGTGTGGCTGTTCGGGTGGGGTTTAAATAGCCTTGGAAGAAGTTCCAGGTATGTATCCTTCCTCCAATCAGGTATGTATCCTTCCCCGACCACGCCCGGATGGTAAATTAGTCCCACAGGTAAAGTAGTTCCTTTCAGGCCTCAAGGAGGCCGGGATCCTGCAGCATGGTCTGCATCAGGTAAGTGCACCCAAGCACTCCCATAATGAGCCTGGCGCCTATGGCGCCAGGACTGATGTTTTTTATGAGCCTGGCGCCATAGGCGCCAGGACACTGTCCAAAGGGCCCCTATATGGAGTTGCTGGATCCTTCCTTGGGGACTGGATGTCCGCTTTCGGGGACGCAGGGCTTGAACCGGCTCCCCGGGAGCGGGCATCATGACAGCACTCCCCCCCAAGGCCCCTCCCAAGGTTGTTCCCTCCGGGGGTTTTGGTTTGTCTGGGAAGAGTCGGTGGAATTTCCTGACTAATCGAGGTGCAGGCACATGGTCGCTGGGTTCCCACGACCTCTCCTGAGGTCCGTACCCCTTTCAATCAATTAGGTAGAACAGTTTTGACCTAAACATTTTTGAGTCTAAAATGTTCTTCACTTCGAATTCGGGCTCCCCATCTATTAGAATAGATTCTGGAGGTTTGAGTAGTCGGGTTCCGGGTACCACTGGTTTCAGAAGTGACACATGAAAAACAGGGTGAATTCGCATACTAGCTGGTAAATCAAGTTAACAGCCACTGGGTTAATTATTGCCGTAATAGAATAAGGTCCCAGATATTTTGGGTTAAAAGTTTGAGGCCCTTTGAGTGGTAAATGTCTGGTAGCTAACCACACTTGATCCCCAATCTGATACGGAGGTGCTTCACTCCGATGTAGATCAGCATTCTTCTTGTATTTTCTCTTGGCTTGTTGTAAATGCGTAGTTGCCTCTTTGAAGGCTTGGGTAATTGTAGAATGGAGATGTTCTACTGCAGGCATTCCGAGGTGAGTCAAGGTTTGAGGTTCGAGGGTGATGCCCAAACAAAGTATAAAAAGGACTGTGGCCAGTTCCGGACTGTACCGAATTATTATATGCGTATTTGGCTATCCAAAGAATGTCTTTCCAGTTGCTTTCAGATTGCTGTAACATACACCGTAAGTACTGCTCAAGGGTCTGATTTGTCCTCTCGGTCTGACCATCGGTCTGAGGGTGGTGACTGGTCGATAATCTTACGTCGATCTGCGCCATTTGACAACATTTGCGCCAGAAGTGGGAAATGAATTGGCTTCCCCGGTCAGAGATTAGTATAGATGGGAATCCATGTAGCCGAACAATATTTTCGAGGAATTCTTTGGCTAGGACAGAAGCTGAAGGTAAACCTTTCAAAGGAATAAAGTGGGCCATTTTGGAAAACAAATCCACAATTACCAGAATAGTATTGTACCCCGAACAAGGAGGCAGGTCTGTAATAAAATCCATTGATAGGGTGTGCCAGGGTGCTGGCGGTATGTCTAAAGGTTGAAGGAGACCGGCTGGTCTTTTCTTTTGACTTTTATTTTGGGCGCAAACACCACAGGACATCACAAAAGATTTAACATCTTTTCGCCAAGAGGGCCACCAAAATTGTCGTTTCACCTTCTCCTCTGTCTTGGCAATACCGGGGTGTCCCTCTATTAATGTATCATGATAACCAGAAATAACTAGTTCGTGTAATTCCTTATGTGGCAGGAATAAGCGTCCTTGGAAATAAGGTAAACCATTATCTATGGTAAAGTCTGATCCCTTTTGAATCCAATCCTGTAAGGTTGTAGGGTCCAGGAGTTGTTTCACCCTGGCTTGAATGTCTTCAAGCGTCTGTAACAAAGTCATGCCTAAAATCCTCTGTTCGGGAATTATTGGTACTGGTTCTGAGTTCGTATCAGATTCTCCCATTCCAATTGGATAAGGCGTCTGCTTTGCCATTCTTGCAGCCAGGTCGATAGGTAATCACGAAATCAAATTCAGCGAAAAACAAAGCCCATCGGAGCTGCCGTGATGACTGAGCCTTGGCGGTTTTCAAATACTGTAAATTCCGGTGATCAGTGATCACTGTGATGGTATGTCGAGCGCCAAGCAGATAATGCCGCCAGGCTTTAAAAGCGGACTTAATGGCTAACAGTTCTTTGTCCGTGATTGCATAATTAATTTCGGGTGCCGAGAATTTTCTGGACCAAAATGCTACGGGATGCAGTTGGTTGGTTTCGGGAACTCTTTGGGACAGGACAGCTCCCATGGCTAGGCTGTATGCGTCAGTCTCGACGACATAAGGGAGATCTGGACGTGGGTGTTCCAATATAGGTGCAGAGGTAAACTTAGCTTTTAAATCTTGAAAGGCCTGCTCGGCTGCTTCAGACCATTCAAAACGTTTATTTTTCCTCAAGAGTGCAGTAATGGGTTGTACCACGCGTGAAAATTCCGGGATAAACCTACGATAGAAATTGGCAAAGCCGAGCATGCTTTGAACCCCTTTTACAGAGCTAGGTGATGGCCATTTGAGGATGGCATCCACTTTTCTTGAGTCCATTCGGACTCCTTTGGGTGTCAGGATGAAACCTAGAAACTCGACTTCTGTGGTATGGAAAACACATTTCTCCAATTTAGCAAATAGTTTGTATTGGCGCAGTTTTTCAAGTACTGCCCTGACGTGTTTTCTGTGATCAGATTCCGAAGAGGAGTACACCAGAATGTCATCGATATATACGACAACACAAACATCGATGAGTTCCCGAAGGACATCATTCATGAAGTATTGGAAGGCAGCCGGCGCGTTACACAATCCGAAAGGCATCACCTGGTACTCGAATAATCCGTATTTAGTACGGAAGGCAGTTTTCCATTCGTCGCCTTCTTTAACTCGTACCAGATGATAAGCCCCCCGGAGATCTAACTTGGTGTATATGCAAGCGTCCTTCACCTGGTCAAGGAGTTCAGGGATCAGAGGCAGAGGATAACGGTTTTTAACCGTTATCTGGTTCAATGCGCGGTAATCGATACAAGTTCTAAGGTCGCCTTCTTTTTTGGGCACGAAGAACAAAGCCGAGGATGCCGGGGACTTTGACGGGCGAATAAAACCATTAGCTAGGTATTGATCCAAATATTGTCTCAAATGCAGGTTCTCAGGTTCGGTAAGGGCATAAATCCTGCTACAAGGGGGTTGTGCACCGGGCACCAGATCGATTTGGCAATCGTACGATCTGTGAGGAGGTAACGTGTTGGCCTGTTCCTTTTGGAAGACGTCCTGAAAGTCTTGGTATTCCGGAGGTAGTTGCATGGAGGCAGAGGTTACAGATGCTAGATTAATCCTCAGGTTTTCTGGGTAGCAGGTTTGTGTACAATCCGGGAAGGTTATTCTCTTAGCTCGCCAATCAATTCGAGGATTATGTGTCTCTAACCAAGGGATTCCAAGAATAACCTGAAACTGTGGAGCCTTGATTACATCAAACACAACACCCTCCTGATGGCCATCGGGACCAATAAGAGTCACCTCAGTAGTGGAATGTGTTACCGGTCCAGAGGCAATTTCAGTTCCATCGACTGTGGTGATGACATCTTTGCTGGTTTTAGGACGGAGAGGGAGGTTAATCCTAGAGACCAATTCACGATCCACATAGTTTCCAATAGCCCCAGTATCGATGTATGCCTTTATTGCATGCAACCACTTAGGCTGTTCTTGATCTACGAGAACCATTGGCACAATGAAATGCGAGGTCTGAGAGTTAGTTTTCAAGCTCGGCAAGCGGACCCCTACACTTGTTGGGCGGAGTCGTTTCCCGAAACTGAGTCTTCATGGTTTTTATCAGCGGCTCCTACCGCCTTTCGGGGCGGTTTTGCCGGGCAATCTCGTAGAAAGTGTCCAGAATTCCCACAATAAAGACATCATTTTAACTGCTGCCTCCTTTCACGTTTCTTTTGAGTTAAGGGTCCTTTAACCCCTCCAATTTGCATAGGCTCAGAGACATCAACTCCCTTGGGATTAGCATGGGTCTTGACCAACACCCGGGTCTCAAACCTGGACCTATCTGCTTTTCTGTTTTGAAGTCTGTGATCCAATTGGACCACTAAGTCTATATACTCTGTGCATTCTTGGGGCGGATTTACAACTTGGGCCAAGACATCTTTAAGTTCTCTGCGTAGGCCTCGATAAAACAACGTGACTCTTTTATCCTCTGGCCATCCCGTTTCCACAATTAGTCTATTAAAGGTTGCAATATAGGAAAGGAGGTCCTGATTGCCCTGTCTCAGGGCTAGAAGTTCGTCATCCAGAGCCTGCCCCTGAGAGTGTCGAGCAAATAACCTTTCCATGCTTGCTTGAAACCTTTGAAAATCACGGAGAATCGGGTCATCTTGAGTAACCAGTGGAACTGACCAATCGGCAGCGCAGCCGCTGAGAAATGACAATACAAAGGCTACCTTGGTCTGATCATTAGGGAAGGCCCCAGGTCTGCATAGGAAGTGCAAACGACACTGATTCATGAATACGGCGAATCGTTTGGGGTCCCCAGCAAAGCGTTCGGGTGGGGCCAGCGGCATGTTTCCAGGTAGATTAATCTGCACAGGGTTACTGGAAACCACAGGAGCGGGGTTCCCTCCGGAACCGGGTAGAGGAGTTTGCCCAGCTTGACCTTGCAAAAGCTGTCTGGCCAGGTCATCAGTTCTTTCCTTTGATATTATTAATTCCCTCCTGAGGGCATTAGTCTCTTGGCGAGCGGCATGTACTTTGGCCCGTAATTCCCCCAGTAATTGGGCCAACTGATCAGTCTCAGAACTTTCCATAGAGCCTGTGTGGGAATTTGTAGGAAGGCTTCGCGTTCTGTTACGCTCACCTGACTCCCACGGAGGCGCTGGCCTGGTTCGCGCTGCTGTGACCTCTTCTAAGGTGATGCGCAGGGTTCGGAAGACGGACTGGACCGGGCCCCCAAATCTGGCTTGTCTGGCTCGCAGAAGTATCCTTCTGTAGGCGAAAATAGGGGATTAACTGTCTGCGGGGTAATGCAATCGGCCTCCCACTTTCCCCTCTCACCCTCCTTGAAACCCTTCTGTGATTCCTCGTAGCGTCTCACCTTAGGGTCTGGAAGGACGAGCTCTCCATCCTGCTTCTGATGCAGGGGCGCCTTGGTATCCAGTTACTTCACTGGATTTTCGGATTGGTGAGAACCAAACTTGCTTGGCTTCAGGTAAGTTTTTTGATAAGAGGTTCCCCTTGTGTCCATGCATTAATGTACTAATGCTAGTGTCTTTTTCCCCATAGGGGCCGGGGTACGAAATGCTGGGGAACAGGCACCGACCCGAGATGAGAGGTGAAATCCTTGTAGAAATCAGGTAAGTCTTTAATGAGCGTTTTTTGGTAATGTCTTTTCATTCGCTCATTAACGCTGATGTCTCTTTTTCCCCTTAGGGACCGGGGTCCGGAAATGCCAGGATGCGGCGCGGACCCGAAATGAAGAGGGAATGAATCAACAGGTAAGTCTTAACATGGAGATTTAGCTTTCCTTATTCCCTTCTCTCTCTCACCTTTTGTTCTGGTCTTTTTCTCCCTAGGCGCTGAGGCGTGACTGCGAATCCGGATGATCGCTGCTGAACATGGAGGCGCCCTGTAAAGGTGAGTGGAATGCGGCGCTGCAGCGATCGACGCGATGAGCTTTTAAATAAAAGTCTTCCTTTTCAGGATTGTCGGCGAGATGTCTCCGGGATGCGGGTTTAGCAGGTAAGGACTTTTCCTTCTTCTGTTCTCTTCTTCTCTTCCTTTGCAGGTGATCCAGGATGCTGGCAGGCGTGGCAGAAGGCAGGATGCAGGAGAAGACACAGTGAGCGTCCAGCTGCTAGATGCAGAACAACGCGAAGCACGTGTGGCTGTTCGGGTGGGGTTTAAATAGCCTTGGAAGAAGTTCCAGGTATGTATCCTTCCTCCAATCAGGTATGCATCCTTCCCCGACCACGCCCGGATGGTAAATTAGTCCCACAGGTAAAGTAGTTCCTTTCAGGCCTCAAGGAGGCTGGGATCCTGCAGCATGGTCTGCATCAGGTAAGTGCACCCAAGCACTCCCATAATGAGCCTGGCGCCTAAGGCGCCAGGACTGATGTCTTTTATGAGCTGGCGCCATAGGCGCCAGGACACTGTCCAAAGGGCCCCTATATGGGGTTGCTGGATCCTTCCTTGGGGACTGGATGTCCGCTTTCGGGGACGCAGGGCTTGAACCGGCTCCCCGGGAGCGGGCATCATGACTGCTGTACACCCTATCACAGCACTTTTGCGAAAAAACAAACGCTTCTTGTGGACCGAAGAAGCTGAAAAGGCCTTCCAAGAGCTGAAAGCGAAATTCACATCTGCACCTGTCTTAAAGCATCCACGCCCCGAACTTCCATACATAGTTGAAACTGATGCATCCAGTTTAGCCATGGGAGCTGTCCTGTCCCAGAAGGATCCTGAAATCGGTCAACTTCACCCAGTAGCATTTTGGTCCAGAAAGTTCTCGGTACCCGAGCTAAACTATGCGGTTACCGATAAAGAATTATTAGCCATCAAATCCGCCTTCAAGGGTTGGCGGCATTATCTTCTCGGTGCCAGGCATACCATTACGGTAATCACCGATCACCGGAACTTGCAGTATTTAAAAACAGCCAAGGCCCAATCGTTGCATCAACTTCGATGGGCATTGTTCTTTGCCGAGTTCGATTTCGTGATCACTTATCAACCAGGTTGTAAAAATGGCAAGGCCTTATCCCGAATAGGGATGGTAAAAGCATATGCGAACCCGGAAACGGTGCCTATAATTTCAGAACAAAGAATTCTTGGCATAACCACTCTACAGACACTAGAGGATATTCAAGTAAAGATCCAACAACTCTTCGATCCAACAGCCCTGCAGGACTGGGTGAAGAAAGGCCCGGACAACTCAGTCATCAATGACCTACCTTATTATCAAGGGCGACTATTTCTACCACACAAGGAACTACAAGAACTAGTCATCTCCAATTATCATGACACCCTGATGGAAGGACACCCAGGTATCGCAAAAACAGAAGCTAAAATTAAGAGACAATTCTTGTGGCCCCCCTGGCGAAAAGACGTAAAGTCATTTGTAATGTCTTGTGGCATTTGCGCCCAAAACAAAAGTCAGAAGAAAAACCAGCTGGCCTCTTACAACCTTTGGATATTCCCCCTACACCATGGCACACCTTATCGTTAGACTTTATTACAGATCTACCTCCATGTAATGGATTTAACACCATTCTAGTTATTGTGGATCTTTTTTCCAAGATGGCCCACTTTATTCCTCTAAAGGGATTACCTTCTGCTTCAATTCTGGCCAAGGAGTTCCTCGAAAACATTGTTCGAATACACAGATTTCCTTCCGTATTGGTCTCTGACCGAGGTAGTCAATTCATTTCACATTTCTGGAAGAAATGTTGTCAACTGGCACAAATCGACGTGAGGTTATCAACCAGTCACCATCCCCAGACCGATGGTCAGACAGAGAGGACCAACTAGACCCTTGAACAGTACCTACGTTGCATGCTACACCAGACCGAAAGTAATTGGAAAGATATTTTATGGATTTCCGAGTATGCATACAATAACTCTGTACATTCAGGAACCGGACAAAGCCCCTTTTATACCATATATGGACATCACCCTCGAACCTCAGAACTAGATTCGCCTCAGCATTTAGAAATGCCTGCAGTTAGTCATTTGCATTCTACTATTACACAAGCCTTTAAAGAGGCAACAGAACATTTGAAACAAGCAAAAGTGAAATATAAGAAAAATGCTGATCAACATAGAAGTGAAACTCCACAATACCAGATTGGGGATCAAGTTTGGCTGGCTACAAAGCACATACCTCTGAAGGAAACTCGGACTTTTAACCCTAGATATTTGGGACCTTACACTATTAAGGCCATTATCAACCCAGTAGCCGTCAAATTGGAATTACCCTCGAATATGCGCATTCATCCTGTCTTTCATGTTTCACTTTTAAAACCAGTTCAACCAGGAACAAGATTAACCAAACCACCCGACCCCATCTTGATAGAGAGAGAACCTGAATTCGAGGTAAAAAATATCCTGGACTTCAAGATGGTTAAATCAAAACTTTTTTATTTAATCGATTGGAAGGGCTACGGACCACAAGAAAGGTCATGGGAACCTAGTGACCACGTCCATGCACCTCGGTTGGTGAAAAGATTCCATTGGAACTTCCCAGACAAACCAGGGCCCAGGGGAAGAACAACTTTAGGAGGGGCTTTGGGGGGGGGAGTGCTGTCATGATACCTACCCCCAGGCATCCGGACCAAGTCCATCAGCCCCGGGAGCAGGCATCTAGACATTTAGTAAAACCTCAGCAGCCCCGGCTAGGGGCTATCTGGGTTCAGTCGTTGGCACCTTAGGCGCCAGACTCATAGTAGGAATCAGTCCTGGCGCCTAAGGCGCCAGGCTCATAGTCATTACTTACCTCAGGCAGACCATGCTGCAAATGACTCCAATCCAACATGAAGCATGAAAGGGACTATTTTTCTACAGGGACCATTTTTTACTCGGGTGTGGTTCTAGGGACTTCTTACCTGGGACTACTTTTGAGGCTATTTAAAACCACACCCGACCACCAACACACGCTTCGTGTTATTCTGCATCAAGCAGCGCAACACTCACCGTGCCTGCAGCCTGCATCCAGTCTCCTGCCACGCCCGCCTCGAATCCAGAGCTCCTAAAACAAAAAGGAAAGAAAGGGACAAGGTTAGAAAACGAACTTATTTCTATACCACACCTGATTCTGGATCCATCTTGTCTCCGGACCTGTAAAGAACATCATTTCTGCACGCGCCACACCTCCAGCTGCAGTGCCGCGCCATACTCACCAGTCTTCACAGAATCCTTCAGGTCGGCGATGCCTCCATCATTTCTTCGCCGAACTTCCGCACCTAGGAGACAAAAGAAAACCACAAGGTGAGCCGAGGGAACCAACAAATATAATTCTTACCCAATAGACTTACCTGATTTACCACCGGAGGCATCCTTTTGTGACTCTCCATATTTTCACGTGCCGCATCTGAAAAGAGAGACAAAACAACACGTTTTCCTCGTGCAACATTTACCGGACAGCGCCGGGTAATACAGACTCTTACCTGAGCGCCACCAGCTGCCACAAGAGCATCTTTTCACAAGCCAGCTGCAAGACAAGAAAGGAAGGGGGGAACAAGAGTGAACATCGGACATATTGAACTCTATGAACTTAATACCTACTGGTCCTCACCAGGAACCTCAGAGTCAATACTCTCCGGTACTCTCCCGAGCCTTCCAACCAGTGAAGTAACTGGAATCAACGCGCCCCTGCAAATCCACGCAGAATGGAGAGCTCATCTTTCAAGAATATAAGGTGAGATTGCTGTGAGGGCATTTCGGAGGTGATTAGTTGGGGAGGACTGTGGGGGTGCCATCACTTGAATCCACAAGTGGCTAAATCCATCTCTCCACTTGCAGGAGAATATTTCTACGGGTTAAGCAGACAAGATTAGGAGGGCAGATCCAGTCAGTCATCGCTGCACTACGCATCACATGGGTGGAGACCGCCGCTGTCCGGGTCCGACTGACGCCCCTGTGGGAGCCAGGTGAGCGTAACACTGTAGGTGCTATCACTTTGTGGTAAGTTGTTCTTTTTCTGTTTAACTTGATTGTTTTGTAGAGATTATTGCATTTTGTGTTGCCACAACATTGGTGGCTGTGTCCTTGGTTGATTTTCCTTTTTCATTAAATACTACATTAATAAATATCTTATCGATACACAACGGCCTGGTTCCTGGTCTACTGGGACAAAGGATGCTGGTTGAGGTTGGGTGCGAGACAGGTTGGAGGTCTCCTTGAAAGAATTTGGTTGTAATAATAAAAAGCGTTATCGTGTGCACCACCACGATATATTATGCAGCACCCACAAGTCAAGGATCTATCCCCTTGAAAGGGGGGTAGATCCTTGACTTGTGGGTGCTGCATAATATATCGTGACAGCTTGGGGGCTCGAGGCCGGGATTAACAAAAGGTTTTCACCCATGACAGTGTAGCACAACAGACTAGCCCATTGAAGATATTGTTACATTTAGTGGATGGTAAGCCGAGTTACACTGTGAAAGCGCCAGCAAAACATGTACCCTAGGTATCAGAGCTGTGTGTCCAAAGAAAATAGCGTAAGCATAAAGAAGGAAGGAGCAGGGTGGAGGTTTTGCCCTTGCATAGATAACCCACCAGGTACAGAACACTCTTCACAATGAGCACCGTGGAAATTAACATGGCTAGGAAGCACCTTCTGTCCAAATTGTTCATTGAAGGGGAATGGTCAGAACAGGGACATGAAGCCTGGCAATCTAGTATGATATATGATATGATATGATAGTTTGTTTATAACGTGCTTAATACCCAGAGGTTTCTAAGCGCAAACCTGGGGATCGAACCTGTGTTGCTCTGTGTCTTCTTGATTCCAAGGCAAGCATGTTGCCCCTGAGCTATCCTCTCGATGCAAAAGGTAACCTCTACAAATATGGATGTGTGGCAGAACAGTGGCCAAGCCCTGACCAATGTTTACATGACGGAGAACACTAAAGATAAGCATACTAAAATGGCCAACTCCCTATATGTTTACAACAAAACACTCTTTTATGGTTAAATGGGTGCATCATGTGTGGAAAAACCTAGCGAACAATGATATTAGTATTGAGCTATTGGTTTTGAATCCAGATAAAACAAAAAGAAAGCTATATAATATGGACTGGATTCATACATGTGATGGATGTGTAACCTACAAGGACGGCAATGCTAGTAGGTTTCCTCCATAAAAAATGTGTATGTTGCCACCTTATTTAATCAGAGTACCATCACCACATTATAGACAATCAATCTTACATCTACGCTTTAATTTGTGTGAAATGTCGCATGCTGGAAGATCATGCAAATGTGTGTCGGTTTTGCAATGATGTTAATATGCCAGAAACTCTAGAACATTTGATCACTCAATGTCTGGCACTGTGTCATCTAAGACAAATACATTATGACAAACATTGCAGGTTCTTGAGTAACTTGCAATATAGTGCCTGTTGGGCAATCATTTTGGGCAATGAACAATTAGTGCTTTTGCTTGCAATCATTAACTTTCTAGATAGCCTTCAAATAAAGGCACCACTAAATGATACTTGCATGCAACTTAGTAGTTAACATCTATCACCAGGGCTTTTTAGACATTGAGTGTTAATTGAATAGCCTATGCTGTTAAAGGGCTACTGTTAGGTGCAAGAAGGTTTTGTGCAATGAAGAAGTTGACACTCACAACGCTAATTTGCTATAAGAGCACTATGTGCTGTGAGTTTTTTTTATTTTTTTGATATTTTTACCAAAGAATTTGTATTGTGATCAAATGTAATGATCTGTAAAAAGTATATGTTGTAAAACTGGCCATGTTTTAATGAATGTTATACATGTTGTGTTGTAGTCCTGTCAATGGAAAGTAATTTTCCTTTTTTTTGTATGATTTTGTTTTTGGATATATGTAAAACATAAATGTTGAAAGGTTGATTAATTTCAACTAAAACAATAAAATAGCCATTTTTTTTTTAAATGGCCCAACTCACTGCATACATTTACTACCACGTGGTAATAATGGAAGAAAAGTACCAGAAGAGTGTAGCTTCTGGGCAGTGATTAGAGCAAATAAAAGGGGAGTTAAATCAGGTACAGGAGAAAGTGCGAGAGAGCCAAAATTCTGAGTTTGAATTAGGAAACATCATTCAGCAGTTAAAGGAGGAGTTGGCAGTACAGCAACAAACTAATTCAGAGCGGGAGTCCATATTATCTGCACTGAAAGAAGAGTGCCAAGAGAGGGTTGATTCCCTGAAAGAGAGTCAACTAAAATTGAACCAACAAGTGATATACAATAGAGCCTACTTAGAGGACATGTGTGCATATCAAAAGCAGATTAAGCAGTTGGAAGAGGAGAATAATCAGTGGGTTATAAAGGAGGTCAATTCCCAAACGGATTATGACCTGGAACGGCAGAAGTTGGGCGCTGTGAAACAGCAGAGAGATCACCTCAGTGAACAGAATAGTAGGCTGTGTCAGGAATAAGATGCCCTGTGCCAGGAAGCCTGCTAGTTGAAGGCAGACCTGGAGAAAGGAGTCTCATGTCTTCAGGAACTGGCTGAGATAAAAGTAGAGTATGAACAATTAATGGGACATATGAGGCAAATAGAATTTGACCTAGAGCAGACAACACAGACCAAAACTGCACAGAATGAGATTTGCCTCCTGCAAAAGAAGAGTCTGAGTATTCCCAGATCCTATAAGAGTTGCAGAAAGAAAGTGTGGCCATGTGTGAGGAGAACAAGGGGCTCCAGGGACAAATAGTGGCCCATGGTAAGGTCATAGAAGCCAGTCAAGTCCTGGTAGCAGAGTACAAAGCTCAGGCCTCTGCATACTACCAAGAAATAGGGTCCGAGAAAGATAAATTAGATACATTAGAAAAAGAAAGGGCTACATTTAATCAGGCCTTGAGGAACCCCGAACAGTTAGGGAATGGAAGGGCGTCCCCTGAATATGGTGTGATGCCCCCTGTAACAGGGACCTCAAGCCAGCTCACCACCTTGCATGCGCCAGGCGTGGCTAACTTCTCACCTATGAAACAACAACAACCAGGAAATATGAGGCAGCTGGACTGAAGTAGGTCTAGCATAACTGAGCCGGAACGCCGACCCCCATCAGAGATTGATGGACGTGCATCACTGCTTAGGTTCAAAAATGTTTGTGCAGATTTAACTGTTCAGGTGGACTCCTATGAAGAGAAGATCAGGGAGCTAGACTGGCAGAGACATCAACTACAAAGGGACCACCTAGTCCACTTTGCGGATAAAGAAGAGTCTGAGTTTAGGCCCCAAAAGTACATCCTGAAAACCTCCACCCATTCAGGGTGGTGGGGGGAGTTCTCCACCAACACCAGAAGGAGGGAGGAGTCAGATAAGTACTCCCCTATACGAAAGAGGGAGGCCAAGGGAAGTGACCTAGAGAGCCAACAATACAACAGGGAAGAAGAGACTAGGCCCCGTCATTCTGGGAGAGACTCCCAGTCTCAAAGAATCATGGAGCGCCTAGACGATAGGGATGGGACCACAAATAGCAGCAGCTCTGAGTCTGAGGGCGAATGGACTCAGGTGCAGCAGAAAAAGAAGGCTGCCAAACAAAAGAGAACTCTGGTAAAAGACCCCACTAAACAAATAAAAGCCATTAGAAACTTCATGACGCTTTACCATAAAAATGCAAAATACTCAGTCTGGCAGCATCTGGAACTGTATGACTAGATGACGACATCATTTGGCATCAAACATGACCAGAATTCTATGGAGTTTGCCAAGTGGACATTCTCCCCAGAATACTCCAAATATTTTGCTGGGCTGGAGGATCAGAATCATTCAGGGTGGTATACCTACAAGGTGGCAATCTTGAAGCACTTCTCCGTGCACCGGAAACCCCAGGAGGCTTGCAAGGCGGCCTACAACCTGTAGTGCGGAGAGGATCAGGCACCGGGAGAAATTTGTCCAAGAATTGAAGCGGGCATTTGCCCAAACCGCTAGACGGGTGTTCACAAACAGTAGGGAGTTAATTAACACCTATTTCATTGCCCTCCCTAAGTACATTATGACACAACTGGTAAGGGACTTCCACGAAGAATGGACCCTGGACTGGGTAATAGAGCATGTTCCCTGGATCTATGGAGGTCCAAAAACCTGTGGAAAATAAGAATTCCCCCAAAAATCCCAAACCGACCAACATCCCTGCCGTTGCCAAGGGGGTGGAGGTGAAAAATACCTTCATTTAGGACCTAGAAATGGGGGGCCTAAAATTACACCTCCCGCTAACCAACCAAACCAGAGGCAGAGAAGACCCTCTGACGAGTCCCAAGCAGGTGGTAGCCAGGCAGGGTACCCCACAAATGTGTCACCTGACTCTGCCACCTACATCAGCCCGAGTTACAAGGGAAAAAGACCCATCTTGGGGTAGGTATGGACTCCCCCGGCTCAAGGGTGGGATCCAACCAGTTAAGTACGGCCCCAGGAAATATTCATCCCAACTTTCCCCCAAATTTCCTACCAAACTTCCCTCAGGAGGGCAGTACTATTCCACCCTCCAGTTTAGGTTTCTTCCCCAAGTACCCTCCAAACCCCAACATACAGAACAATCCTTCTCTCTCTCTGCTTTCTGGAGTCTAGACCCCCAGATCAAGGAGAAGCAAGACCCCTGATGGAGGGCTAACGGGGAAACCCTCCATACCCAAGCTACTCTGGGAGAAGGGACAGTTACCCTTCCATAGAGCAGCAAAGATTTGACCCAAGACCCCCGTATCAGCCCGAGAGGGTGTCACAACTGAAGCGCCAGGTCCAGAGCTTGTCCCAAGACCTGAGTCGTATGTTGAGGGCTCAGCAGAGCCCTCAAATGAACATGGCTGCCCAGAGCAGCTTGAACCAGGGGTCTGGTACCCTGAAACAATTACGGGGAGAAAACCCTGACAACCAACTGGTTCCAGAGGAGGATGATCAGGAGCAAGGGGGATGCAAAGCCCTAGAGGAAGCTTCCTTTCTCACCCGTGAAAGACTCCTAGAAACCTCAAAACCTGAACCCAAATCTCCTACCCCCGAAAAACTCCAAACTAGGGAACATAGGGTAAGTAGGAGAAACCAAGTGATCAGGAAGATCCGTTTTGTGGAGGAAGTAAGCGTCCTCCAGTTTGAAGGAGAAGAATCCCTGGCGGTTTCTGGGAAGAAAGCCTTCTCTTTCAAGGATTGGGGCATTCCTCCCAAAGAAGGGTAAGTATGGGGACTGACTTAGAACTGCCTATACCTGATCACCTGAAATGTCACCCCGAGAACTCAGAAATAAATTAGGGATCCTCCCCCCAAACCGGTTCAAGTGACAGTCTCCAGGAAAAGGGGGACAGCACAGAATCAAGGGAAAAAAGGGATTCACAAACTCCCCAAATCTCAGGATGCCAAATTTTCTTCAAAGATTCCGGAACTACGACACAGAAAATTGGCCACGGTCACACAGTGTTGAAGTTCAAAATAAAGCAGTTAACCGCCCAGCTGGCCCAAAATGACCATTTCCTTTGCCCCCTGGAGCAGAAAGAAGGTAGGTTTTATGCCCCTGTCAGGGTGCAAGGGCAGTGTGCATTTTCACCGCTGGTAGATACAGGATATCAAGCCACCCTAACATCCAAAAGGGAGGGGGGGGTCACCAAATTCCCCTCACACCTCTTCCTGGACAACTCGAGAACTTTAACGGGAATGACATTCCCATCGCGGGGACTGTGGATCTGAAGAACAAAATTGGGCGAAACAAGGTGAAACATCTGTTTATAGTCATCAGCGAAGCGTCATTCAGGAGACTCCCAAAAGATCAGACCATTCCCACATTTAAATTGATTGATAAGTGGGAAATGGGCCTGGAAATCCTCAATTCCAAACATCTCCTGCCTAGCAGGTGCATGCTAAACATTTCCACTGGTGATAAAAGCATAGAGCATAATTGTGGGGTTGTGCGAGATGTGCCCTCTGCCTTCTATTTATGCAGTTACATTCTCAATCGATTCGCAATTAATTCAGACTCAATGTATTGCCAAGTCTGGGCCTGATGGGGGGGGGGGGCAACCCCCTGGGCTTTGACAATCCTAAAAAAGCAATTTGGTCAGCTCAATTGCTGCCTTATGCAGTTGAAGTTCAGACTGGAGAAGAGGTCACCCAGGACTGGTCTGGCAATTCACCATCCCCTTAAAAATTAAGAGAGCGGGACTTGCGACTGATTGAAGTGAGGGTAGAGCCCATGAAGCCTCCGAGGCGTAAAGGTAAGGAATTGGAAAACCGGGATGAAATATATATATATATTTTTTTCAATTAAAAAACTTAGTTAAAGGGACGTTATGGTTAAGTTGCGCTACTAAAAACCTATCAATTCAGTGAAAAAACTTTGTTAAAAGGGACGTTATTGTTGCAAGTAAAACCGGAAAACCCCTGATATTCGCCAGTTATGGTAAGCTAAGCAACCATAACTCACGCCACCACCGTGCACTACTAAGAATCACACCCATTACATCAAATATGACATCAAAAATATGATTGATGACATCATATGTGCATTTAATTTTCATAGGAAGTCCTTACAAGGGGTTGTGAATGTAATGTTGGCAAAAAAGTGTCAGAGGTCATCTGGAGATGTGTGATGAACTACATACTTGATTATGCAATGTATTGCTCCAAAGAACATTCCATTGCAGTGTTGTTTCTAGAACAGGAACCTACTCATACAGAAACACAGGCATTGGCTGCAGCATACACTATAAAGATGTAATATTTCTAATTTTCCCATGTTGGATAGTAAAACGGTGAATGCTTCTGTATCACACTTTTGCATACTGTGAAACATAGGTAGGTAATAATGCATCACTTAAAACATACTTGTACTACTATACACAAAACATTAAGCGACCACAATGTATACAAATTTGGGGCTTATACAGGCAAAGTAAAGTAAGTAAACAAGAGGCTGTATCATGAGCCACTGTGTATAACCAACATGATTATCTTTACGCATAGAAATGATTGCTGTGTTTCAGGCCTGCTTCTTCCCCTATGTATGTGCATCATAAGGTGTGATTGAATTCTAAGGAAAGTACTGTAAGAACATGTGAGAATAGCAAAGTCTTCAAATGTAATACCTTTTGAATTTTAAGTTTTTGACTGTCGGTGAATAAATTCACCTAGCCTCGATATGTCAGTGAACAAAAAAAGAAGGGGCTAGACATGTCATGCCATCAGTGATGTCATCAATCATTTGTGATGTCATCTTTGATGTCATGGGTGTTATTCTTAGCAGTGCACTGTGGTGGCGCGAGTTATGGTTGCTTAGCTTACCACAACTGGCGAATTACTGGGGGGTTTCGATTTTACTTGTAACAATAGCGTCACTTTAACAAAGTTTTTTCACTGAATGTGATAGGTTTTTAGTAGCGCAACTTAACCATAACGTCCCCTTATCAAGTTTTTTCATTGAATTTCATAGGTTTTTATGAGTCCAACTTAACCATAACGTCCCTTTAACAAAGTTTTTCAGTGAATTTCATAGGTTTTTCTTAGTGCATGCATCCTGTGTTTGAACACCACCCCATCCGTGCCCCCTTTTGACCGTCTTTTTTTAATATAATGGTTTTGTAGCTTAACGTAGCCATACGTCTACAAACATCTGGCTTCATTGCGGACGTGCCAGACAGTGACATGACCATAAACTGGCGCGCGGCATGATGACGTGTCCGAGAACCCGCCCGCACTTCACGATAAGATCCGTGCTTCGCGGACAGTTCAGAACTGCATTTTCTACTGATCCATGGAACTTGCAACTTCAAAATTTCCCTTGCACAGCTCCAACACCTATTCCTACTAATCCATTAACAATCTAGTACACAGTACATACTTTTAGCAAAACTGCTATTTATCTTAAAATGAAATCAGCTAATGCCATCCCTCCTCCCCAAGAGACACCACCACTGCTGTAATCAAGGAGCATGAGAAACACTGCCCCTTACCTTAGAAATAACAAATGTGCAACATTTTCCCCTCTCCACCTGCCCCTCCATATTAATGTTTGGTGCCTCTTCCCTCATTTTCCTCCCCCCCCTTTCGTTCTAAGCTCTCCTGCCAAAAAAAACCAAAAATGCATCCAAAAACAATAAAAGAAATGTTCCTTTAGGAACCACCTTTCACGGTTAAAAAATAGAACTAAAAAAACACTTATAGACTCCATCGACTTTGTATTTCTCAGTAAAGCACACAGACTAAATAACATTTTCCAACATTTCCATTTGAATTTTGTGTTATGCTAATGGCGATATTGTGGTGTTTATCCACCGTTCCAGGGATGCAGCGGTGGATACCGGCCTGGCAGCCCAAGTTATCAGCCCCAGCGAAGCAAGGGTGGATAACGAGGTCTCCGGACCATTATCCCCCCATTCCAGCCCCTGTAATGGGGGAGGAAGGCCATTAGCACCCTAGGTTCCCAAAGTGGGAACCCGGGGTGCTAAAAAAAAGGATTTTTCTTCCTACACCGGGAAACCTGTGGCATCCTGGTGTAGGAAGGAAAATCCTTTTCCAAGATGGCCACCATGGAAAGGGAAGGCAGGGTTCCGTGCAGGGTTCCTCTTTGCTTTCCATGGCAGCCTGCAGAAGGCGAAAAGAGAACCCCATGACCATATTACCACAAGCACATCTTCCCTTTCAAACCCATCCCAATTTTGAATAACTTTACCACAAAGCCAGTACCAGTTGGACATGGCCACTTCAACCCCATGTGTTGTCCCTCGTGGTCATGGCCAGTAGCTTGATTGTTCGGATCATGACCTTATTCTAGGACCCGGACAAACTGGCCACTGCTCATGGCCACAGGCTACACCTCAGTCACCAAAAGTAAATCACAATTTTTTTGTACCTACATTATGACACTTGTCAAAAAACAAAATCCATTCAGACTTTATGAAACATTTATATCTAGATCTATAATCTTTTTGCAAACCTTTGAGCAGATTTGTCAATGGGCACCACATTTATAAGCCTTTACAATATTTTGGGACCCCCCTCTAATTTTGCCCCCCCCCTTGACAAAATCCCACCAAACTTTTCAAACACATTCGTAATCAGGACAGGAATATAATTGCAAAATGTCATGTGTCTCATTGAGTGGTGCAAAAGTTATATGCCATCCAAAAAGTGTCCCCGAACTTCTCAGGACTGTTTGCGAACATCCGAACTGTTTGCGGACTTTCGTGGCAAAAAACACCTGTTTTTTTGCTTCTTGCAGCCATATTTCATCCCATCCTCATCACCCCTCACCTCCCCAGAGATTATTTGATAGGTTTGACAAGTGCAATGTTGTGTTTTTTAATATGTTTTTACCGCGATGTCCACGGACACCGGCCGATGCCCGTGAATCCAAGATGGTGGGCATTTCCAAAAATCTGACGCACCTCACGCTTCACGCCAACCAATCAGCCAACAATTGTGTGTCCGCGGACATGATGCAAGTCTATTACCCAATCGGTGTCCTTTCCGCGGAGCGAATCGGGAAGTGTGACCGCGGAGCGGAAATAGATATCACTAATTTGTTTGCCTTACGCTTTGGTCTTTAAAAAAAAAACCTGCCGCAAATTTGGTGAAAATCCATCCAGCGGTTTGGGCTGTAGGTGTGAGCAAAGTTTTTTCCCATTAGGTCTATGAGAAAAAAAACATTTGGGACCCCCCCCCTATAACTTAGCCCTCACTGGATCAAACCTCACCAAACTTTGCAAAAGAATTCAGAGTGGGGCATATATTGTTTCTGCAATGTTTGGTGAGAATTCATCCAGGGGGAGCGAATATACATATACATATATATATATATATATATATATATATATATCACATGGCCTGCGGTAGCGGCCATGTAGTTATGGTTGAGTTGCTAATTCCATAGGAAGAGCACTTTTTGGGCGGCTTATAACTTTGCTCTCTCTGGACGAATCCTCACCAAACTTTGCAAGTATATGGGCCACTTTTTGGTCTAAGGGGGGCAAGAGGGAGTCCCAAAATTTCTTTTTTTCTCCATAGACTGAATGGAGAAAAACTTTGCTCACGCCTACAGCCCAAACCGCTGCACGGATTTTCACCAAATTTGCGGCAGGAGCAGCGGCTTGGTCCCGAAAGCGCGCTTTTGTAAATTTGGTGGAAATCCGTCCAGTCGCTTTTTTTTTAAACGACCAAAAGGAAAGTAGGTCACAAAACATTCCTGATATCTATGTCCGCTCTGCAGACACACTTCCCTGGTCGCTCCGCGGACAGGACACCGATTGGATAATCGGCTTACGTCATGTCCGCGGACATACGACGTGTTCGTTGATTGGTTGGGTGAAGCGTGAGGTGCGTAACATTATTTCGATGCGCCCGCCATGTTGGATCCACGGACAGCGCGGCCTGGAACTGTGCATAAATCTAATTTTGGGGAGTGTGTTGGTGTGTAGAAGTGGTTGGAGAGGGTGGAGGAGTGTGAGATGGGTCAAATTCTGTAGTTTTGTAGGTGGGAGAAGGCTGCAATGTGTTTGCGCTGTCCGCGGTCACTGCGGTTGTCCGCAGACATACTAAACACAGGGCGCACTACTGGCTATTTTACTTTACTATGATGTTGGTTTTGGGTCGTTAGTAGAGCATTGAGTGAAGAGGGTATGTATTGAAGAATTTGTGCGTTGGTTGTAATTATTGTTTTAGAACGTTAATTGAAGTGGATAGGTTTTGAGGTGGATGTGTTATGTTTTTGGGTTGTGGTCATTTGGCATGTGTTTGCTTCTATGGGTGTGTTATGCTGCGCTGGTTGTGGCCAGGGCCTAGAGTAAGGGTGCATGGCCGAAGGCACGCCTTCATGCTACCAAACATTTTGACTGTGGTATGTGGGCTGCTTAGGGGATATGTTTTCAAAGGTTTGTGTACTGATTGGCAGTAGTGTAATAGTGTTTATAGGATAGTGAGATGATATGTGTTAGTTTGTTTGTTGGATTGTGTTCAGAATGTTGGTATTGAAGATTCTAGGCATTTTGGGTTGTATTTATTGGTGAGGTGTTCGTTTGCATGGCTGTGTTATGTTACAGTGTTTGTGAGTCTAATTATTATATACTTACTGTTTCCTTTGTTGAGGCTGTATGTAGAGTTTTGGGCAGGCCATGCAGTCAAGATTGTACGGTTTGGCAACAAGCACTGCAGCATACGATACCCATCGAAGGAAACATTTTGGATTGTTGTCTATGGTCAGGTGTTTGCTTGAATGGTTGTGTTATGCTGTGGTGTTTGTGAGTCCAATCATTATATACTTACTGTTTGACTTTTTGTGGCTGTATGCAGTTTTTTCATGAAATGGGTAATTGGAGCACACATTCTTTTTCAATCTCTGTGATAAAAGAAAAGATCACATGTTATTGTAGGTAGTTTATAATGAGTTATTGCATTGCATAGTAGACATTTCTGTATTTTGTCGACCCTCATAGTTAGTACTTTAGAAGTACTATAGTTCAAACCAGTGTACTGTGCAATTTTCTCAGTTACTGTGTTTGTTCATTAAATAATTGGGACTGTGGGAAAAAATCCATGCGGGATTAAAATAATATATATATCTTTGGTTGATTTCAATAGGAGAAATTGAATAGGTGTATAGTTTTTGATTTGGAAGTGGTGTAGTATTGTTGCAATTAGATAGCAGTTGGTGTATTCTAATTGTTTATTTCTTGTTCCATTTTAGTGGTATTCATCTATCTGTTTGCTTGTTGCAGAATTCTGGGGCAGCTCCATACCTGTTGGCGTATTCTAACTGTTTATTTCTTATTTCATTTTAGTGCTATTCATTTATGTTTGCTTGTTGCAGAATCTTGGGGCAGTTAGATACCTGTTGGCATATTCTAACTGTTCATAGTTTTGAAGTTGAATTTTTGTTGTTGTCATACACAGATTAGTTATTACATTTTGGTTTTAAGAATATTAAGTAAGCCTTTACAAGATTTGCTGGCAATCTCTGTTTTAGAGTAATGGTAGTATCATTACATTCGAACCATCCACAATTCTTTTTTATATATGCAGTGTAGTGACCTGCATTGGTTGTGGCTCCTGCGTGGTAGATTATACCTATTGTTGTGAAGGTTTTCTTACCAAGTGATACTTCATGTGTGAATCCAGTCAGCTTGCAGTTGTTTTGGTAACATCTGCATTGTAACGTAAAAGCATTACTATTACATATTTACTATGTGTCTGTATTTGTAAGGTGGTGCGATTATCTGAATTGCAGGTAGTACATAATCTGCCATGGTTTGCATTTTGTACAAGTTGCTGAAATGGAATGGATTCGCAGTTAGGTATGGATACACATGAAGCATTCATTAGGGACTTCTTCTTGTGCCACATGGCTGCAAAGAGTGCATGTATGTTTCCACATGTATGAAATCTAGAAGATTTAATTTATAGTATGTTTTTGTTTTCCAGTACTTGTAGTAAGTACATTAGAAATTCTTGTGGATCTTCTTGTGTGTTTATAGTGAATTTGACCATTCCAGCACAGTAGACCAATTCCTGCCTTATTCCAGAAACACTGCAAGTGTGGTCAGGATTGTTGGTTGCATTTCTGTAAAGGACTAACATTTGCAAACACAATTGTTCTGTCCTGTGTAAGTAAATGTTGTCAATAATTGGTGGCAATTGAAATAGAATATTGATTGCTACATTTTCATAAAATGTTACACCAGCGGTGTGCCAGCAGTGTGTTTTGGTGTTGCTGGGTGGAGGTCCTGTTCGTTTTGGGATACGTGCTTTTAACTGTGAGATCTGATACATCTGTTACAGAGGAGTCCTGAAGTCCTGTTGTCCTGTTTCTATTTCCACTGATTTTCTGCAAGCAACTACAAACACACCGCACATGCGCGGTGTGCCAGCAGTGTGTTTTGGTGTTTGGGGGTTTGCGGAGCAGCGGCCAAGCATAGATGCTGCTGCTACTGCTACTAACATTCACATACTGATTTTGGATGGTAAGCGCTACACGGCCTCACGTTATAGTAGAAAGACACAACCTGATCCTGGTGGAGTGTCTGAGAGGTTACAGAGTCTTCTGGTATAAATTGACTGTGACACGGGGGAACTATCCTAATTATTGTCTACACTGTGATTGTTGGGAGCATTGCGCTAAACTAACCGCACGAACACTGTGCTTATTGCGAACATAAAGGAAGCCTGTTCAGTGGCGTTGTGCTGGAAACCTCTTCACAAAAGAACACTGTACTGTAATAAGAGCAGTGTGTGAGCTGTGGGAGGACAGGCAGACAGCCTCTGACCCCTATTATTGAACTGCCTAAAGGGTTTAACGTTACACTAGCATCTACATTTGAGGTGTGTAGGTTACAGGGTGACTGAGGGGTGACTGCAGGCCTTTGAGCCTAGGAGCCTCAATGTGATCCAGCATAGAGAGCGCACTGCGTTAAAAGTGGTTTTTGTGATTGTGCTGTTTCAGGAGCTTGGGGTGACTGTGGGCCTTAGAGCCTTCAGGTGACCCTGTATAGAGAGCACATTGCGCGAAAAGTGATTTTTGTGATTGTGCTGTTTCAGGAGCTTGGGGTGACTGCGGGCCTTAGAGCCTTGCACCCTCTTGGTGTTATGACATTGGGAGCACACCGCTTAAATAACGGTATTGTAAGGCCTGGGTGTCATATGAGCTTAGGGTGACTGTGGGCCTTAGTGCCTTTGAGCCCCATGCCCAAATTGAAACCCAGTTGTATACGAGAAGTTGACCTTAGGGAGATTACGCGTCCACAGTTAATCCGGTAAAGATTGTGTTGGTAAATATAAGACTGAAGAATATTGTGTCAGTGTGGAGACACTCGAGTATTTGGGTAAAATTGAATGTCACTAAGCATTTGGACAGAGACCAATATGGAAACAAGTCTCAGGAATGGCAAACGATTGATGGCACTGGTGGTAAAAAAAAAATTTGCTCTTGAAACCGCAACCTAGAGATGAAATAGTAGCGGATGTTAGGAGTTATGTTGTCAGTATAGACCCTGTGATAAGAGAACTTTCCTTTACAATACCATCAATAATGCCTCAATTATCAAAATTACCATAAAATGCTTCAGTAACCCACTTTGAAGAACAAAACTCATGTTGTATGCCACATCAAATAGCCCAACCTACAAAAAATGAAGAAAAGGTATTATATCTAAGGGAACTGAATGGACTACATGACATTGTGGATGATATAACGATATCCAGTGAGGATCACCAACACAAGATGTCTTATCCACCTGAGAATATAGGAAACGGTGAGATTGCAGATGTCTCTATGTTAGCACCTGTGACCATGGCAGAACTGGATAGACGTGTGTGCTTATCTTCAGGCCCTTCTACCCCAGTGTCCACCCCAAGAACACAAAGGGACTTTGTACACTCGCACAGTAATAATGAAGGCGATATGTGTTGCAACACAACGCCCTCTGTCAAGTTTGTCTTGGGAAAGGCGGCCTTGGCAGACGTTGTCCACCCCCCTCCTTTTCTGATGGGCATAAAGAATGGCCATCTAATGCATATGAAGAGTTTGATCCGCTGGTCAGGAATAAAAATGGTAATGCAGATATTCCTCCTCAAAGATCTGCAAGGGGGACTTTACTGATGAAACAATGCTTGACTTAAATGAGAAAAATTGTCACACATTTCCAGTATTAACACAGATCTTGAACCTTTTGGACAAAGGGCACGAATTCACACACTTTGCTGTAAGGGAAATGAAAGGATCCCTGGGTGAGATGTTGGGGAAGCTAAACAAGCTAGAAGGCTTCATGTTGGCACATGACGTTATAGTAACTTCCCAGGCTAATCTTAATACCAACACGGATGCTAATAACACAAATCGCCCCGGTGTTACTAACCACGTTGTCATCAGGACAACACAAGCAACACAGACCATTGAAACAGATAATAAATTGAGAACCCTCACAATGAGCACGAAATAATGCGAGGAAAAAGAGACACATATAAGCCGTCACAGGAAGAGATAGAAAAAATTGACTTAATCAAGGTAGCAAAATTGCTCATGAGAGACTCTTGGTACTGGAGAACCTATTTATAAAAGAAATGGTGGGAAACAAAGTCACTAGTGGACCCTCTAAAGGTGAGCCAATAAAAGAGTTCCTGGGTATCGTAGACCTAAACACTCCCGATAGTCCTACAGCATTCACTGTACTGTTGGATCAAGAAGAACGAGAAAAGGAGGAGGTGATTGTCGATACTCCAGAAAATGAGTCAGAGACTAATCAGGGATGGACATTTTTTATGTCTAGAAAAGCTAAACAAAACTACAGCTAAGAGCAAAAAAAAATGTGAGGAGAAAATAAGAAATCAAAATGCTAGCACTTCTCCAAACAAAACAGAAACCAAGAATGACCAGCAAAGTAAAAAAAAAGGGTGCGAACCTAACAAAAAAGAATAGTAAAGTGGGATTGATGGACTTGACACAGGAAAATGGTCTCGACTTTAGTTAGCTAGACGCTGAATCTCTGGCCCATCTGGAAGTGGAGATTCAGGAGCATCAAACTGAAGTGGTTAACATACAACAAGAGCCTGTCAATACACAACTTAATCTACATTTATCGCAGAATGGGCAAAATGCAGTGAAAGGCCCTGTACCTCTTAAAAGGGTTCCCAGCACTTGTACTGTTAACACTATCAAGAACCAAAAAAACAATATGAAACAATCTAATTTAGCTGGGTTCTACCAGGTAACAAAAACAAAACTTTGAGACAGTTGTAATGGTGACCAAGCACAAACGATAACTTTGCTATGCCCTCAAATGCAACCACAAGTAAAAACCCCATACATAAGCCTGAAACACACTAATCCTGGTAATGGAACCATTGAAATCTCAGACACACAGATTACGTGTCAAACAGGCATGTCAAGTCTCACTGCAAATGTTGAGAAACATGGGCCTTCAAATGAATGTCAAAATCATACGCACCTAGATGGTTCAGGGGTTGAAACAGAGCAACAGGGATACAATCAGGTATAAAAAGATACCAATGAAGTCTATGGAATTCAGCAGCATTCTAACACCGCACACATAAAGTCATGTGACGATATTCCGGTGGAAATGCACACGATTATTGGGTGGAGCAGTGACTCACAAATGCATGGTAATGACAGAATTAATCACACTTATCTATTGAACATGTTCCAAAAAATAATTACATTGCAGATTTTGAACACACAAGACATTGAATGGATTAAATTGTCGATTTCTAATAACAATAGGATGTTATGTAAGGGGCAGTCTCCCCTAATCGCAAAAATGTTATGGGATCAATGCGACAATTTTCATATGTTGGGTTACAAATTGTATTGTTTTGAAGACATGAACGAATCTATAAGCTTCATAGAATTTCAACCTCAACAGAGGTTAAGTACTTCAACTGCAGGCGTGTATTTGTTCTCAGATACAGCTATGACTCAAAATGTGCTAATCCAGTTTACATCGGTGGTTAATGCCATAAAAACGGTGGCAGAATTGGAAACGCTACTGAAAGATGTTGGTTCTACACATGCTAAGCAGAGTCACACATACCTGTCACTGATTTCCATAATAAGCTTGAATTGTTGTGGATTTAATAACCTGCAGAAATGTTTCAAGAGTAATTTGGTATTGATCAATCCTAGTATCATTTTGATACAAGAAACCATTAATAGGCTGTTAATCCCATCAACGTAGATGGTTTTAAGTCTTTTACTCATCCACAATAGTGTGAAAATGGCAGCCAGCCTAATCTCCTCTTCTGACGATTTACTTGTTATTAAAGTAACACTTAATCACACTAACATAATAATCATCAATGTGTACAGCAATCTGAAACAAAATTCGTACCATAGGACAATTTAAGAATTAGATGCTATTTTACAGAAAGAGTTTATCAGGAATGAAGAACATGAAGTAATTTTAGGTGGAGATTTCAATTCTATCCTGAAAGACTCCTCTCTTTACAAACCAACAGCTGCCAGTCAAGTACATAATGTTGGGGCATATGAAAGAGTATTGTTGGTTGACTTTTCTTGGAAATTGGAATATACATGGTTCAGAGGGAAATCACGGTCTTTGATTGAGGTAAAGAACATGGGCTGCAGCAATCACATGATGCTGAAGCTTAGTCTAGAAGTTCAATTGGAAACGTTTATGAAATGTACACACCTGGCTCTAATCGAAATGGGCAAACACCCCAAGTCGATTAGATGAGATGGAATGTAGTGGTGTAGAGACCTGTCCCACTTTTTTGTGGAATAAACAGAAAATTAACAAATTTAACATTAACGTGGTAAAACGTCACCTGGCCGATATTGTGCATGCCCAAACGGAGTGTGTAAGCACTCATCCTTGCAAATATAGTGCTGAGATTGCAGACATAAGTCGCATACGCAATGGGGAGATTACAAGAGCGAAGAGGTCAATAGCTCCCATGGTAAAGTGAATAATTCGAGCTTTGATTCGGCAATTACGGGCGAGAAGTGGAGCGTGTATACCTTAGACAGATATGCGCTACCAAGAGGTTTTCCATCTGCCAACATCTCTGCTATAGTTACTAAGATCCCCAGTGAATGCGCATGTAATCTATATGATGTGAGATGGGCTATTAAAAAGCTAACATATTCAAAGGCTGCGGGGCCTGACGGGATTCCGCCATGTTTATTAAAGGATGACCCATACTTGGGCTAAACTGATAAAACTCACTTTTGAGTCGATATTTGAAACTAGATCGCTTCCTCAGGCATGGCTTACAGCAATAATTTTTCCCATCCACAAAAAAGGGCCAGTTGACGACCCAGGTAATTTTCACCCCATATCATTGATTGATGTGCCTGCCAAAGTATTTGCCACTTTTCTTTGAAGGGAACTAGAGAACTGTGTAGCAGATAAGCGTTTGTTATCTAGATACCAGGTAGGATTCAGGAAGGCGATGGGGACTACACTTAACGCTAGTATCCTTGCCCATCTGTTGGAAACCCCCCATCACACCTCTTCAGGCGCCATCTATATGGCATCATTAGATCTCTCTGCAGCCTTTGATAGCGTTATAAGGGCCCAGTTGTGGAATAAGTTGATTGGGTATGGAATCCCAGAACACATTGTAGGATTAATAGCGCTACTTCACACCAAAACGTCACACATGGTACAGATTAATCAAGACGGGTCTACCACAGAGGCAATAGACACAGAGATAGGGGTAAAGCAGGGCTGTCAGTTGGCAGCTATTCTGTTTAACCTCTATATCTGTGACATCGACAAATATGGGAAAACCTGGAGGTATTTCCTGTGAAGTTAGGAGACACTAGAATAAATTGGTTGGCATTCGCAAACAACATCATTCTGTTTGATCGAACACCATATGGGCTTCAAACCAAATTGAATGTGTTCTCTGAATATGTGAAAACTAACAACCTTGCCAACACTCCAGGCAAATTGAATATAATGGTATTTGCAAATAGAAAAAAAGTCTGCAGATTTACCTGGAACATGAATGAAGTGGTAATTCACCGGGTACTGGCAACTAGGTGCTTGGGCTATAATCTATGTGATTCCAATTCCTTACCAATGTGGAGCAGTACATTAAACAGCAAAGTAACACCTCTTGTATCTCAAATGAAAATCATTTATCACAAGACCTCGAAATTTTCTCTTACCTACCATTGAGTTTTACACGCTAAAGGTTGAACCACTGTTCGGACTTGACTTATGTATACTAGATCGAACAAAGGTAATTAACAAGCTTCAAGGCAAAATCTGGAAACCTCTTTTGGGTTTCTCTAAATCAATACCAAGCTCACGGATTATCCACGAACTTGGTCTGAATTCTCTAGCAGCTAAATTCTGGTGGCGAAGGTTGATGAATTATGGGTAAATGTTACATCCCCCCGCCGAATTCGGTGTATGAGGATTTCTGTAGAATGGTGATGAAGGAATATCCGATGTCGATCAAGTGTTATATTAAGAAGATGAAAACGTTATTACAGCTAATAGCTATGGAGTAAAATGATTTATACGAACAACCAGGTGTGGTAAAAAAAAAGTACTGGGCTAATATAATTGATCTAAATGTCCAGTATAAATCATACAGAGACCAATCAAGTTTCTTTCATAACCAACTTCCACGCCTCCAATATTTGGTAACATTTCCAGCTATGGAAAAAAAGCTTTATGAAGTAATGAATCACTTGAAGGGAGAACCTTATGAAAATGGAAATTAGATGCAGTCATGTCTGAGTTGGTTTTTATTCGTTTTTAAACTGGTTGTATATTTTAGCTTTACTCAAATAACATGATATGTAAATGTGAATGAGTTTGTATTTTTCACATATGTTCTTTTATTAAGTGTTGTTCTAAATATTTGTAAAGTTGCATTGTGCCAAATGAAAATAAATAAAAGATTTTAAAAACTAGCAATTTAAACAAGTTGTATTTGAAAATTTGAATGGACCTGACAGTATTGTGTCCAAGTGATTTGTTCTGAGGGTGTGTTGTTTCTTTGAAGAGGTAGTTCACTTTGTGCACTAGATCCTTCTTTGGTTGTGGTCCTGGATGAAGTATTCACTTCTTTTAATTTCTTTGGAGGGATTGCTGCAAGATCCTGCATAATTTGAGTCTGTAGTAGTATTCTTTTACAAACTTTTGCTTTTTGAAGAACAGGATAGGTTTTTAGATGGGGGCGTGGAGTGAACGCAGTCTATTGTATTCTAGAATGCAAGGAATATCAGCATTTACTTTACTTGCATCAAAGTTGATTAGAAACAGTCCATAAAGTGTACGTAAGCGTGATAGTGCTGCTATATAGTTCATGCTTTCTTTAAACACAGTGCTACCGATATCTATAAATGCTTTATCTAGGGTAAGACCTTGTGATTTGTGAACGGTGACTGCATATGCTAGAGTTAGAGGAAATTGTTCTTTGCGTACATACTTGTCTTTGAAAAGAAGGAAGCAGGCTGTTGAGCATCCTATCCTTTTAATTTCTGATAGTATGTCAAAGAGAATATTGAGAGATAGAGTTTTCTAGGGTATTTAGCCTTGTTGTGGGTTGTTAACACACAGGTAGTGTCATACCATGTACTTCCAGTTTGTCTGTGGAGCAAATTTGAACTATTGGTTGCATTTCTTTTTTTAACATTGTTTCATTGAATTCTGAACAGCTTGCAAGAGTTGGCATCAAGGACATACAGTTTATATTTTTGTGTGCTAATTGTTCCATGACATCAGTAGCACATGATTTACGGCCATAGAGTGCATGGATGTGCCTGGTTTTTAATATCGATTATGCTTCTTGAGATAGTACACAAACTCTAATACTTGTTAAAATGTTGGTGTATGTGAGGTCTGCAGACTGACGCATGTTTTCAGTTAATTCTTTGTATTGGAATTGTTGCCAAATGTTGACATTTCCTATGCTGCCAAGAGTTTTACGGCATAGTTTGTGCCCTAAGGTTTTAAAAATAGGTTCACCTTTAACTGGTGTTAATTGAAGAAGATCTACGAAAACTATAATGTGTTTTCCTCCAAAGAGTTCTTAATAGTCTGTTTTCAGGATCTGAGGTGAATGTAGGCTAGCATTAGATCGGAAACCATGCTTACCTCATCTATTTGCAGCATTTTCATTTGTTTGAAAACTCTGCGTATGTCACGATGCCCGCTCCCGGGGAGCCGGCTCAGGCCCTGCGTCCCCGAAAGCGGACATCAAGTCCCCGGGGAAGGTCCCAGCAACCCCTTATAGGGGCCCTTTGGTGTGTCCTGGCGCCTATGGCGCCAGGCTCATAGAAAACGTCAGTCCTGGCGCCATAGGCACAAGGCTCATTATGAAAGTGTTTGGGTGCACTTACCTGATGCAGACCATGCTGCAGAACCCCAGCCTCCTTGAGGCCTGAAAGGAACTACTTTACCTGTGGGACTCATTTACCACCCGGGCGTGGTCGGGGAAGGATACAAACCTGATTGGAGGAAGGACACATTCTAGGAACTTCTTCCAAGGCTATTTAAACCACACCCGATCAGCCACACGTGCTTCGCGTTGTTCTGCATCTAGCAGCTGGACGCTCACCGTGTCTGCTCCTTCATCTTGACTTCTGCCACACCTGCCAGCATCCTGAATCACCTGAAAAGGAAGGGAACAAGAGAACAGAAGAAGGAAAAGGCCTCACCTGCTAAATCTGCATCCCAGAGACATTTCGCCGACAATCCTGAAAAGTAAGACATTTATTTTTAAAAGCACATCGCATCGATCGCTGCAGCGCGGCATTCTACTCACCTTTACAGGGCGCCTCCATGTTCAGCAGCGCCATCCGGATACGCAGTCGCGCCCCCGCGCCTAGGGAGAAAAAGACAAGAACAAAGGTGAGAGAAAGAAGGGAAAAGGGAAGCTAAAACTCCATGTCAAGACTTACCTGTTGGGTCATTCCCTTTTCATTTCGGGTCCGCGCCGCATCCAGGCATTTTCGGACTCCGGCCCCTAAGGGGAAAAAGACATCAGCGTTAATGAGTGAATGAAAAGACATTACCAAAACACTCATTAAAGACCTACCTGATTTCCACAAGGATTTCACCGCTCGCCTCGGGTCGGTGCCTGTTCCCCGGCATTCCGTACCCGGGCCCCTATGGGGAAAAAGACACTAGCATTAGAACATTAATGCATGGACACAAAGGGAACCACTTATAGAAAAACTCACCTGGAAGCCAAGCAAGTTTGGTTCTCACCCATCCGAAAATCCAGTGACGTAACTGGATACCAACGCGCCCCTGCATCAGAAGCAGGATGGAGAGCTCGTCCTTCCAGACCCTAAGGTGAGACGCTACGGGGAAGCACAGAAGGGTTTTGAGGAGGGTGAGAGGGGTAAGTGGGAGGCCAATTGCATTACCCCGCAGACAGTTAACCCCCTATTCTCACCTACAGAAGGATACTTCTGCGAGTCAGACAAGCCAGATCTGGGGCCCGGTCCAGTCCGTCTTCCGAACCCTGCGCATCACCTTAGACGAGGTCTCCAGCAGCGCGAACCAGGCCAGCGCTCCCGTGGGAGTCAGGTGAGCGTTACAGCATAGTTCCATTGCAGCTTCTGGAGAAAGTTTGTAATAGTCGAATTTGTTTTGGTGTTCTACTGTAAGGAGTAATAATTGGTGTAAAGTGACACCGCCTATGTTGTAGGCAGCTAAACCTGTGGGGGTAGTTACAACAGCTGACAGTTGTGTTTGTCAATTGTTGGAGGAACTAGCTGATGATTTTGATTAAGAAAGTTTTGCCTGAACCAGCTTGACCACTCACGTATAGCAGTATAGGTTTGTAGTCTTGGCAGGTACCATTTTTAGTTTAATGTTGCACATCTAGTTCGATTTGTTTTGTTATTTCTAGGAAAATGCTACGCTGCTCATTGTTTAGTTGTGATTTTAGTAGAGAAAAGACTTCTGTAGATTGCTCATACTGACACATGGTGTTTTCTACTTCAGTCAAGGCTAATTCTGCCTCATTTGCTATTAGTGGCTCTTGGCTCTGTTACAGAAGGTTGACTACTGTCAGGAGTGTCCATAATCTAGTTACGCCTGGAGTTCTTCTTCTTGTTGCTGTTCATTGTGCAACACTTTTTTGTACTGTGTAAATTTTACGTCTGTTATAGTGCTTTCATTTGCTTTGAAAGCGTCTTCATAGGAGTCATAGGTATTTAGTGAATCTTCTTCTTTTCTCCATGGTTTAAAATGTTGTAATGTTGAGGAGTTTTTAATGACAATTTGATATGATTAATTAAGCTTCGTTTGGTAAGTTTCACCAAGCTGCCTTCACGATTTTCCACTCTATATCTACCTTTCTTCTCATCTGGTTTAATATTATTTTTGTATGTGAAGTTTTGAGCTATGTGGTATAGACACATAGTTTCCAAAGTGGTACTTCTGTTTGGGTAAAATGTGTAAAGTAAGTTATTTTTCAAAATGTCTTGGCTGATGGGATCATTTTTGGCTATTGTTTCTATGTCTACATATGATTTGAGAACTCTTTTTCTAGATTTAGCAGGACCAAGGCTTATTTTCAGATTTTCCATACCAGGCAGTACCGGTTAAAGAGTCTGCAGCTTCATAGCAGCCACATTCTCTATGGAAGAGCATTTTTATGCCTAAGCTGTACAATTTCTGTGTTAGTGTTTTGTCAGATGATAGGTCATCCCAGAGGTTTTCGAGTTCTGTTTTTTCTGCTTTGGTTAAGTAGGCTGTGACACATCGTGAAACTGCAGTGGAATTGTCTGCAATGCACTGCACATCTATATTTGCATTCCATAAAAGGGCAATGATTGCATTGTAATCATTGATGTATTTTGATCCTTCTGTTCTTTTTATGTACTATGTGTTCTTAGGTGATTTACCTTTGACACTATGTCTAACTGAAGACCTGAAGTTGTTTCTTGACCTGTTGTTGAAACTGGTCTAGGGAAACCAAAGCAGCATTTGGTGTAGTATTTCCCTTTGTTTTGATATTTGCGACGACAATACTTCCCACATTTGTGTCTTTGAAATTGTAAAATGTGTACATGAAGATGACTATGTGTCGTTTGTGGAGTGACATTTTTGGATGAACTGCAAACAGTGGCATCACTGTCCTGACCAAATTTAGGAGCATCTGTAATCCACAAAAGCATGTGAATGTGTGGTGCTCCTCTGGCTTGATATTCTTTTCTCCAAAAGAAGTAATGCACTTCTCCGAGGGGAGTAACAGTTTTATTACAAATGAAATGTAGCATAGCAATGAAGCGATGATGGAAATGTCTTGATACATTTACAGGATCTAGAGAGCAGAGTTCCCCTGGTGTTTTTATATCTATATTTATTTTGTTTTTGTTTGCTATGCATAGGAAATCGTGTAAATCTTCCCATGCACATTCTGCACAACGTATTGTCACAAACCAAGTGGGTGGGCCAAGGTTTCTCATCATACAGCATACATCTGCGTGACGTCGGATCCAGTATTCTTTTGTACAATACATGTTTGCTAAAAGATTTGTAATGCTTGACTGTAAAACCTCATCTTTTTCTTGCACTTTTTATAGTAATTGTGTAGCTGACATATTTAGAAAACCGGTGCCTGATTTTAACGTGTGTGCAGCTCCGTAGCATAGAGCTGCTAGTTCACTTTCAAAGAGAAGGTGGAATATGTATTTCACGTTTTGTCTGAATCTGGGGTCTTCAGAATACATTTGTAAAGAGTGGTATTCTGATGCTGTTATTTGTTTGGGTCATCGTACCTTCCTCCTTTTCCAGTAGGAAAGAGGAGAGGAAAGGCTTGTGCTTCTATACTTTTTTCTCATATGCTGATTCGAGATCCTTTGGCTCGTCGCATTTGGTAAGTTTCCAGTGCATCATCTATGGTGTCTTTAGAGTGTAATGGGTGAATTGTATAAAGGTCTAAAATATTGGATTCTGTAGCAGGATCTAGAAGTTGAAGTTGACCAGTTCCTGAGGAGTCTTGAATTATTTCGGTAGTTTCCCTCAGGTTTTCTTCAATACTTATTTCTTTGTAGTATTCATTGTTGTCTTTTAGATATTGCAGGGCTTCTCTAACTTTATGTAAGTCCACGAGTTGTTGCCAAATTGTTTTGTCTTTTGTAGGTACGCCATTTACTAAGATAATTAAAGATTGATCTATTGGACGTTGCACTCCCTGAGTGTGTACATGTTCTTTGAGATCTAATGGCAAATAAACTACTTTGCCACGAATGCCTTTCAGTAATTCAGAGGGAGTTAATTTTGCTGTTTTGTTTGAAGTCGTATTATTGCTTGAAATGGGTGCACTGTTTGAATTATGATGCTCTCATACAAGTTAAGTTGTTGCAGGGGTTTTGGTAGTGGGAATAATTCCGAGTTACTTGTGATAGCACGTGAAGGTATTTGGTTGTTGTCAAGTTTTGCAGTGCATTAACTGCAAAGTATTAAGGGGTCAGTAATTTCATATTTGTTTTCTGCTATAAAATAGAGAGATAATTGGAACAACTTGGAATCTTCATTGTCTTCTATTTTGTACATTATGTCTACAGTTTTTGTACTATTCTTATAAAGAAAGTCCTGCAGCAACACACACAAACATGGTTTGATAATCAGCAGATGTGCTTTTAAACTTTAGTATTTCTTTTTTGTATGTGTGTAGTAGAAGGTTGACATCTGTAAAGTTGTTGCTAGTCTGTTGTAAAGCTATTACATTTTGTAAGTGGCTTTCACTTCCAAAATATTGTCTCTGGATATGCTCTATTTCTTCGAGAAGTTGTTTGGCTGTACCATGTAGAAGATTGTTATTTAAATTGGCTAGTGGTAATTCTTTCTCGTATTGCGCAGAGATAAATGTGGCTGCGTTCTTCTTCATTTGGTCCACAAATGGAGAAAGCGAGTTGCAATGTCAACAAGGCAGTTTGTGCCTTTTTGAGAGATGTTGGCATGTCCTTTTTTCACAATGAAAATATTATGTTTCGTAGTACACACATTTTTCGCAGAGATGGAGAACATCTTACTTATGCTGGCAATCAGATTTTTCAGCGAAATATAGAAAATGCATTGCAACCCTTTTTGGAATCATAGCAATCCTTTTTCCAGTTGGTGTTGCCCATTTGAAGTTTTTGAAACACAAAAAGACACCACAAAAAGGCTCTTTTCAGAGCCACTACTTCCTCCCGGAGAAGAGTGCAATGGTTTTCAGAGCGCAGCACCCCAAAAATGTTTTCTGCGAAATATAGAAAATGCATTGTAACCCTTTTTGGAATCATAGAAATCCTTTTTCCAGTAGGTGTTGACCATTTGAAGTTTTTGAAACACAAAAAGACACCACAAAAAGGCTCTTTTCAGAGCCACTACTTCCTCCCGGAGAAGAGTGCAATGGTTTTGAGAGCGCAGCACCCCGAAAATATTAAATGTCCGCGGACTTCCGATAATGCACAGGGCCCTGCAGCATTTCATCGGCACTTCTATTTTTGAACTCATGCTCCCGGACCGCAGCCTCGAAAGCACTTCGAAGGGTCTCCCTCTGCAGAGTACTGCGTCGCAGTACATACACAATACTGTGACCCTCGAAAGGTAAGGGTCTACAGCATTACGTATAGCCTGCGAGGCAGTAGCTGTAGGGATGCGCTGCCCCAAAGGAGTGCCTCTTTTGGTGGCAGGAGCAGAAACGGAGGATGCTACAGAGGAACTCAACCCACTACGTTTATCGCAAGGTACAACCTTACGTATAGCCCCACCGTGGAACGACTTTAGGTGTCGCTTCATTGAGGTAGTGCCGTAGCTGTACAAACCTGATTTGCCACGACTCAGCACCAACTGGCACTGAGTGCAGCGCACCTTGTTTGCACAAGCTTTCGGGACTCCATCAAGAGTGGCAAACAACCTCCACACCAAAGATTCACGGTGAGTGCTAGTAGTAGGGACTTCTACTACCTCATCCTCTTCATCCTCACGCCTGTTCCCCTCACCAGGCCCTTGGTGGTTGTGGTGGAGGGGATGAGGGGAGTGCTGAAGCCGAGGCAGTAGCAGCAGAAGCAACTTGGGATGCCATCTGGAAGGTTATTAAGAACCAGGAACCAACAACAGCAGGAACAGAACAGAAACCTGCACCAATTGTCCTGTTGTAAATGCTCTGTCTTGGAAATCCAAAAGTAGAATGAGGAGCAGATCTGGGGTGTGACTTTTTATAGGGGTCCTGGTGTGCCCTTCGCGGACACCCGCGCTGTCTGCGAACTCTTTGAACACAAAAAATGGCTCAAAAAGTTCAAAAAAGTATGCTGATCGCTAGGGACATGGTCTGGCACATGTGCAAGGGTAGAGTCTCACAGGGAAATACCTTGGATTGCTAAAAACAGAAAAAAACACTTTTTTGGTGTCCAGGGGCCTCGACTGTGTCCGCGAACAAGGACCCACGCTTAGCGTGGGTGCGTTCACATGATGACATCGTGGACAGGTTCGCAAATGGGACGGATGTCCGTAGGACATCAAATGCGCAGGGTCAGTTGTCCACATGCGTGCGGATATTCTACGGGCAGTGTTCAGGTCCCCGAACTAATTAAAAGTGCGACACATGTGCAGCAGACAGTTAGAGACAGGAGCGATGTTCGTAGTACCCGATGGTGTGATACGCATGCGTGTGGGTGTTCTACGGACAGTGTTCAAGTCCCCAAACTAATTAAATGTGCGTCACAACTTTACAGACAGGCTATGTGTTCTACGGACATATGGCTTATCGATAAACAATGGCCTGATTCCTGGACTACTGGGACAATGGGTGCTGGTGGAGGTTGGGTGTGAGACTGGTTGGAGGCCACCTTAAAATAATTTGGTTGTAATAATAAAGCGTTATCTTGTGCACCACCTTCATATGCAAGGGGAGAGATCCTTGACTTGCGGGTGCTGCATAATATATTGTGACACTCTGTTGTTACTTGTTTAAATGTCACACCATACCAGACCATCAACATTTGGACCCGTTTCAACAACACAGAAAATGTTGTACCACATACATTGAATTTAGAATCCAGTGTAGTAAGGTATCAATGAAGTATGATAGGACTGCCTTTATGTAAGTTCTTTATTTCCCCACTTCCTTTTTTCTCTGCAAAGAAGAATTGACCTCAAGTATTTTCGTAGGTATTGGTTAAATGTATAGATTGAGGTTGTTATATGTTTTGATACCAATTTGAATAGTTCCTTAAACACATTTCTAAAATACATACTTTGAATGTATTAATGCCATAAGGGTGTAATTACACGGGTGTATTTAACATTATAAACCATGGGATAACAACTCGGTCTTATTTCAGTTTTGTTGACTTTACTTTCTTTAACCTCATTAGTGCCAAGGACAAGCTATCTCATCCTTGGGATTACCTCCCTGTTGCCAAGGACGAGATAGCTCATCCTTTCAGGCACTCTGTTTTGTGCGATCCCTGCAATGTGAGGGGGGGTTCCTATTCATGGCCCGGGGGTTGGATTTCCTTCAATTTCACAGCAGCGTGCGTGACGCACGCTGATATGAAATTGAAAGTTAATTCACTGCGGCAACCATTTTCGGCTGCCGCGGCCTCTGCCTCGATCTCCGGCTGTATTTCAAGCCGGAGATCGAGGCAGGTATCGTTGGAAAGGGGAGATCCTCCCCTTTCCAACGATACCTTGTATGATAGCATTGCTGCCCGCGGATTGGGGGCAGAGCTCGATCCGCGGGCAGCAATGCGCACTAGACCACCAGGGATCTGTTTTGGAAGCGGGGGTAGGAGGGCTGCTTACTAGGTAAGCAGCCCCCTCTCCCCCAAACCCCCAAAGCATGGCGCCACGGCTGTAATGACGCCTGGGGCAGAGATCATCTGCCCCCAGGGGTGAAAATAAAAAAAAAGATTTTTTTTTTCGAAGGGAGGTGGGAGGGGTTTGGGGCCCTGGGGCCCACTAGACCACCATGGATTGTAGAATGGTGTCTTTGGAAAGAGGAGATTCTCCAAAGACACCATTTTGCATAGCGCTCGATCCGTGACCAGCAATGGCCACTGGACTACCAGGGATATGTTTGTGATGTGGGGAGGGCTGCTTACAGTAAGCAGCCCCCCCGGTCCCCAAAGCATGGGGGCACATATCTAATAAACCCTGGGGGCAGTTGGCTGATCATCTGCCCCCAGGGAAGGGGGCAAAAATAAAAATAAAATAAGGGACTTTTGGGTGGGAGTGGGTGGCCACTAGCCACCAGGGATTTATTTTACAGACAAGGGGGGTGGGCACCCCTTGTAAAATGGAAAATGGTGGAACGCTTTTTAGGGGGGGCTGTGGGGTACCCCAAAGGGTCGGGGAATTTTCTAAAGGGATGGGGCGTTGACCCCCTGCCGCCAACCTGCAATGGAGTGGGTGCCATGTCATGCGTCCTCCCTGGGACCAGATATCTGCTCCTAGGAACGGGCACCTGAGCCCAGGGAGGAGTGCAGGACAGCCGCCCCCCCTTATCTGCCCCTGGGGAGGGATACATGAGATGGGCCACCCCTCCAATTGGTGTGGGGGTGGAGAGGTGCACCCCACTTCACATTAGAAAATTCCACAGCAGTGTAGGGGGGCCCTCCGTCCCCGCTAAAGGGCAGCCTGCCATTTTGAATTGTGTTATTTGTTTACTATACCTGCATTGGCGCAGAGGGGAAAATTGGTGTGCCAATCTGGCGCCAGGGTGCCCAAACCTTACTGCCCCACCCACTGGGGGGCCTGACCCACCATTTGTGGGGGCCCTCTCCCCCTCCAGTCCAAATGAGGGGGTGTGTACCTCACGCAGCCGTTTGTAGGAGGCCCAGGGAGGCCTGCATGAGGTGCCCTCGCCACCCATTTGGGGTGAGGGGGGAGAGGGCCCCCAAAAATGGTGGGACAGGCCCCCCAGTGGGTGGGGCAGTAAGGTTTGGGCACCCCAGCGCCAGATTGGCACACCAATGTGCCCCTCTGCGCCAAGGCAAGTTTTGTAAACAAAGAAAAAAAATGGAAAATGGTGCAACGCATTTTAGGGGGGTCTGTGGGGCACCCCAAAGGAACGGGGAATTTTCTAATGGGACGGGGTGGTGACCCCGTCTCCCCCACCCGCAATGGAGTGGGTGCCATGTCATGCAGCCCTCCCTGGGACCAGATATCTGCTCCCAGGAAGGGATGCCTGAGTCCAGGGAGGAGTGAAGGACAGCCCCCCCACTTATCTGCCCCCGGGGAGGGCTACATGAGATGCGCCACCCCTCCAATTGGGGTGGGGATGGAGATGTGCACCCCCCTTCACAATAGAAAATTACCTGGCGGTGTATGGGGCCCCTCTGCCCCCCGCTAAAGGGCAGCCTGCCATTTTGAATTATTTTCTTGCCTTGGCGCAGAGGGGCACATTGGTGTGCCAATCTGACCCCGGGGTGCCCAAACCTTACTGCTTCACCCACTGGGGGGCCTGTCCCACAATTTTGGGGGGCCCTATCCCCACCCACCCCAAATGGAGGGGGGTGTACCTCACACAGCCGTTTGTAGGAGGCCCAGGGAGGCCTGCATGAGGTGCCCTCGCCACCCATTTGGGGTGAGGGGGGAGAGGGCCCCCAAAAATGGTGGGACAGGCCCCCCAGTGGGTGGGGCAGTAAGGTTTGGGCACCCCAGCGCCAGATTGGCACACCAATGTGCCCCTCTGCGCCAAGGCAAGTTTTGTAAACAAAGAAAAAAAATGGAAAATGGTGCAACGCATTTTAGGGGGGTCTGTGGGGCACCCCAAAGGGACGGGGTGGTGACCCCGTCTCCCCCACCCGCAATGGAGTGGGTGCCATGTCATGCAGCCCTCCCTGGGACCAGATATCTGCTCCCAGGAAGGCACGCCTGAGCCCAGGGAGGAGTGAAGGACAGCCCCCCCACTTATCTGCCCCCGGAGAGGGCTACATGAGATGCGCCACCCCTCCAATTGGGGTGTGGGTGGAGATGTGCACCCCCCTTCACAATAGAAAATTACCTGGCGGTGTATGGGGCCCCTCTGCCCCCCGCTAAAGGGCAGCCTGCCATTTTGAATTATTTTCTTGCCTTGGCGCAGAGGGGCACATTGGTGTGCCAATCTGACCCCGGGGTGCCCAAACCTTACTGCTTCACCCACTGGGGGGCCTGTCCCACAATTTTGGGGGGCCATATCCCCGCCCACCCCAAATGGAGAGGGGTGTACCTCACGCAGCCGTTTGTAGGAGGCCTGCATGAGGTGCCCCCGCCACCCATTTTGGGTGAGGGGGGAGAGGGCCCCCAAAAATGGTGGGACAGGCCCCCCAGTGGGTGGGGCAGTAAGGTTTGGGCATCCCAGGGCCAGAATGGCACATCAATGTGCCTCTCTGCACCAAGGGGAGTTGGCTTACCAAAGGAAAAAAGTGAAAATGGTGGAACGCTTTTTAGGGTGTCTGTGGGGCACCCCAAAGGGTCTGGGAATGTTCTAATGGGATGGGGCGTTGACCCCCCCCACCCTCCAGCTGCAATGGAGTGGGTGCCATGTCATGCAGCCCTCCCTGGGACCAGATATCTGCTCCTAGGAACGGACGCCTGAGCCCAGGGAGGAGTGCAGGACAGCCCCCCCTCATCTGCCCCTGGGGAGGGCTACATGAGATGGGCCGCCCCTCCAATTTTGCCATGTGTAGATTCCCACGGGTGTCCTCTTTTGGGAAATGCATGGGGTTCCCTGTTTTCCTTGCTGGCTTCGACACCCTAGGCCCAAATCTGTAGGTTGCCCACATGAACAAAATATTCAGTGGCGAAAGGCTTGGGGTTACCAGTGGGTTACCCTTTTCCTTTTGCACCCCGGTAGGTGCACCCACACATGTGAGGTACCGTTTTCATCGGGACACTTGTGGGATGGCCAGAGCGAAATGTCTGAGAATTGTCTTCATTTCCAGGCAATTTCAGAGACATTTCCCTGTGTCCACTCACCGAAAAACATTGCCAACAACAGATGTCATACCTACTCGCGTTCCCACAGGTGTCCCGACCAAAAAGGGACCTCACATGTGTGGGTGCACCTACCGGGGGTGCAAAAGGAAAAGGGTAACCCGCTGGTAACCCCAAGCCTTTCACCACAGCACAATTTGTTCATAGGGGCAACCTACAGATTTGGTCCTAGGGTGTCGAAGCCAGCAAGGAAAACAGGAAACACCATGCTTTTCCCAAAAGAGGACACCCATGGGAATCCACAGAGGTCTGCCTTGCGCAGATCGGCCCAGAATCTACTACCCAGAACCTCCGGCAAATTCCAAATTTGGGGGTAAAAAACACAATTTCCAGACATTTCACTCTGCTGAACCACCGAAACACGCCGTCAACAACAGATGTCATACCTTCCCGCGTTCCCAGAGGTGTCCCAATGAAAACGGTACCTCACATGGGTTCACCAATCTAGCCGCAAAGGAAAACGGCTAACCCACTGGTAACCACAAGAGGGATTGGGGTGATAACCTACAGATTTGGGCATAGGGTGTCCAAGCCACCAAGGAAAACTGGGAACCCCATGCATTTCTGAAGAGAGGGCACCAGTAGGATTCCACAGAGGTCCAACTTGCGCGAAGCGAACCAGAATGTTTTACCCAGAACCCCTGACAAAGTGAAAAATGTGGGCTTTTTTCGGCACATTTCGGACTTTGCCGGAGCTTCTGGGTAATAAATTCTGGGCCGATTTGCACAAATCATACCTCTGCGGATTCCCCATGGGTGTCCTCTTTTCGGAAATGCATGGGGTTCCCTGTTTTCCTTGGTGGCTTGGACACCTGAGGCCCATATCTGTATATTGTGCTTGTCTGGAGAAAGTGTCAAATTCAGGTGTCGAAACAGACTTGGGGTTACCTGTGTTTTAGGCTTTCCCCTTGGCGCCCAGGTAGGTGCACCCACACATGTGAGGTACCGTTTTCATCGGGACACCTATGGGAACGCAGGACGGTAGGCCATGTGTTGTTGATGGCGTGTTTCGATGGGTGCGCCGAGTGAAATGTGAGGAAATGTGTTTTTTTTCCACATTTCGGACTTTGCAGGGCTGTCTGGGTAATAAATTCTGGGCCGATTTGCGCAAATCCTACCTCTGCGGATTCCCACGGGTGTCCTCTTTTCGGAAATACATGGGGTTCCCTATTTTCCTTGGTGGCCTGGACACCTGAGGCCCATATCTGTATATTGTGCTTGTCTGGAGAAAGTGTCAAATTCAGGTGTCGAAACAGACTTGGGGTTACCTGTGTTTTAGGCTTTCCCCTTGGCGCCCAGGTAGGTGCATCCAAACATGTGAGGTACTGTTTTCATTGGGCCACCTGTGGGAACGCGAGACAGTAGGCCATGTGTTGTTGATGGCGTGTTTCGATGGGTGCGCCGAGTGAAATGTGAGGAAATGCGTTTTTCCCCTCACATTTCGGACTTTGCGGGGGTGTCTGGGTAATAAATTCTGGGTCGATTTGCGCAAATCATACCTCTGCGGGTTCCCACCGGTGTCCTCTTTTCGGAAATGCATGAGGTTCCCTGTTTTCCTTGGTGCCTTGGACACCCGAGGCCCATATCTGTATGTTGTGCTTGTCTGGCGAAAGTGTCAAATTCAGGTGTCGAAACAGACTTGGGGTTACCTATGTTTTAGGCTTTCCCCTTGGCGCCCAGGTAGGTGCACCCAAACATGTGAGGTACCGTTTTCATCGGGCCACCTGTGGGAACGCGGAACGGTAGGCCATGTGTTGTTGGCGGCTCATTTCGATGGGTGCGCTGAGTAAAATGTGCGGATAATGCGTTTTTTTCCCACATTTTGGACTTTGCAGGGGTATCTGGGTAATAAATTCTGGGCCGATTTGCGCAAATCATACCTCTGCGGATTCCCACGGGTGTCCTCTTTTCGGAAATGCATGGGGTTCCCCGTTTTCCTTGGTGGTTTGGACACCCAAGGCCCATATCTGTATGATGTGAGAGTGTGCAATTCAGGTGTGAAGTGTTTTAGGCTTTCCCCTTGGCGCCCAGGTAGGTGCACCCACACATGTGAGGTACTGTTTTCATCGGGACACCTGTGGGAATGCAGGAAGGTATAACATTTGTTGTGTTTGTGTGGTTTTCATAACGTTTTGACCCATTTACTGGTGCCCTTTGTCACAAAACTCTTTCATTTCCCAAATGTGACCTACATTTAGTTGCTGCTTTAGGCACCATACACTTTTGTAACCTGCACAAGTCACCTACCCTTGAAAAGGTCTGCCTGTGCACTTTCAAAAAATGTATGCTTGCTGTTCCTCACCACATTGGTTTTCCCGATTTACTCATGCTAAGTGCATCTGTTCAGTCCGTGAGCATAAAACTCCTGTGTACCATGGCTCAGTGTTTGGCTTGTGGTGCTGCTTGTTTTGTAAAACACTTCAAAAAATGTGTGCTTTCCTAACTGCAAGAGTCGGGGGAATGTAGCGGAGCATTGCTTTTCTGAAAATTCATAGAAGCCATTGCCGTACCAAGCAAACCATGTCCAACACATACCTTTTTTTTCGGTCATTTTCCCGCTTTTCCACTAATCTATGGCTTTTTCCCCTACCTAGCTGTTGCCTGACCTACGCAAATCACCCCTTCCTAAACTTGGAATTTTGTCTACTTTTCAGGAATTTCTGCCCTCCAATTCGGCTTTCCTACCCTTTTCTTCCATTCCATCCATGCATGTCCAATTAGCAAAAATGGCCAAAGTCGCCTACCTCTCACATAACAGTTGATAACCACATCAAAATAATTTTCTTCCGTTTCCACTCACCCTATTCTTGAAAGCCAGGAAATTGGGGAATTCAGCACAGCAAACCATGTGTTTCTAGCTCTTACATGGAAAAAACCACAAGCTTCTTTGTACATCATTTTATAGGCATTTTCTTGAAAAAACCCACCATTTTCGCCCTTTTTGCTTATTTTCTCTCACCCCCCTACAGCAACCTAGGATTCCTGGGTGGCGTTACGACCGCCTACATGTGGGGAAAAAAGGAGCCAAATTTGGCCGAGATATCTCATGTACCAAAAAAGTTATGAGGCTTTGAATGGCCACATACCGAAATCACCAAAAAAGGCCTTGGCACTAGGGGGAAATACCCATGGCAGTTAAAGGGTTAATTAACATGATAGCATTTCTGTGACAGATCACACACACTACACCGTGTGAGCGGGGAGTTGTAACCATGCTGAAATTAGCCAGGAAACATACGAACATGAGTGGTAAGATCCTGCTTTGCTTTGTCTTCACTGTACTCATATCCTTACACTCTTTTGTGACACATGGGACCAACATTACTAGTGGTTGAGTATAGACCTTTGTTGGTTAATATTTGACTTTACAAATTGCATAATTGGAAACTATTTAATACAGTGTTTGGTACATGACTGTATGTTTTCGTTTAAGTTATCAAAAATGTTTGGGGTTTTTGGATAAATTAATTCAGATGTGGTACACATGTTAACAACATGGGTGATAAAACATTGGGTAAATACCAGCATGTTATGCGTGGTGATCACTCTTTGAACTGTGGATTTGTTGACTATTTGCACGTCCGGTTGGAACAATATAGTTATAATAAGCTGATTTATGCACCATTAAATGTCAGTTTAAACTTGTCAGAGAGTGAAGATAAGTCTTCCACAGATGTCTAGTTTGTTTGCTTAAAATAAGCACTCTGTCTGTTGAGAAATAAACATTCACAGTAAATGAACCTGATGTTATGTTATTTTGACATTTTTGTAGCCACCTGAGGCGAGCCAAAAGGGATTGAAACCTGTACATGTAATGGCTTCTATAACATCATTGTGGCCTCATTTGTTAAATTCTCTAAAATTAAAAAATACAAAACACTTTGGAGCACACATTAAGCAATTATTTAAATAAAGATTAGTGCGAAATAATAAGGAACACACCACATACATGTGAGCGTCTCAAACAGCAAATTAGTATTGCTGACGTATTAGTATGATCTCTATGACCACCCTGTTCCCCTCCTAAGAGTGAAGTCTGGTTGCTCTGTCACAGTATCAAGATGAGAATCACATTCAACTTGGTGGTAACCCTGCCTAGTACTAGAGGTTGTTTTTCTAAGTCCTCACCAGACATGTCTCTCTCACAAACATCCTTCGAGTAAAGTGCACAAGCTTTCAGTGAGATGCACAAGCATCCGCTCAATGAGAAGCACAGGGTCCATTAGGTTTGATGTACAAGACATCCTCAACTAAATGCACAAGCTATCTTCAGTGAAATGCACACATTTGAACTAGTGTGAGCCACAAACTTGCACTCCACGAGGACCAAAAGCTTATCTTCAATGTGACGCAGAAACTCACCTCAGTGAAGTATACAAGCCTGGCATACATGCAACCCTCAATAAGATGAAGTCTCTTTAGTGAGACCAAATACCAAAAGAGATATAAAAATTGAAACGCCCAAACTATTGTTATTTTTCACCACATGGGACATTGTCAGTCTTGCTATTGTAAATAACCCACTCATAGTTCGGCACTCCCCTTTAGCATCTCTCTAGATTACTTTCTTCAGGCTGCACCATTTAAATGTGTACTTTTCTTACCATTGGCCAAAAGGTAACGGACGAGTTCATCATGTCCACAGAGACAAGCATAGTACCTGTAAGTGAGATAAAAATTGTATTGAAAAACAGAGCATCATGTCGCGCTAGCACTTGAAAGGTTTCTGCTTTGACCTTGAAATTCTACCATAACCTCTACTCTATTTACTGACACCATTAAAACAAGATAATATGAAAAATTCCTTCAGACTGAGACATCGGTTAGCACTGCTGTTGTGATGATGTTTAATTCAGTTAGGCATTTGACATGACAGATCCTGGAAAACTATGGAAAGCAACAGCAGTGGCATTTAGATTATTTCCCTTAGAATAGAACACATCTTCTGAAAGTCTGAGCTGATGAAAGGGGTTCTACAATGTCAGTTTTTAGTGTGGTACCTAACCTAAGTTTCACAAATAGCAATCTTCAGAGCCAGATATTTAATATTAAATAGCATCTCCCCCGAATTGAGATTTTTAAAAAATAAACAGGGAAATACCGCCACATTCCAGAGTCCTGACCTACAATACCATAGCCGGAACTTCTCTTTTTAAGAAGCTTCTACACCAGTTTTCGGGCTAAGAGTCAGAAACCTACTGCTGTCTACTCCCACTCTCCCTCCTCTTTTGAAAGAGACAGACACAGAATTACTTCCAAATATCTGATTTTAAAACCACAAGGTACCAGTTATAATCCATGACAAAAGCTCTTAATCGTTAGTGTAGATACCATTTCGTCAACAGCTTCACAATATGCAAGTCTTGTTACTAAGTTATGACCTTAGTACTCCGTAATATCCTCACAGCAACACATGAAAGAAGCCACCCTAAAAATCTAGCAGGCATCAAAAGCAGATATTTTCCTAAAAAACATCTATTTCATCTAATGTTCTGGGAAAAGAGCTCTCGACATGCAGTGTGGCTCTAGGAAAAGAAAATAGCTCCAACACCTTAGAACCCTTGTAAATCTTTGATAAAACGTAATCAACTACTTTTCAACATTGTAACACTTATGGAAGCTGGTTATGTTCTATTCCTCCTAAACACACATTGGAGCTATAAACATTGCGCAATTCAAACCTATCAATGCATCAGATCAATTCTATGACCACTCGCATTAAACAAAATGTGGAGCAGAGGCCACACATCTGCGACCACGACACACCATGCTATTCTTCTAACCCAAAAATGCTGTTAGAAACTAAATTCACATAAGCATATAATTTAAGACAGTTCTCCGTAACTGCAAAAATAACCTGAGTCAACAACTTCCTCTCTCACAATCGCTCACTAAGACAATTAATGCACATAGATATTTTAAGCTCCAGCCAGGGCAACAGCAGGAGTTAGATTACAAGGAGGAGGAAGCCTTGAAGGCTGAGGTTAAACTATGATCTCTTAAGTCCTTAAAAGGCAACAGGAAGATAATCATCAAATTGCACAAATCGAGAATGGTAAAACTTTGAAACGACTTCCAGAAGCCAACGTGAGGGTTTAATGTGAACACACGAAGTGACCTTCTGAAAAATAATATTTATGAGAACATGATCAAATAAAGAAATGATTTTGGCTTTTGTAATATAAAAGTATTTGATGACAGTGGTGTTTGTCCCGACTGAGATCATTTTAGCCCGAATTGCTCCGAGCTACTTCTATAGTTTGCACATGATTTTGTTATAGGAACTTACAAAGGAGTACTGTCCCATTTATCCCGAACGTTCAGTTCCACGTCTCTCTGCTCAACAAGATATCTGCAAAACAGAATTCATTTGTAGGACAATTAATGGACTTCCAACATTCAGGAGGATAGCCAAATATAAATGAAGGTGCTGAGCTAAAAGATACAATTCAGTGGATGAACTAGATCAACTTCACATGACATGGTAAAATGCCACCAAGAGCATATTAAGCACTAATTAAAAAGAAAAAGAATCTCATTCACTCTAGACATCAATAACACATGCAGTCATTTAGAAGATTAAAACTGGCCCCGGTGAGTTTGTACCCTGAATGAGAATGTACTGTCACACAGGCGTCCACGTTATCCATTTCAAACACATCGCATTCATCTAGAAAAAACTATTATCTCTGCACCATATGACTGTAGGTTTCCTTAAACAGGATTGCGATTGTTGTACAAGTTTCATTTAGTTAATGTCACTATGAGGCAAAGTCACGAAAAGCTGCACATACCTTGTGCTGTATATATTTGTGCTGCAAGCACACACTGTGCAAGTATCAAATTCATTAAGTTAATTTGATTGTGATTCAGCAGCTTCATTTAGGATGGGAGGAGCAAAGGAGCCTGCGTGTGAGGATTCAAGCTAGTGCACCAACACCATTTCAATAGCTGAGGTGAACGATAAGTGGGCTGTGGAATTTCCAGAGGTATTTTCAGGAAGTCTTGAGAAATTGAGAGACTTTGAACATGCCATCAAGATGAAATCCAATGTTTGTCCCGTAGTTCACAAAGTAAGACCAGTCTCGTATAAAATGAGGCAGCAACTACACAAAGAGTTAGGCAATCTCCTACAAAGTGGAGTGATAGAGTGGATCCAAGGAACTGAATAGTTGTCTCCTGTGGTTTTGATGGCAAAGAGCAATGGCAGGATGAGACTTTGTGTTGATCTCAGAGACCTAAACAAGAGGATTCCGGTGGAAAGACTCCCTTGCCAATCATATCGGAGGTCTTAGCTGCATTGGGAGAATCCAGTTGGTTCATTATTATTGACCTATCGGCGGCATATCGCCAAGCACCTTTATCCAAGGAGAGTCAGGATGTTACAGCATTTATACATTTAAATATCTGCAAATGCCTTTTGGGTTGGCATCAGCTGCTGCTGTATTTCAACGTGTAAGGGAGAAAGTATTGGAAGGGATTGCGAATGGGATAATGTTTCAAGGTGATATACTGGTGTTTGCTGTGAGTGAGGTGCAGCATGATGAAATATTGAGGTGTGTGTTGAGAAGATTGAAAGGGGCTGGTTTGACAGTGCAGAGGAACAAGTATAGAATAGGAGTATGTGAGGTGGAGTATCTAGGTCACAAGATATCGGTGCAAGGTATCAGTGCAGTCTTGTGGAGAGTATTTGTAAAGCCCCTGCTCCACAGGATAAGGATCAGCTAAGTTTCTTTATAGGGATGTCCGAGTTTTATCACAAGTTTGTGAATAATTTGGCCACTATTTCATTTCCCTTGAGTTACTCAAGAAGGGCGCTGGTTTTGTGTGGTCGAAGGAATGTCAGGATGCTTTTGAAAAAATGAAGGATGGTATTGGTGGTGCGCCTCCCTTGGGGGGAATTTGTGAATGGGAGAAAAACTGTGTTGTCCGTGGACGCTAGCCTGTTAGGTCTTGGAGCATCATTTTTGCAAGTGGTCGCGGGAAAGGAAGTACATTTTATTGCCTTTGCTTCCAGACCATTGAGGGGTGCTGAGAACAACTACTCAGTTATAGAGAGGGAGGCTCTGGTCATATCTTGGGCGGTGTTATACTATTTTTCGTGGGGTCAGATGTTTCTGAATAGAACGGATCATAGGCCTCTCGTACAGGTGATGGCTAGTGAAGGTTTGGCGAAAGTTTCTCCCAGGATATCAAGGTGGATGTTGGGCTTGTAGGGATACAATTTTTGAATGTGTTACATTCCAGGCAGAGAGAATGTTGTGGCAGACTGCTTGTCACGGCTACCTGTGGAGGAGACGGGAGAGCCGATAGGGGCAGTACTGGAGGATGAAATGATTATTGCAAGTATTGAACCTAGAGCGGTGGAAAGAGAAGAATGGCTGGTGGCAGAGGAAGAAGATGTGGTGTTGAACAGGGTGAAGGAATGGACGGTAAGGGGGTATCCCAGGAAAGAGTAGATTGAAAGAAAGTTTGATGGTTTTTATGAGGTTAAGGAGGAATTGTGTTTGTCAGAGGATGGGGGTAGGCTTAGAAGAGGTGCCAAAGTAATTCCTCCAGAAGGGGTCAGAAGCAGGCTTGTAAACATTGCTCAAACAACTTAAAAGAGACTACAGGATTTTGACCTATGTTTTTGTCTGGACCTTAGTGCAACAGCCCTCTTTGAAACACTGCCCACAACATAGTATTAAATGTGTACAAGGTCCCTTGCTTTCCACTATTCAACCAGCTTTTGACCACAAGCGCATGTCTTATTTTCAATTAAATTTCGACATACTACAGAAAGATTTTGTATCAAAAAATATCACAATTTTCATCATATACAAAATATATATCTAGCATCTTCATTTCATTTATAAAGAAGTCCACCATTCTTTGTCCATCACCTTCCCATATTACAAGCACATCATCTATGTACCTTTTCCACAGTTTGATGTTCTTTTTATATGGATTACTTTCACTGTAGATGACGTTTTCTCAAATGCCTCCATGTATAGGTTGGCTATGCTGGGGGCTAACGTGGCCCCCATTGCTGTTCCTTGTATTTGCTTATAGAATTTTCCGTTGAAATGGAAGTAATTCTCTGTGAGTGCTATTTCCGCACACCACAGGATCAGGGAACTTTGGGTATTACTGTCTCTTATTTCACTCAGGAGTCTTTCTTCTAAGACTTCTAAGGATGCTTGCTGTGGTATATTAGTATATAATGCGACCACATCCAAGCAGATTAGGATTTCTTCTTCCGGGTTAAAGGGTCTTTTTTACCATGGGTTGCATGAATGCATCGGCGAACTTAGAGAGGGGTTCTAGAACTGATTTGCAACCTGACACAATTGGTCTCCCTGGTGGTCTAATGAGGGATTTGTGGATCTTTGGGAGTACATAAAATTGCGGAGTCCTGGGTTTCTCTTGTCGAAGAAAATCTGCCTCCCTTTTTTTCGTGATCCATTCTCTTTCTAAGGCTTTTGAGACTTTAAGGCTAATTCATTTCTCCAGTCTTTCTGTCGGGTTTGTATCTAGGAGTTGATAATTATTTGCATCATTGATCTGTCTCATGCATTCATCTATGTAGTCCTTTCTATTTTGGACTACAATGGCTCTGCCTTTATCAGCCTTTCGGAGGACTATTAACTCATTCTCAAACAATTGTGTCAGGGCCAGTTTTTCTTCTTTGGTCGTGTTTTGGAAGCATTTTCCTTTTTCTTTTTCCTCTTCTAGTTTCCTAATGTCTTGTGGAACCCTACTTTCAAAAACCTTAGCTTCTGCGCTGTGTAAACTCGTTGGTGGAATAAAATCAGATTTTCTATGGAGTCCACCATCTTCTCGATTTGTTTCCTCTTTATCGGCGAAAAACTGCCGCAGATGTATCTTTCTCATTAATTCAGCGAACTCTTCTCTGAAAATAAAGCGATTGGGTCTATTTGTCGTAACAAATCCTAGGCCTTTCTCTAGTATTCTGATTTCTACTTGGCTGAGAGTATATTCTGACAGATTCACCAAAGTGCTTTCATGCTCTGTGTCACTCTCTGGTCTGGTTCCCATTCCTTCCTGTCCGGTCCTAAAAAATGTTGGTCATTTAGGTTTCCCCTGTTTGCATTCCTTCTGTTACCTCCTTGTCTGCCTCTATATTGTCTCCGGCCTGTATTGGATTCAGCATTCCGGCCACGTCTTGCCATATTTGTTCCTTCTCCCATACTATCTTCACTGGAGCTATATGACGTACCCCTGAACCTTACTCTCCTATTGCCGTAGTTTCCCTTCTGTAACGCTCTTGAGTCCACCTGTTCTGTGAAGAAATGTTCCTGTGCATAAGGGAACGCTTTTTCATGGGCAAACTGCTGGATATCCTTTTTCAGTCTTCTGACCCATTCTTTAGTAAGATCATCTTTAAATGTTTTCATGTCCATCAGTAATTCATCTACTCTCTTCTTATACAGATCAATAGGAACTATTTTTTTAATCTCCTCTTCAAGTTTTTGTAGATCTATGGAAATTTTTTCTGTAGTTAGTTTGGCCGTGTCGACGATTAAGATCACCCAATCCCTCTCACACTTGTTTCCAATGTAGCTCCATTGAACAAGGAATTCTTTGTTGTCTATGAATAGTCTGGGCTCATTTCTTACCACCAACCCTTATGGCAAAATGCCATTTCTTAGGTATTCCAACATTATACTTCCATGAAGTTCTCATCTTATTATTCTTTTTTTGATTTGAGTAAGTTCATCCCAGTTCGTGAGATTGGAAGTATCTCCAAATTCACCACCGAAGAGAGATGAGTTACTCAAAAGTGCAGTGATGTATCCATCATCATAACTTTTACATCTTTCTGCCATGATGTCACCTGTATCATGTGACACCGTTTCCTCCCAAGTGTTAGAGGATGTCATGAGAGAAGGAGATAGTTTTTCACTATTTGTCTCACGGCCTAGCAACCGTTATTTACACACACAACTTAAAGAGACTAGATGATTTTGACCTATGTTTTTGTCTTGGACCTTAGTGCAACAGCCCTCTTTGAAACACTGCCCACAACGTAGTATTAAATGTGCACAAGGTCCCTTGCTTTCCACTATTCAACCAGCTTTTGACCACAAACGCATGTCTTATTTTCAATTAAATTTCGACATACTACAGAAAGATTTTGTATCAAAAAATATCACTATTTTATTTTCATCATATAAAAAAATATATATCTAGTATCTTCATTTCATTTATAAAAAATACATATTTCATTGTATATGAAGACAATCAACAAGTTTTTTTTCCCTTTTTTTAAAACAATTAGTCTATGAAATTTACATAAACCAACAATTATTAACCCCTTCGGCTGGCAAACATAATCTATGATGTATCTCACAAAGGCAATTCATTTTAGGATCTAATATGTTATTGCTTTTAGTCACACATTGGGGTACACAAACACGGTTCTTGTTGTTGTTGTATACTGTCTATTAGTAGCTCCAATATTTTACACTAATGGTTCATCAATCACCCATTCTTTCATTCCTCAGACAAACATACCCGAAATGCTTCATTCCTCATTACCAACTATCATACTAACAGGAAATTCTTCAGGGGAAGAAAAAACACACTAGATGGAAAAAAAATCTTAATTTTTGAATTGTTCCTTATTCTTGGATTTCACCAAACTTCTAGGTTTTCTTTATTATCTCTTTTGGTTATAGCTCTAGGTCAAATTCTGGATGATATTCTGTGGAAACACAAGGAATACAGAGGGCTCTGTTATTCACCACTCTTATGATGTAGTGTTATACATACATTTTTAATGTTTTGGTTACATTTATAGATGGGTACAATTGGTCCTATCTTTTTTTATATTACTCATCCTTTTCCCTAAAAACATACCCCCTACACTTGTAGGTACGTGCTGTCATTTAATCACATTCATGACATTTGTTTCCCTCCCTCCTTTGGGGTCCTTTTTCCGTTTTCATATGAAATCTCCTCCTGCCTAGGCGGTAGTTGTTTAAGCACGAAATAAATGGCACAAATTACCTGTGGAGCGAGTAATCTTCCCATTATTGGTGGCTGTTGGTTCTTTTGCAGCCGTATTTGTTGCTCTCCTTCACTCAAATATTTATTCGAATTAGTATTAGGGTATTCCCTTTCTCTGTATTCAAGAAACCAGAAGGAGAGACATTCTATTAAATTCATGTCCCAACCCTATAACAACATTGGGGTATTGGATCTTAAGATTCCAGAGATAGATGTTACCTTATTCCACGTGTGCCCTCCTTAGTGGATGACACGACCTCTGCTTGAGCAAAAGAAGGATATTTGTTCCTCTTCTATGGTTTACTAGTCACAACCTCTTTATTTAACCTTAGTTAGTGAGTTTTTAGGTGGTGCAGCCGGATTCAGATAGATTTCAGATTTCTGTAACCTATAGAATTGACAAATAGGGTGTTCATTGGGACAAATTGTTGCATATTATGACTCTTATAGTCCAGTACTTGTTTCCCAAAATAATGGGCCATTCTTAACCTCGAGGAAATCTAATCTCTTCTTACCTGTGTCCTTGTCACAAGTTAGTTATCTCCTCTATCCGCGCCGTCTCCCGCGGTGGCGAAAAACGGCTACAGCGTGTTGTTCCTGTAGTTTCCCGGGATCGTCTATCGCATGCAGAATGCTTCTCTTGTGGTTTCCAGGGGTCGCATCTCATGTACAGTTTTGCCGCTCCTACCTGTCAATCCAGAGGTTCTGGGGGGTCCTTTTCTTGGTCCATAGGTGCCGCCTCCTTGCTCTCCTTATTCCTTATGCTGATTCTAAGCGAGGATGCTACTTTGTGCGGCCCTGTCGTCCTCTTTGGATTGGCGTCCTTCTGGCTTTCCCTCGTATTGCTGGTAGCGTCCGTCCGTCCCAACTCACGTTTGGCGTTTGCTTGAACTCGCGCGATTTAATATTCGCTGTGACGTCATTCCGTAGACTTCGTGTACCATGGGTCCGTTTGTCCTTTTTTTCAAAAAGTTGCATCGTATTTCATTATTTGTCATTTTCTCTTTAGGTTACATTTTGAGATTAAAAAGGTACATACACCCCATGGTGTAAGTTTATTTATTAAATTGCACAACCATGATTAGAGCCAAATCTCTCCATGCTCACCAGGTCCATCCAGGAATGAGTGTGACATAAAGGTTGTTGAGGCAAACATTCTGGTGGCCAGCTATGGACAGTGAGGTGGACTGGAAGGTGAGGGCACGCAGAGAGTGTGCAACATGTGATAAGAGTAAGATGGTAAGAGAAATGTCTCTCTTGCCCATACGGGTACCGAGCGAACCCTGGAAAAAAGTAGCAGTGGATTTAATGGGCTCCAAGGGTTGGAGCGATGGTTTCAAATTTGTGGTAGTGTTGATCGACTATCATTCAAATTGATTAGAATGGCGGGCCTTGAGACAGGCTACCACGGTGGAACTGTTGGCGTTCTTTGAGGATGTATTTTTCAGGAAAGGTTTCCCTTCAGAGGTAGTTATAGATAATGGTGTCCAGTTCTACTCTGAGAATATGAAAGTCTTTTTGTCGCGTTTTGGGATAGGTCACACGCGTACGGCTCTGGACCATCCCAGGACAAATGGGCTGGTGGAACGAGACAATAGATTCTTGAAGGAAGGTATTCAGTTGGCCATGAGGGCTGAACTGTCGTGGACAGAGGTTTTGAAGAAGATGGTATGGAGCTATTGCACCACGCCTCACTCAGTCACTGTGTCGCCGTTTGTGTCACTAAAAGGATGTCAACCGGCCACCAAGTTGTGTCCAGGTTGGATGGGGTTGTCTGGGCGCGTGGATGTGGACCGCAAGGAGATTATGAATTTAATAGAGAAGGCTCAGTGTCAATATAAGCTTATCTTTGATGCTGTAGCTAAAGCGCCGGAGTGGTCAGTGGGGGACGTGGTCCTGATTAAAATAAACAGATTTGGACTTAAATGCTTAGAAAGTAAATTTGTGAGTCCCAAGAGAATTACAGCTGTGCGTGGTGATTGTTGAGGGTGTTGAGGTTTGGTCTAAGAGAAGGTTGGTTTCGAGCAGTGCGGGGATGAGTGAGGGGGTGGAGCAAAAATTCAAGAGTGTTGGTGAAGAGAAGGATGTGCGTGATGGTGATATGTTTGATGGTGAATCTGAAGTAGGTGGACAAGTAAAAGGAAGGATCAGGAAAATTCCTACCAGGTTTAAGGACTTTTATTGTGGTTAAGGTTGTTGTGTGTTTATTATAGGGAGGGAGATGTGTTGTGTTTGTTATCTGATGTTTTTCTGTATATGTTCTAATGTGGTTCCAGAACCTGCAGAGTTCTGGAACCATTAATCAGTTTGAGCTGGGCCGGGTGCCTGTTGCTCGCTCTGTTTTGCTTAATAAATTAATCCGTTTCAACCTACCCACGGTGTGGCTTTATGCAACTTATGAGATTACATTAAGAGTGACGACTTTTGGATGTATTGCTTGAATACAGACAACCAAAAAGTACACATCGCCCTAAACAAGGTGTGGGAAATTGCTAAAAAGAGACTTGAGATGGTTGTTAGAGAAAATTATAAAGATATTGCAATTTAGCAGTACCAAACAGAAGTTGGAAATATATAGGCGAATCATTTTGTTAAGGTTTTAATTGAAGATTTTTAGGAGCTTACATTTTTAAATATTGTGGATATTATATTTTTACAATATTCCGAGGATATATTTATAGGTAATTTTAGGAATTTCATACTGTGTTTATATCAAATGATGACGAATAGAATTATAGGTTTTCTAAATGACGCAATTACAAAGAAATTAAGAAAGAATATTACTGTGTTAAATAATTGCGCATTCTGCAAAACTTGTAACACATTTTTGTATAATAACTTGGATATATTGTATACTGATAGTAGATGTCTAGATCTGATGTTTTAAAATGTTTAAATTTAGATAGTTTGATGTATTCGCTATGTTTTATGAATATTTTGTAAAGTTTCTTACAAAACTAAACAAATAAAGAATATTATATTATAATAATTTAAAGCAAGATTTGCTTTTGAGATGTTCTGGGAGTAGGCCCACAACAATATTGCTGTCCAATAGTAAACTGGACAGGTGCACAAGAGAAATAATTTCTCTTTAATAGGCACAGAGATCAGACTCTTTTTATAGCCAAGCCTTGGGTATAGCACTATTTTTTACCCTAAAACCTGCCTTGGCCCCTGGTGGGCATTTTGACTACCTCTGGGGTGGAGGTTTGGCTCTGGCAAGCTGGGTTGATGAAAATCATGCCACCAAGTTTCTTCTTCTTGGGACTCAAGACAATAAGAGGTCTGATTTAGGAGGAGGATTTCAAAACAATTGTCAAGGAGTTCCCCCCCTTCTCACCTGAGTCCGATCTTTGCTGGATTTCTTGGCCGATGCCTTCTTGCGGACGGATCGGGTCTTGAATAAGGCTGCACGAGTCTCTTCCGACTCCAGCGTGCGTTCAAAGTTCCGGGATGCAATGATCCAGGAATCCGGGAAATTAAGAAAGTGCACTACACAGCACAAGAGTCCAGGAAGTAAGAAAGAAAGGAGAGGGACTAGGAATGGAGTTAGTAGGGACAGAATCAGGAAGCACACGTCTGGTCGCTACTTCGCAATAGCATTGAGACGCACGGAGCCGCGGGGGGCGTGGTCTATTAATAGAACACGCTACGTCCAACGTGTAGAGCGAGGAAGGTGTTTCACGCTGGACGGCCATGTTGGGAGTACCAGGGAGTGTAAGCCCTGTTGAGACAAGGACCAGGAAGTCGAAAAAAAGGGGCGCGTTCTGTAGGTCATGACAGCATGTCTCCTCCGAAGACCCGTTCCTCCAGGTTTGCCCGGGTGTATGAGGTGACATTTTCTGAGCAGTCGAGGGGTCTTGAGATTAGAAAGCGGTTCCCAGTTTCTTTCACTAGGAGGAAATCCCTTCCATTCAACCAGGTATTGAAGCGGACCCCGTTTATACCTGGAGTCGCATATTCGGGACACTTCATATTCCAGTTGGTTGTCGACCAGCAGAGGAGGGGGTCTACAGGATTTCCGGGAGGATTGGATATAGGGTTTTAATAAGGATGTGTGAAAAACTGGGTGAATTTTCTTCCAGGAGTCTGGTAGTTTGATCCGGTATGAGACTGGATTTATAATTTCCTTGATGGGAAATGGACCATAGTACCGAGGGGCCAATTTGTTTGGCCGTAGATGTCGGGGTAGTAATTTTGAGGACAACCAGACTTGATCAGCAATTGTATAAGAAGACCCTGGTCTTCTTTTGGAATCTGCATACCTCTTAGTCTGTGTTCTGGCCTTCTCTAAGTTTTCTTTGGCCTCCTGGTGTACGTTGATGAGGGTTTCGATCCAGGAGTCAACAGTAGGTACCGGTGTGGGACGAGGGAGAACAGAGGGTAGAACCAATGGATGTACACCTTGGCTACAATAAAAGGGACAGGTCTTAGTGCTGAATGATCGGAATTGTTGTAGGCGAATTCAGCCACAGGTATCAGGAGCGACCAGTCATCCTGAACCTTGGTGGCGAAACATCGAAGATACTCTTCCAGGGTCTGAATAGCACGTTCTGTGGCCCCGTTGGTTTGGGGATGATAACCTGATGAGAGGGCGCGTTGGATTCCCAAAATGCAACAGAGATGTTTCCAGAATTGTGAGACGGATTGAGGTCCTCAATCAGATATGATCTTGGAAGGAATCCATGCAGACGGAATATGTGTACCAGAAAGATTCCAGCAAGTTCGGACGAGGATGGTAGCTTACACAGGGGTGTAAAATGAGCCATATGAGTGAACAAGTCAATGGTAACCATGATGGTCGTGTATCCTCGGGAAGGTGGTAATTCCACAATGAAGTCTGAAGCAATGAATTCCCATGGCCTTGTTGGCAGTGTGGGTTGCAGTAGAAGACCCGCCGGTCTACTGTTATCATGTTTATTTTGACTACAGATAGCACAAGCTTGGATGTACTGCTGTACGTCGGTCTTCATTCCAGGCCACCAAAACTGTCTTTGTATGAGGCAGAGGGTGTTGGTTATGCCACGATGTCCGGAGTGAAGGGTATCATGACAGCGGTTTATTATTCTTTGTTGTAATTTCTGTGTGGGAATGACCAGTGCATTGTCCTTGAATAAATATCCTTCCTTGACTCTTAGATTCCATTGATTCTTCCTTGAAATATCCTTCCACAGATCAGAGAATTGGGTTTGCACTCAAATTTCTTCCAGGAGATTGACTGCTTGAGCTACAAAGATCGTGTGGTGAAACATCTTAGGGTAGGCCCTATCTTCAGTAGTTACATAGTCAGGACGTCGAGATAAGGCGTCAGCAATCAGGTTTTGTGATCCGGGAACATGAGTGATGTGGTACTGGTACTGGGCAAAGAAGTAGGCCCAACGCGCCTGACGACTGTTCCTACACTCGAATGACTGTAGAATTTGAAGATTCCGATGGTCCGTGCGGACCTGAACTGGATGTCTAGCACCCAGAAGTAGATGTCGCCATTCAGTGAAGGCTTGGCGGATGGCTAACAGTTCCTTTTCCAGGACGTAGTGTGTCTCACTGGGAGTCAGGGTTCGTGAAAGGTAAGCAATGGGGTGTTCCAGTTTATCCTCAAATCCCTGCTTCAACACCGCTCCTATGGCGTAGTTGGAGGGATCCGTTTCCACGAGGAATGGTCGATTTATGTCGGGTTGGGCTAAGATGGGTGCTTGCGTGAACTCTGCCTTTAAACGTTGGAATGCCTTATCTTGCGGTGTAGACCAGATAAAGGGGGTGTCTTTCTTCAAGAGAGCAACGATCGGCTGAACGATCTCAGAAAAGGTGGATATGAACTTCCGGTAGAAATTGGCAAGCCCCAGGAAGGATTGAATTTGTTTCACGGACGTGGGAGCGGGCCATGCTAGTATGGCCTTTACCTTTGAAGGGTCCATAACAATTCCTTCTGGGCTAAGGATGAATCCTAGGTAGTGAACAGAAGTAACGTGAAACAAGCATTTTTCGGGTTTGGCTAAAAGTTTGTGTTCACGGTAGTGGTGTTACGGTATTAGTTTTATGACGGTACGATAACCTTCTTGCCAAATGACGGTATATAATGGTTATCGGGGTATAGCAGGTGGAGGTAACCAATCTTAACAAATATTTTCTAAAAGGTCATAAATTGTCAGATTTATCATCACAAACAAAACCAGGCACCCAGGGCCAGAATTTTTTCAACATACTTTCCACTGAAATGCCACCCCTTGCTTCCACCAAACGCAAACACACGCGTGGAGAGGTGGAGGGGTGAGCCCTGCTGCGACTGGCAAAGCAAACTGAATAGCTTTTCTTAAGTGGTCATTTAGGCTTTTAGCTCCCTCACTGGCTACTGGTGAAGATGAACATATTGTCATCTTTATAACCTGCATGCCACAGATCAATGGAGGCTGATGGTAGTATACGCTTGTGCGCATACACACATGCACGCTCTTTACGTTACAGCCTTTAGTTTACTTGTGGGCCAAAAGGTGTTCAGTAATCATGGACATGTTACCCTTTGGTATGGCAGCAGAGAATGCCCACGTAGATGAATGAATTTCACAGTGTGACTTATTATATGTAAATTCAATGATAGAACCAGGGAAATCAATCCCCCATTGTCATATGTTTAGGAAACATTATCCATTTTATATAGACCCCAAAGCCGCCAACCCCAAGTAAACCCTTTTCCTTCTTGGCACTGTATTTATTCTTCCTTTTGCTAACATTGATTTTGTGTCAGGCACGTGTGGTTTATGGAATGGCATTAAAAACTGCTCCAACTGAAACTACTTGGCAGATGGCACATCCAACAGTGCAAGACCAGACTGCCTAGCACTTGCTTACTGCAGCCTTTCCAAATCAGATTGAGAAGCATACTTAACGGTATAAACGGTATACCGGTATAAACAATGTGACAGTTATTATTGTTCATTTGAGTGGTTCACGGTATCTTTAACGGTATACCGTTATACCGTTACATCCCTAGTTCACGGATTCATAATACTGCATGTTCTTCATGCTTTAGAAGGTCCTTGGAAAAGATCAATATGTCATCCAGATAGACAATGACGAAGAGGAATAACATGTCAGAGAACACCCTATCCATGAAACGTTGAAAAACTGCGGGGGCATTAGCTAGTCCAAAGGGCATGACTAGATATTCATAGTGACCAAGGGGATGTTCTAAAGGCTGTTTTCCATTTGTCTCCTTCCCGGACACGGATCAATTGGTAGGCACCCCGGAGATCCAACTTCGTGAATATTACAGCGCCTCTCACAGCTTCCAGGATATCCGAGATCAAGGGCAATGGGTACCGGTCTTTGAGGGTGCATTAATTTAAGCCACAATAGTTGAGGCAAGGTCCGAGTTCCTTGGTGTCCGAAGCACCCGCTGGAGATTTTGAAGGTCTTCTTGTGCCATTTTCAAGGTTGGTATCCAGGTATTCTCGGAGGGCCTTTTTCTCAGGTTTGGAAAGGATGAACATTCTGCCGAAGGGAATCACTGCTGAGGGATCTGTATCCATGGCGCAGTTTTCAGGTCTGTGAGGGGGGTAAGGCCTGGATTATGGCAGTTGAAAATACATCAGCATATCCCTGATAGGCCTCAGGGACTTGTATGATATTGGAAACCGTGAGTGGTGTTTGCTGGTCTCTTGGTGGTTCTTTAGGGGGTGTCAAGGAGGGATCCAGGAATAGACAGTGAGACATACAAAACTCTGAGCCTAGGAATAGTGATCCTGCTGTCCAATTGATGTACGGATTGTGCTTCTGTAACCAGGGCATACCCAATACCATGGGGTAATGAGCTGACTTAATGATGTCAAATCTAATCCGCTCTTGGTGATGGTTTATAGAAAGCTGGATCTCTTTAGACTGCAGGCTTATGGGCCATGAAGTGAGGGGTCATTCGTCGATTGCTTCCACCAGCTGCATGGTGCTTCGTGTCTCGTATGGAATATGATGACTAACAACCCAATCTTGATCAATGAAAATTCCCATAGCTCCGCAGTCTACCAAGGCCAAAATGGAATAGGTCTTATTCTTGGAGGGCGATAGGAAGGCCTGCAGTATCACCAAATTGTTTTGTCCAGGAGAGTTCAAGGATGGAATTGATTTGGAGCAAACATCTCTCTCCCGAAGCTCTGCTCCATCTAGGTTCGGGAGCTGGCGTTTCCCAAACGCCGAGGAGGGGCTAGAGGACACTCCCTAACCAAGTGTTTATCTGAGGCACAATACATACACAACCCCGTATGAACCCTTCTCATCCTTTCTTGCGGGGATATAGGTCCACGGAAGGCTCCTATCTGCATGGGTTCTGGTTCAGTGACTGAGCCTGGGTTTGTGTCCGTCTTGGTGGTACTTTCAAAGGACACTTCGGAGGAGTTCCTCTGGATTTCTTCTTCTCTGCCTTCTTTTCCTGTATTCGAAAGTCTATTTGCATGGCAAGGTCCATTAGTGCCTGGAATGAGTTTGGGCGAACCACTCTGGCCAACTCATCCTTAATCTCCTCATTCAGTCCTCTCCTGAAAAGGGTAAAACTCGCCTCAGGGGATCAATCAGCTTCCTTGGCTAATTGCTTGAATCGGGTTACAAAGGTGAGCATATCCTGGGATCCCTGCTGAAAGTCTAACAGGTGTTCCTGGGCACTATAGACCTGCTCTGGGCGATCAAACATGGTTTTAAGAGCCTGTATGAACCCATCATAGTCATCTAGGAGAGCATCGCCGGAATTAACGAGGGGCGTAGCCCAGGTTAATGCATTTCCTGAAAGGTGAGAAATTATGAAACCCACTTTAGCCCTGGGAGTCGAAAAGTAGTAGGGCTTAAAAGTAAAGTGGACCAAACATGAATCCAGGAATCCACGAAGGGTTTTTGCCGACCCATCGTATTTGTCAACTATGCCGCCCAGCAACACACTTTCTTTTGTGGCAGAATCACGGGATAGAACCAATTGTTTGAGAGCGGCGTTTTCCGCCTTGAGTTTCTGTACCCCGGTTGATAGTTCTTGCATGCCACGCATCAGGTCCTGAACGGCCGCTTCCATGTCCATATCGAGTTCGGTCGGGTGGCGTCTCAAACTGTCAAGGAGTTCCCCCCTTCTCACCTGAGTCCGATCTTTGCTGGATTTCTTGGTCGATGCCTTCTTGCTGACGGATTGGGTCTAGAAAAATGCTGCACGAGTCTCTTCCGACTCCAGCGTGCGTTCAAAGTTCCGGGATGCAATGATCCAGGAATCCGGGAAATTAAGAAAGTGCACTACACAGCACACGAGTCCAGGAAGTAAGAAAGAAAGGAGAGGGACTAGTAATGGAGTTAGTAGGGACAGAATCAGGGAAACAATACCGCGAGGTACGGAGCACACGTCTGGTCCCTACTTCGCAATAGCATTGAGATGCGCGGAGCGGCGTCGTCTATTAATAGAACGCGCTACGTCCAACGTGTAGAGCAAGGAAGGTGTTTCACGCTCGACGGCCATGTTGGGAGTACCAGGGAGTGTAAGCCCCATTGAGACAAGGACCAGGAAGTCCAAAAGGGGCGCGTTCTGTAGGTCATGACAACAATGACATCTTGTTGACATCAAAAGTATGTGCGTTGTCGTACTGAAATTCAACAGTATTGTTGAGTTCATGCTTCAGATATGTAGAAGACTTTTGAAAGTTTCGGGAGCCATGTAATGCGCCTATTGATGTCTCTTTACTTCGCGGGGGCAAAGCTAAATCTGGAGATCGGTATTTCGTTGGCGATCCCTAAATACAGGGTTCATCCCAACTAATTGGTTATGGTCTTCATTTATGGTAACAAGATTACAGTTCCATGAATAGAGAAGATGTTGTCGTCTTGGAAAGGTGTGGCTTCTGCTGGATTCATGGCCTACACGACTTTAGAAATGCATCTACCAACTTGATACAGTAGATCAAGGGTTAAAGATTTCTGTGGTGTGGAATAACCTTATATGTACATAAAGTCTTCATCCATGGAGGGCAGTTACCAGCCTGTTAGGAACTGTGCTAACCTCTCACCGTTCATCCAGAGCCTCCATGAGCAGCACCAATAACCATCAAACTATTGATTGACAACGCCCAAGGATTTTCCGAGTGATACCAGGTTGGAGCACAAGCCACATTGCCTATCCAATCTGACAGAAAATGAGAGGGATGCTCCCTCATGGAAGGTTACAGCGAGACCGTCATCTCTGACCCAACTTAAGGGTAGTGAGTTATTAATGGACTTTCTACTGATCAACGTGCCACAAACTGGTATTACCCTGTGAATTCAACATAGGAGTGTACACTATCCAGTGGTTGATATATGTTACTGGGTTACACCATCTATGTGGCTGTTCAACACATAGCGCCTCTTTAGGAGTGATCTCTAGTTAACGCAATCAGGAACGTAGTCCTGTTTCTATGGTCATGAACCTCAGGGGCAGGTACTTTAATGTGCAACCACGGGCTCGCCTAGTAGACGCCCACAGAATCCGGAATACACAAGGACACAGTTCTGAAGGTGAAGACCGCACAGTGGACGTTAGGAGTTATGAGGGGAATTGAGATGCGTCATAACGAAACAAAGCGCCACTTTTTCATTACAAGCGAAACAAGGCGACGTGAGAGACAACAGTATGCATTTCAGTCTTGAGACCGGGAAGGGGTTTCCGATTGATTACACAGTGCCCCCATGGACACGTTCGCTGCTGGCACTTATGACACGTCACGATCTGGTGTTAGCGCCCAACTTCAAATTATTGACACACATAAGTGGTCATATGATGTGCCGCGATGCTATCTAATTATATGTAATTAGAACATTAGCCATCCATTCTCTTTGGTCCTAAATCTAAGGGTTTTGCCAGATGCCATGGCAATGGAAAAAGCATCCCTACAGTTCCGGGAACAGTACACCTATGGATACCGGCACATCTAAGACAATCATTGGGATTGGTAAGCAGTTCATAAGTATGGTATATGATACTAAAAGAAAAAACTGCCTGTGACCCCCACTCTTTTGGGCTTGTGTTACAGGCAGCCACGAATAGCAAAGAGGAAGTGATGGGGACCACGGCCAGTCCAGAGTAATCTGCTTGACAGTACTAGAGTAAGTATAGTATTTCACGGAGTCCCACAATGTGGGGAGATAGTTGTGGCCCTAACACAGTCGGGCAAATCCATGGATGGCCGCTTCCTCACTATACTGTCCTTTTGACAGGCTCTGCCAGAAGTGAAGGAGCATCCTGGAGTGATCCCACGGTCCAGAGCTTGCATCCAGAAAACTCTGGGGATATATTCGAAACATGTAATTATTTATTGGTTGCACGCATAAGTAAATATGCTCTCATGGAGAATAAACAAGGGTGGTTATAACACTGCTGGTAATTGGATTGTGTATGATTTTTTTAGATGAGACACCAACACCATAAGGCGTAGGAGTGGAGTACAGCAAGACACCCATTTCTGACCTGAAGAAGGTTGCAGAGAATTAAAGGCCACGCTATAAAGACCCGCCAATTCCAAGTGAAACACATGTCGACAACACTTGACAACATTTTGTTGCGTAATAGAAAGACACACCAACAGACACATGGGGTGTATGAAAATTGTTGCATTATTGTGAAGAGGCCATGTATGTAAAAAGGCCGGTATGGGGAATATGTATCGAATGAGTATTTTGAGTGAATGTATGAGTGAGTATGCCCGATTGAATAGATCAAATGGAGTTGGAGTCATTAAAGATGTATTCGATATTTTATATAATATGTATTATTCGGGACATTACTATGGACTATGAACACTGTATGAACATTTATATATTTTTTCCTGATTATTCCAGGTCAGGAGTCTGTCAGTTTTGGTTCACCGCCCTTTGATCTCGGTCCATTATTGTGTTTATATTTACTGTTGTTGTTCAGCAAGGTGTTAGGTTAGGAAATTCAGCCTAAACAGAGAATTCTCCCTAACAAGGGCTTCCTTATTCAGGCGCCATCCCTCACCCAACCAGCACCAAAAGCTGCCTCTGCCACTGGTTATCTGAAAAGCGCTACATAAATAACACATCATTGTCACCATTGGGCTCCCTCCGACCATCATCTGCCTGTAGGCAGCTTCATTGTGAGACACCCTGATTGGCTGCCTCCTCCTTCATCTTCCTATTGGATTAGCCGGCTGGCGACCGCCGGCCCTCGCTAAGCCACTTGACAAGGCTGGTCACTGACTGAGCTGACCGAGCTTGGCCGTGCTCGAGTGCGCCCGTTGTCCTGTCTAAGCACACGACAGTGAGATTCCCGAACCATGACGCTCTGAACGCGTCCCATAAACTCACTGCTATAACTTTAGTGGTTAACCCATGTACACACAGCCTCCTGCACTACCCTCGCTACTAATCTGGCATCCCTGCCTACTACAGTGCGCCCACGGCACCCGAACTGTACCATCACCATCAGTCAACCTTTGTACTCTGCGCACTGCCCGCGCCTCCAATGGTAATGATTACTAATGCACTTATAATTGCAAATGTATGCTACACGCTGATGTCTACTTTCTAATCTATCTGCCACTACTGCATGCCTCCTCAGCTCCCCTCCCATTGATTTAAGACTGCCATTCTCTCATCATTGCCTGTGTCTGACCTGTCTAGTGCCTGTACGACCTGCTCCATTTATCTTAACTGCTCGCACTTTAATTGTTCGCGTTACTACACACGTTATCTGTGTTGACTTGCACTACCTCTCCGCCCTCTGTGCCCATCCCGATTCTAGTTGCCATTATCCCATCTCAACTCAGTCCAGATTCTAGATATTGTGCATGGCATGCTGTCCTATTGCTTTCTTGATTTTTGGTTGCTCATGATGTATGCCTATTCTGCCCCAGAGGTCCACTATTGCTTGCTAGCCACATGTCCCTAGACCATCTCCGTGTACCACCCATGTATAAAGGTTAGCTCCCTTATAGTGCCCACTGATGCTCTGCCATTATATGTGCACGTGCTACACGCCACAAGGGCATTATACTCCCCCATTCACCTGACTGAGGCCAGTATCTCTCCCTGCGCTATGTCCTCTGCCTCGCCACTGCACAGTCTGAGACCTTAATATTGCATCTGCTTAGTCCAAGTATCTCTCCTAAACACCAGATTATCTATCCTTTATGAATACATTTGCTACAACCACTTAGCATGTCTCCTCTGTGCATCAGCCTGCCTGCCGGCTTCCTGCTCATTATAAATAATATAGTACTGTTCAGTACGCCACCTCACCATCCGGTCACTATGTATGCAACCATACCTAACATTAAATCAACTACTAGCTCACCTTTAGTTATATACGACCCACACCTAGTGCTACCTACGAGTTCCCCCTGCCCCACCTTAGACAGGAACTTAAGACTCAGAGCTAGACTAGCTAAAATCTATGAGCCACTCGCCCGTTCCTTGCCTACTGCACAAAGACTAAGATCCATGACTGTCAACTTAAATATCCCTAAACCGAGTTCACCTAATAACTCCCACCCTAAACCCCCACACAGTCCCACTAATCAGAGCAGTAACAAAATAACACAGGAATTCCCTCCCATTATAACTGCCACAACCACAGTGTGCCCCCAAATCAAGGGAGCCCTGATTAAAGCAAGATTGTTAGTAGCTCATGCAACTGAAATTGCAGACCTGATTCTTCAAGAAGACCTTGACCTCCTTGCTATCACGGAGACATGGCTTCATCCGGCAGCAGGCACTATGCTCATGCTTGCAGTCCCAGAAAATTATTCTATCCTGAGACAAGACCGACCCAACTCTAGAGGAGGAGGTGTGGCCATTATCCACAAATGTAGTCTTACTATGAGATTAGCTACCACCATTAATGTCCCCTCCTTCGAACTACTCTCAGTCAAAGTTCCCCTCAATAATGCCCAAACTCTCAACATCCATGTGATCTATCGCCCTCCAGGCCCAATAGGCACTTTTGATGAAGACATTAATACCATCTTATCCACCAACCTTAAAAACTCCACTCAGGTACTCACCCTTGGAGACTTTAACATGGGTTTCAATGACCCGGAAGACCAACTTGCCATCACTACGCTCAATACTCTTACAGAATTAGGGTTTACCCAAAGAAGTATGGAACCCACCCACGCCAAAAGGTAGAATATTTGATTGGGTAGCTGACTACAACTGTCAAGCTAACATTACTGACATTTCTCCACTTGCCTGGACTGACCACCTGGTATCGTTCTCGCTCCTCACCACTAGACCTCCGCCCTTGCCGACCAGTAGGGCACCACCCACTCTCACGAGAAACAAAAAAAAGAGAATCACTGTGGAACGACTCATCCCGAACTTACTCCCCACACTCAACACACTTCCTGACAACTTGGAATTGAGACTTTGGTCGAGGAATGCAATAAAATGATGTCCACCTCACTGGATCTAATTGCCCCTCTCAAACTCAGACCAAGCAAGCCCAAAATGCACCTGAACAAATGGTATACACCATTCCTTAAAAACTTAAGACAGCACAAAAGAAACTGTGAGGCTACTTGGAAAAAACCCCATCAGTAGCCAATAAAATCAAACTCAAACTAGCGACCCTGTACAAAAAAGAAATCTTCCTAGCAAAACGCACTTCCTTCGACTCCCGTATTTCCCAGGCCAAATCAAACATGAAGGAATTATTCTCCATCCTTAAAGAAGTAGAAACCCCTACAGCACCACTAGATACCTGCATTAAAGATAAGATTTGGTGTTCAGAAATCCAAAATGCCCAAGCTAACAAGATAGCTACACTACTAAACAAAATCACCTGCAAAAAAGCCTCCTTGAACAACCCCCACCTGTCCAAACCACCTGAAAAGCCGACCTTAAGGGAAACCACCCGCTTCAATTTCTACAAAGTGACCATACTCGAAGTGGAAAAAATCGTCCTGTCTTTGAAACCATCTAACTGTCAGGGAGACTAATGCCCGGCACAACTTATTAAAGATGCTGCACGCAACATCTCCCCCCTTCATCACGAGGTTAATCAATGCCTCCTTTTCTACCGGCTCCATCCCCATTAATCTAAAACAATCCTGGGTACCACCTCTTCTAAAACATTTTTTAAAAAAACACACTTGACCCAGCCATTCCCACAAACTGACCCATAACGACTGTACCATTCCTTCTAAAAATTTTGGACAAGGTCGCTTATGTACAAATACAGAAGCACTTGGAAGAACATCACCTACTAGGAGCCAGACAGTCAGGCTTCCGTCCTCAACATGGGATTGAGACGGCTCTTATTGACCTTAAAACACAGATTGACATGCTCAGAGATAATGGCCAAGCCGCCTTACTCCTCCTCCTCGACCTCTCTGCAGCATTCAACCTGGTTGACTACTCTGTCCTATGCACACACCAGCTTACTTTAACGCCGAGGCCATTACATGGATTAGATCATTCCTTAACGGCAGAACCATGAGGGTCTTTTCGCCTACAGATGCAGCAAACCCCATACCTATCACCTGTGGCGTACCACAGGGATCCTGTGTCTCCCCCACACTGTACAATATATTTACCAAGCCCCTTTTCGATGATCTGGATCATCTCGGTATCACCTACACTAACTATGCAGATGAGACCCAGATCCTCCTTCCACTTTCTGGAGATTATGTAAAGGATTTGGCCTTGGTGAATAGAGTGTACATCATCATCCAGGCATGGATGGCCACACGTGGACTATGCCTGAATGATGATAAAACTGAACTCATCACCTTGGGTACTACTGCCAGCTTAAAGAAATTAAGCCCTGCCTGTTCATCTTTCATGATTGATGGTAACAGTATCAGGGTTGATCATGAAGTCAAAACATTGGGATTCTATTTGGACTCCAACTTCTCATTCAATAGACAGGTAAACTCGCTAGCTTCTTCCATGGCCTACACGTGCAAATTGATACGCGCAGCCAAACCCTTTCTATCGGACACTAGTTGCTTGACCCTTGCTAGAGCCCTTATATTGTCCCAGTCTGGACGACTGCAACGTTCTTTATCTTGGATCCTCCAAAGCCACCACTAACAAATTACAAACTTTCCAGAATAACGCTCTTAGAGCGGCCCTGGGCATCTCCAGAAGAGATCATATTTCAGTATACAGCCAACAGAAAAACTGGCTCCCTATTAAAGACAAAATTCTCTTAAAAACTGCTTCACTTACCTACAAGGCCCTCAATAACGCTGCTCCCATTTACCTGATCGATAGATTTCAGAGACAGACCTCCCTGAGACCTACAAGAACAGGATATAGAGACTGCCTCTCTGTCCCCAACTACAAACGCTCCACCATAGGGGGCAACAGCTTCCCAGTGAAAGCAGCTAAATTGTGGAACTCCCTACCACCAACTCTCAGAATGGACTTACCTTACCAAAACTTCTGATCCAAGATTATCCTATGGTTGAAGACGTAAACTCTCTAACATACTGAGTCCCTAAGTCCTGCATACTCTTGCCTTCTGTACATATTGTATTCACCTGTGTTAACCTGTATATATGTATATAATCCTGCCTTATTACTTTGATCTTGTGTATGTATATATTGTTATTGCTTTAACGAAGTTTCGCAAATTCTTGTAACTGTTGCGCCCTGTTACCCTAGGGTATTCTGGCGCATTACAAATAAACAAACAAACAAACAAACAAATAGGTGCAGTGTAATCCAGCAGGCGAGTAAGGGCCTGGGTGTTCCATTTCCTGGGAAACAAAACCAGTGAAGGAAAATTGGATTCCAAATCTGAAGAAATGAGGTCCAATTCCAGCACTGGCTAGTGGCTACGGATGGAATATTAAGATGAAGTACAATTGATCAGATTACAATTGGGCACTGTTCAGCCGAGCTCTGAGCATTACGGTTTTCGTTGGTGTGGGCTGTGTCAGATGGTAAGCACAGTAATGGAAACTGTAGCATTAGTATGACATTTGAGTAATACTAAGCAGCTGCACAAGCCCACGCAGGGGGCGCTAGAGGTGCAGCTGACATAGTGGGCCGCCCCTCTGGCCACCGGCTGGGAGGGTATTTGCCAGGAGGCTGGCAAGAGCGACAAAGTGGCCGACTCAATGCAGGAAAAAAGGGAGACTAGGGAACATCATGGCCCTGGCATTATTCCCTATTGTGATTGCCCTCCTGCTGTGGCCAGGTGAGTTGTGCAACAGGAGGGTCCGCTTTTGGTCTGACAAAGCGGTGGTCCAGGCGATCAACTTACAATCAGCATCATGCCCGGTGGTGCTAGGCCTACAGAGGAAATTGGTGGAGGCAAGCTTGTACCACAATATTGAGCTTAGGGCGAGACATGTACCTGGGGTTATGAATGTGGCTGCTGGCTCTCTTTCTCGTTTTCTGGCATTATTTGAGATCAGGCTCTTCAGGGCAGCATTTGCAGTAGCATTCTTTGGGGCTCTTCGGGTCAGCAAACTAATCGCTACAGGGAAGGGCGATGAGTCGAGCAGAGCACTGGCCCTGGGGGATGTCACATTCCATGAGGGGGGGGGGGGTTCATGGTAAGGGTGAGAAGAGGCAAACCAATCAGGCCGGGAAAGGCACTGTAATCGGGTTTCAAAAGGCAGCGGTACAATCCAGCTGCCCCACCTGGCTGCTTTCCCAGTATGTGGCAAATAGACCAGCTGGGGGTAGGTATCTCTTTATTCATGGGGATGGGTCTCCCCTGACTGTTTCAATTCTGCGGGTTTCTGTCCAAGGCTTTGAAGGGGGCAGGGTGTCTGGGCGAAGGCTGGTCCACACATGGGCTTCGGATTGGGGCAGCAACAACAGCTTTCCAAGCAGGGATGCAGGGCCCAGCCATCCAGGGGCTCGGTAGATGGCAATCATACCGGTATAAACTGAACATCCGCCTGGGAAGCGGTTTGGGGGGGGTGGCTGGATGCAGGAAGCCAATTGAAAGAGTAGGGCAGGCTCAAGGGGGAAGTGTAATGAGGGGGGTTACGAAGGTTAGGGAATGGGCATGAAGTTTAATGACAATGTTTTCATCTTGTTACAGCTGGACGCACGGTTTGGCGCCATGGTAGGGGTTAGCCCCGCTATGTCGGTGTTCACCAGAGCAGACGAATATCTGTAGAAAAGTGAGCAATATTAGTAACTTCTCTGTGGCAGGCACTGCACTTTGGGAGATGTAGGTGATTGGCCCACTCTCAATGGGCTCTTGCAACATGACATTAAAAGGCTCATCTGCAGCACTGCACACTTCGTTTGTTTTTATCTGCGTTGAGATATACTGGGGTGGCAAACTGTCCAATGGGAAGAGGCAGTGGTGTAGAGATCACAAGAGCCACTTGCCCCAGCAAAGGCTTCGCGGGGGCAGAAAAACAGGAAATTAAGGAGAAGTCCATGACACTCTTTCCCAGCCACTGCATCTGCGAGAGCTGCGAGAGATGTCAGGAGAGCCCTGCAGCTGGCAGAAAGCATCACGGGCGCTCATCCTGCTGGCTTCCTGAGAAGAAAAATGTTCACGTTCATCATGTTATTCCACAATCTAACAGACAGCAGTTAATTGGGTGCAGAATTTCCCTACCTCCACCCTCGAAGTTGCTAAAGGGACGTACTCACCTTCAAAGCTTTCCTAAGCAGGTCAAAATACACATGAGGACTAGAGGCTCATCATCTCAACAATGCCTCGCAAATACTTTTGTAATTTTTCTTTAATTATGAACAGCACCTTTCCCTATACATTTTCAACTGACGGACCACACACAACTCCAGTCACCTACCAAATCTCTGTGTTTCCAAGACAAGTAAAGTAACGATACATATCCATGTTGTCTACTAGATTCAACAGCAGAAAAAAAAAAGAATTGCTGTCATGTGGCTAGTCCAATGCTCTTGACAAGCTAGAAGTTTGTGTATATGCACAATGCCAAGAGCATTGGACTTTTCAAATACAAAATTCAATTTTTTACACGTCAACCTTGTAGACAACATCGATATAAATTAATCTTTAAAAGGGAGCTTGTGTTACTGAAGGGCTGCAAGGTTTGCATTATTTTGCATTCTGCGACTTTTCTTCCGTTCAGCATTTGGAAAACTAAGCTATAATTGTCAAAGCTGGCAGTATTTTATTTTTTTATTATAAATGGACAGAGCAAACCACAGCCATAATTGGAAAATGGCACAGTGACCACAGCCATGTTTAGGGCGGGGCCACAAGACGAGATCGGATTGGTTGGCAAGCACATAAAGACCCGTAATGTACTCATTGGCCACATTGTGGGACAGGATACTCTGCCAGCTTTCTTGCCCACGTTTGCAGAATTGGATGGAAATAAACCCTCACTGGATTACTTGGCTTCGACAATGTTATCCTGTTTTCCTCTTAGCATTTTTGTACGAGTATCATTATCAGCTTGCTTTACTATGTAATGGGTATTTTGCACGTAAAGACTGTATTTGGTATTATTGCAGTCCTTGAATTCCAAAACGTAAATGTGTGTATCAAGTAAAGCTCAGAAAGTATGAGGTTAAGTGCCCAACTTGCTGTGGGCATTAAAATCCTGGCTTCATAGCTTTATCAAAGGGGGTGCTCAAAGGCAAATAATTCAATCTCATTGTGACTGATACAAAAATTCGAGTACTTAATAGAGATCAAGTTCCCACTATTTGTGGGGGGAAGCCTCCCCAACAATGAAACAGATTCCGTGGTTTTATGAACAAAATGGTGTCCCTGTACACCTCTGTTAGTGAACCCTGAGACAGTCACCTGCAATAATATTCTTGTTTTATGATATTTGATTGGTCAGGCAGATATATAGATATTCCCACCAGCCATTCAGTGCACCCGAGATTCTATTATAACGGACTCACTCCAGCAGAAGCAAAATAAATGTTCTTCCCTGTTGCAGCCAATGAACCCAAGTTGCTTAGGCTGTCCAGAGCACTGCTCCACAAGAAAATGAGTGAAACTCTTCTGAAACGCTCTGGTAGGTTGAATCTTGTAAAGCACTCATTCTTTGAGATACGGTAGGACATTAACGGAGGAGCATGGTTTGGGGGAAAGGACAAGGTTGCTAATGCTGTGTGCAGATGTGAAAAGACAGAGCTTTCTGTGGTGCGTACATTTTAGATCTATTGCGTGTTATCTTAAGCTTTGGTTACAGTGCGCTCCAGGTTGCAAAAATAAGTGGTGTGGCTGTCTGTGGTGTTTAAGGACCAGTGAGAGTTTGTGTTGCACTGCCAGTGGCACGTTACTGTGATGTTTAGGGACATTTAGCATACACACGCTTCTTGGGGTGGTGAACATTCCATTGTGTAACTTGTGTTTCGCTTGCTGAGTTGTGTGTTGAGAAGTAGAAAGATTAAGAGATGCTTATTACCACCATACCTTGCCCAACACGCCATCCAGTAACTTATGGAAACTTCACAGTTGGTTGCATTTAAAAGCATGTGTTGGGATGGAAATTAGTATATCCCACCCCCCTAAGCGCTTTCAGGTGAGGTGAATCCCCTATGAAGTAGTGTATAAGGGGGAAGAGAACCACACTAGGAAACTCGGTGCAGAGGTAATATAGCACGAACAACAGATGCATGGCATTAGGAGACACATAGAAATGCATTTTATCGTTATGATGAAATCACAGGCTTGCTTCACCGCGCAGAACCAGCCGAGCACCCTGGAAAGATTTCACTAGGCCCAACATCATTAAGGCAAAATGAACCGCCAGTTCTCACAGAAGTGCACTTCCCCCATGTCCCTTCACTGTTGCAAACATTTAGTATCTTTCAGAGGAATGTGCCCTGCAAGAGCGTGAGACAACACCAGGCCCGCGCAGTGCCCGTCCATCTCCATTAAGCTGCCAGCAGGTTTCTAACCCTCACACAGCCAGCCCAAATCCATCCCCACACCAATGAACTGACCCCCACACGCCTGCATTCCATTATAAGCGAGTGACTCCCACGTCGTAGCATAAATCAAGTGACCATAAAAGATCTAAGCACTCGCGCGACTGCTTCACCCCCTAAAATAAAATACATCCTTTGAAACACGAGGTACAGGGAGAGAGAAATTATAGATCAAAACCAGAGTGGAGACCTTGGGTGCGAGAGGAGAGGTATCAAAGAAGCCCAGAATGTGTGCATCAGTGTGAATGCATTTCAAACTCCCTTCCCCCTGGCACCAATCCTCGATCCACCCAGGTACATGCCACAGTGATATAGTATTAGGCTTAGTGTGCTAGCTCAGAAGCAACACCATTTTATGAGCGACCTGACCTTCACCAGACAACATTGAGCCCAGCTTACCCATGTGGACCCTGACCGATGGCGCAGGAACTAACCAATTGTAGCCTAGCATCCCCTATGGAGCAGGCCTATGTATATGGACTCACCAATCAGTGGCACAAGGTTGTACTATATGTGATGACGCCACTCTGCCTTTTAAGCTCCTGCTTGTCTTATGACGAACCAGAACGTTCTTGAGCAGCAGAGTCCATTGCTGATATTTTGAATTCTGTACAATTAAACCTCATTATCCTTGCAAGCTATCTCCTGGCTTATTTCCCTAGAGGGTTGTATTCACTCTGGAGTGTGCGTTAACAGAGACTTGCCTTAATTTGGTGACCCTGCCGATTTGATCCCATCGCCCCCCTACCTGCGGAGGTATCCAGGTAGCCGCTCCAGAAGGGCCGTGCCCAACTAGTGACCAGTCCCAAAATGCGTATGGTGAGTGGCCTTGTGGGAGCAGTCTTTGCAGAATCCCGCCTGCCCTTTGAAGTGGGGGTGCGGCCCCAAGGAGAGGTGCAGGCCGGTTGTGGAACCCTGTGAACGGAGGTCTTCAGGAATAACACGGACGCATGAGTATTGTCTGCAAGGGATAACAAAGTATGGTTCTGTATATAGAGCAGTGTGAACACGCAGTGACTGAAAAGGAAATTGTGCTTGGTTTGTGTTGATTTTTTCGGGCCATTATTATTTTACTTTTTAAGGATATTGGGAAAGAGGAAACTGAATAAGGGAGCCCACCCCCGAGTATGGGCGAGGGGAGTAGGGGGGCAGCTGGCGCCACGTCCACTGTCCCGACCAGTGCGGGAAAAATATAAGGAGAAATATAGGCCCTCTGTATAACTAGAGAGCTTGGGAGAAGTAGTGGTTGTTGTTTTAGCTTGTTATTTTAGTTTATTTTGTTGGTGTAGTTTAACATTTAAGGAAGCGCAGGAGGGGCGTGTATGGGGTACGTGTGTGGCCGCATCAGGCGAGTGTGCAGTGAGCAGGTGAAGAAGCTCTATTGGGGAATAGTGGGTGGGGGAAAGTAAACACTAAAGTATTCGGCAAAGCAATTGCCTCCTACCATATATGAACAAGTTATTACAACCAGACCAGTCTGGCTTTGTCCCCCACACACTCAACAGCCGTGCATCTTCGCAGATTCTTTGCCATAACATCACAACTGGACCCGAATTCCAAAACAGTGGCAGTTGCATTAGCTGCTGAGAAGGCATTCGACTGTCTACTGGAGCTACATGTATGCCATAATGAGAAAGATGGGATTTAGGCCCAGCTTCATACGCTGCACCCAAGTGCTATTTAACAACCCAAAGGCCAGAGTCAGAACAAACAAAACAATATCACCTGAATTTACACTACACAGAGGCACAAGACAGGGATGCCCTTTGTCACCCCTCATATTCACCCTCACTATAGAGGACATGGCGGCACTCATGGCGTGGAATACGTGCAAGAGGCCCCCCCTCAATTTATATCATTATACACTGACGATACCATGCTACATATAAGAGAACCCAAGACCAACCTTCCCCCCCGTGATGCAAGCGATTTGCAAATTCGCTAAATTCTCGGGGCACAAAATCAACCAAGCTAAAACAGAGGTCATCCCCTAATGCACGCCATAGTAAGATCGGCAACCACAGTACAATTTGATGGTCCCCAAACACAGCACGATACCTAGGTATCATAATGGCCATGGACAAAAAAAACTATACGCCAAAAACCACGAACCATATATACAGACACTCGAGTCTAAGTTAAACGTCTGCAACAGACTTCCCCTCTCATTATACAGCCGTTTCACCCTTTTGAAAAAGTTAGTGGTACCCAAACTACTCTACTTATTTACCAATATCCCAATATGGCCGGGACGCCACTTTTTTGATAAGCTACAAAAGCTGGCTTCCGACTTCGTATTGGGAGGCATAACGGTAATAATTAACTGGCCCAAACTATGTGAACAGTAGGACACAGGCGGTCTGGCTGGTCCAGACTTTCTGCTATACTACCATGCCGCACAGGCCCATTTTGCGAAATATTGGTCCCAAGACACTGAGCAATACGCCCACATACAAGCTGAGAAGTTTGCATCAGCCTCCGCGTACCTACAATCCATGATTTTTGCAAAGGCAAGTAAAAGTAGACGAGATAGACCCAGTACAATGTACAACACGATCCTGGGCAACTCTTGTAGGGTGGGTTGCACTGACCCATACTGGCCACACTCTCCCCTCTGGCACTACCCGGACATGCCACCCACATTTGATACGACATTGCAGAAGAGCTGGGACCCCGGGTAAAGAAATGCACCCAAGAGATCTCTTTCCTGATGAGAGGTTTGTCCTACTAGAAGTCGTCCAGTGGAAGCTCTGGTCTGGTCTGAACGCGACGCTGCATCACCGCCTGAGGGCAACATGCCGAAACTAGAGATCGTCATTCCCTGCAGCCCCAACCCTGCATCCATTCTTGACTAGCACCTTCTCACAAGATGGGGTCAAAGGCAACACCTCCACGTTATACAAGGCGGTTCAGAAATACAACTCCTGAAAGAACAAAATGAAGTCCAAATGGGAGGCAGACCTAAATACAACCATAGAAGACACGCAGTGGGCGAAATTCTGTCAATTTCCATAAATACCAACTTTAGACTGATGCAATTCAAAATACTGAACCACTTGCACATAACCCCCAGCAGGATAAGCAAATTCGATCGACTCAAGCAGACACGATGACCCAAATGCAATTCGCCGGATGCTGATTCGTTGCATATATACTGGGAATGTCCCCTGGTTAGACAATTCTAGGAGGAACAAGTCACCATACTTAGTGACATTTTGGACATACAGATCCCAGCCACCCCGCTCAAATACTTATTGGGCGATATAGGTAAGGTGGCAGAAAAAACACACAGACTCTTCGCAGTGGCGGGGGCTGTGGCTAAACGGAATATCCTAAAGAACTGGAAGGCAAAAGTGACACCCACAACCTAGGCCCTGCTGAAAAACCTGAGAACCGTACATGAGAGTGAAGAGACCTATGTCAAAGGGACAGTCTCCACATGCAGACCCAAATATATGTGGGGCCCGCTTCGCCGATACCTATCAGACAATGAAGACGACATAACAAGTATGGCGGAAACGCTTAGTCCCATTCCGACACGTACCAAATGCCTGATTCATGATGTAGCTGTCAAAGTTTAGAAAATGCATATTGATATGTATAACGTAAATACTATGTAAATAAGTTTTGTTGTTAAAAGTGAAAAATAAAGGTTTTAAAAAATGCATATATGGAAGGTAGGCTGGGTTAGAGTGACGTCACAGTGTGATAAATCGATCTGTTAAGGTTGTAATAAAAAATGTTATAATAGAAATGCGTGGTGTGGGATTTAAAAGAGGGGCATGTTATTGATAGTTATCTGGTGGACGTATTCGGTTATATGCTCTTATGCTGAAAAGTGTACTGTTTGTATCTTTCACAAGATAAAAGGCAATAAACTTTGATTTTGGAAAATAAATAAGTTTGTGTGCATGAGGTTCATGTATGTGTACAAGAGTATGTGCGCACACAAGTGGGGCAAAGGCAGTTTGTGGGTGCAGACATGACACAGAACCGAGGGCAGTGTCGGTATTTATCGAGACATACTGAAGGATTTCATTCAAGCACTTAAAGAATTAAAAGGTGGGTAGCACAGGCATGTATTGAAACAGGCCTCAGGTTTTCTTGCCAGAGCGGTGTTCCCTGTAGACCTGAGGCCCAAATTCCCCCTGCTCCCTTCCCCGAACTGCTGCGTGTCTCCTGAATGATGTGCACGTCTGGAGTCAATACGAGCTACGATATGCAGCTACGTACGTTGCTTACCAGTACACCCCAAACTAAAAAATGGAAAAAAAGCCCAATACCGTATATGTGCATTATGCGTTGCACACATTTTACTGTCATGGTCGCTATTCTGACAGATGAAATGAGCATCATACAAAGTGTGCAATGCATGCTCATAAAGAATTTGAATTACCATCAGTCATGTTTGATAAATTGATGGCAATTCTTCTGTTCCCAAACTCGCTGGTTTTATGCAAAACAGCTAGCATCCTATATTCATGGCAATCACATTGACACGTTGCTCAGTCCCACCCACACCACTGACAATCCATCTATCTGATAACCCCCCCCCCCCACCAGCACACAAAAGGGGAAAGGGGAGGGAGTTCCCCCAGTAAATTGCGTCCATTTCCACCACTGGGTATTGTGTTTAACAGTGGCTATGTTTACATTTGTAGCAGAGCGTGAAACCAAGAAGCATCTAGGCCCTAGCTGAAGAATGGTGCAGGCAGAGATGGTAAAAGCTGATGAGTAGGTACATTGCATAGAGATTGTACGTTTTTAGCTGTTTCCTGAAAGGCTAATGAGCAGGTTCAAAACAAAGGTCGAGTGGCAATGAGTTCCAAAGTGTGGCAGTGGTGGTAGGGAAGCTGGATCCAGCAGCTCTGCTTCGCTTGAATCGTGGGATGATGATGCAACAGCTGTAGGCTGCGCGTGTTGGACGGATAGTGGGTTTTTGCAATTCTATGTTAAAGGTAAGCAGTACCCGAGTTGGAGTGACAGCGGTGTGAGATGGAGAAGATTTTAAAGTTGATGCTTTCTCGAACAGGTAGCCAGTGCGCTTTTCTCCTGGATGCTGTGATTTGCTCATGTTTAGGCAGGTCAAGGGTGGCACAGAGGGTATTGTTGTGCATGACCTGCAATTTGTTGAGGTTCCTATCACTGGTGCCTGCGAAAAGGGCATTCATTGCAAAAGTCAAGCCTGGAGCCTATAATCGCAAGGGCGATGGTGAAGCGGTTTTGTGCCGAGAGATAGGGTTTGATGGCATTGACACACTTGATGGAGTGGGCAGCAGACGAGGAGATGGGAGTTGATTTGCAGTGAAATGATGAGTGCGGCGTATTTGAGCTATACACCCAGGGTTTTGACAGCTCGAGATACAGGATAGTGAATTGTGATGTATTGATAGGCAGGGTCAAGACCGGCTGCTGAGGATTGTGTGATGCATTCATTGCTAGGACCAGTTTTTTTCTTTCATGATCGAATGTGGTCAAAACTGACAACGGGTCAATGCTAGCATATTGTTCACAGGACAGTTACAAAACGCTCCTGCCTACTGTTGGTGGCACTCGTGTTGTTCTGCAGAACAGGGTGCAAATGCAACATTAACAATTTTTCTAATTTTGCCTAAAAATGTACGATTTCACCCACATATTTAAATCAAAATCTAAGGGAGTAGCACCGGGCAAAATCTTACTATATTATTTAAACTGCACTCACTCTGCCCAATTCAGGGACAAACCCATCCACCTCGTCACCGCCTTTTAACTGCTTTTGGCGACCAGACTTTAAAACAGCGTTGTTCGTGCCATTTCTTTAAGGGTGTGGGTACGAGATTGTGGGTTCAGTTATGTTGCGATTGCACCCCATTTATTTATATGGCACTTTGATGCACTTGCACTTTTTTATGGTTTCGAACACTGCTTGTACATTGTTGTAAATGCACATCTAAAAAGGCAGGGTGACCTACTCTACTTTGTTGTTAGACCCCATAAAAAAATGCAGGAAAACAGCCAGTGAGACGAGGTGCCCCAGATCCTTCAGTGAAATTCTGTAAACCCCTGCCCTTAGCATATTTACCTGCTGCAACCGCTGTGGTACCCCTGCGAAAGTGAGGGCATGGAATCGATGAAAGTAGCTAGTTAGGGATTGCTCCTGCTTCCACACAGTGAAAAACCGATTCCCCATAAACATAGTTAAGACTTTTCCATAGATCGCTAGGTGTCCGTCGCTTCACTCATGCCATGCAGGTTAACATCCTGGGGAGGGGATCTTCACCCTCAAGTCCCCAATGAAACAACCCACACAAGGTGCCATCAGTCTCGGGAGGGCAGAGGGCGGGGTGACCACTATCCCCAGGACACATTGTTTTGTGAAAGAGTAACATAGGGTTTGACACAATGTTATGTGGGTGTATCAATCAAGGATCATCAAAAGTACAGCTCCCAATAACACCAGCACTGAAGCTGTAACTCAAGGTGGGGGGAATCCGATATGCAGGCCAGGCGACAACCCGTGCACCTCCGTCCAGTCCCAGTAACCACCCACACACAAGAGTGTCCACCCCGCCGCTCCTACCCTGCTCAACTCACCGCACTCGGAACACGTCGCCTCGCTTGCAGCTCGTAAAGAGGTCGCTGGTGTCCATGGCCCGGGGGTCGGGGCTCCGCAGAGGGGCATCGAACCAGTGGAGGTGAGCAGGGCGGCGAAGCTAGCCGAGTGCGGCGACGAAGCTCGAGAGGCAGGAGCCAGCCCCTCTTTAGCGACAGCTTCTTCTGAAGCTCGCTTCGCCGCCGGAGGAGAAGAAGGTAAACAGTGACAGCGCCCGCACGGCTCCAGAATTCCGACTGGAAACAAGGTTTCCTGCAGGGGGCGCCCTAGAACGGCCCACGGCGTATGCGTACACCATAGAGTTACAGTAAAGCAAACTACCAGAGGAAGAATGTCCAGCTAGCTGATGGATCATAGAGTCGAAGACGCACGTCAAACAGGTATGGGCCTAGAATCATAGAGTCCACAGCGGCTCGCATACAAAAACCACAGCGCCACACACAGGTTACGATATTTATTTAGTGTTCATGTTTTTTTTGTTACAGTCCACCTTTTACAGTACACTATGGAAAGAGCAATGGCATGTAAAAATCGGACAATATAAAGTATTTAAGCATAACCATTTTAAAATCAAATGATGCATATGTGTAGAGAGATATACATCATATAGCACAGTACAATGTTGCGTCATAACCAGGAATCACAGACTGATGTAAAAATAAAAAAAATGCAGATACAATACATTCAGGTCCTGTGTCTTGAGGTACAATCAGCCAGAGTTGGTTTCTTAATAACCCACAAAGTTTTGCATGCGTGTATGTGTAAGGCTAATACACATTCGGGTACCGAAACTACAGATTTGATATCGGAAACGTTGTTGGCTAAAAAGCTGAAAGCTTAACACAGGACATGGGCAGCTCGACATCTTTTCACGAAGGGTAATGGGGAAGGGCCCTACCTTTGTGCCCTAACACGGCTGCAGTTGGTAGGTGCGACATTGTTATTACCCCGGGTTTAGTGCTTACAGAGTTTCGCCTTTAAAAAAACCTAAATAGACGTGCAACTGCCCTATAAAGTGCACAGAACACCAGTTACATTTCCACCTAGGAGTTAGAACAGCATAACTCAACGAAATTATTTACAAACAGATGGAAGTAGTACACAATCCAAAATAACCACTAAAAGGCATTTACTTCTGGAAACGAAGAGTAGTGTTTTTCATTAGTTAATATCAAACACGAAACTTAAGTACTTTAAACGTAAACGTTGAAAACGATGTGTGTATGTAGGGTATGTAGACCATAAAAACACATCAAGAAATCACTGATCAAAAATACAGTGCTGTAATAAAGTGTACCCCTTCCCCCCACCCGAAAACCGCACAACATTGATCAGCCCAAAAAATAACTTGTCTCAAAATGTTCCAAGTGACGGTGGTAAGCGTGGTTTTTGCTCCCATTGGCTCAGACTATTCACGCGGAAGATGGGACACTTTGTTTGTAAACAGCATGATATGCATTTCTCAACAACACATACGGAAAACAAGATTCCAAAAGATCCATTGTCAGGAAAGGAGACTCCTGCACAATCATGTCTAGGAGTAAATAAACAGATTCTCTGTTTCTTGTAGTGGTTTTATCCGTTTCCTGGCCAATTTTCAGGAGACTGGAAGTCGCAAGAGCCAAGAATTCTTTAAGGCGGTCCTCAATGCTACCTTTGTGAATAGTGAACAATGCTGCAGCAATCTGGTTAATGGCTTTTGCCAGGCAGTGTATGTTATTGCAGTGTCCTTCAATAGCAGGGCTGTACTGGGACATTGCATTACTGGCTAATGTTGGCAACGAAACAGCCACAAACACAGTGAGCAAGCAAGCGATTTTATAATCTTCTTCTGGACTGATATTTTCGGACTTTTGAGAGGACAGTGCTACGACCAAGGCTGGATCAATCTCGCAAGGTAATCCAGCAGCAGACGATAGCTCGTAGACATTCATAGCAACCTTCATATCAGTCTCTCTTGGGATGTGATCCTTAAAATCTTCCACTGAACTTACAAGGAATGGAATGTGGTGGGACAAGACATCTCGGAGGGCTTCTTGAGCAAGAGAGCGGAAAGACAGTATAACACCAATGATAGTCATTCTTTTCAAGACACTGTCAACAGATGTCAATTTCTTAAAAAGAGCAGCCATCTGCTCAGGTTTGTCGAAACTTGTCCTCATCTGCGTGAGTACATCAACATTCTCCACCACGAGTTTCTTCAGCTCAGTCACTTGTGATGAAATATGCCACATTATGCTCTCGCTCAGAAATTTCATGCCATATGGGCCCAACAGTTCTGAGAGTGCCCTCATTTCAGAGATGTCAGAATACTCCTCCGCATTAAAGGTGAGTTCATTTTCTGTGGGCAAATTAACAAATGCTTTCATGGCAGGAAAATATGCTATATGGCCATTGCTGACCTGTCTCAACAAAGTCTCTAAATACCAATTGGTGTACAGGCTGGTGATGGTTGGCTCTCCATGGCTATCTAAATGTTGAGTTTGTTGAAGAAGAACGTTATTAAACACCCTAGTGATGTCAATCGGAACATGGTTTTCTATTGATTGGAGCACAGTCATGTATGCCCGAACGCTTGTCAGCAGCTCTGAAGGTTTTGCAATCTCTTGTGTGGCTTGGTTGTACATGGTCATGCCAACAATTGACTTGGTAAAGCGGATTTCTAGGTGAGATGTCAGGTACTCTCTCGGTGTAAACGTGTGTTCCCAAACCACCATGTTTGGTACATAACTGATTGAGAAGCAGAGCTCAGAAAGTGCAGTGTGCAATTTGTCCAGGTTGGTAACCAACAATCGATTTTTCCTCATGCTCTCTACCCCTGGTTTCTCCCTTTCGGGTTCACCTTTCTTGCCAGTCTGTTTCTTGGACTTTTTGTTCACAGCCTGACTGATGGTTTTGGCACAATGCTTTGGCAATAATTGGTCACTCAGCGTGCACTGTTCTGTGCAAATATCCGTGATCAGGTTTCTAGCTTGTTTCGCCATTTCATCCAAGAACATGTTACACAGCGAAAGACTGCGATCCCCAATGTGATGCCGCTCTTCTGGACAAAGTTCATGGGTGCAGTTCATGAAGTGAGTACAGATGAGCGGGAATGAGATGGAATGCCTCGACTGAGAAGGCAGTTCCAAACACTGCTGAAACATTTTCTCGAAGGCTCGGCTATAAAAACAAAATATCGAAAGATCGGATGTCTCTACCAACATCTCGACCAACGAATCCACCATTCTAGTGTGAAAAATGATGGTGTTCATCATCTTGCCAAGCTCCGGGTGATCGGCCAGACTGAGGGAAGCTTTTGACACACTGGTGTAGGCCTGTAGTCGAAACCAATCCAATCGCATTCCCCTGAAATCAAACACTTCCCCGTCTTCCACCTGCTTGACACGCAAAGAGGTCATGGTGTTCACAAAAGAGGACATAATGATAGACTCGTCTTCAGGGCACACAGAGAGGTTCTGCACTAGTTCGTTTAAGACCACTGCATCAAAGCCCGACAGGTACTGCACGTAATATCTCTGCATCACTGGCCCATATTTTCTCACCTGGGCTCTGAGCTCCTCCATGTAGAAAATAAGTTCTGCTACGTGTTTGTCTATGAAGTCACCCGCCATCTTTTTGGGGATGTTGTCTGCATGGCGAAGGAGCCATATGATTTCATCACGAGCAAAGGATAATGCCATGAAGACAAAGAGTGCTTTGGGTCCCAGCAGCCCAGGCTGATCAGAAAGAACAGTTGCCAGCTCCTTCAGAGCAGACCTAAGAAACCTACGCCTTTCTCTGTGCGTGGCTCCAGCATGGGACATAGCAGCTTCCTTGCACTCCCGGATATCGCTGACACGTTTGTTATAACCTTTGATGTTTGCAAACAGGTCTTCTGCTGCCTTGTGGATATGGAACACTTCATCTCTGAAGAGGGAGAGGCAGGAAGTGCTTTGAAGTGCAAGCTTCCAGAGATTCAAAGCGGTGGGGTCAGTGTTGAGAGTCCCGTGGCACAAAATAAATCCTAGAATGATCCACTTTTCCATAGCGTCCAAGGAGAGGTACTCGCAGGGCATGGAGTCTGACTGGGCGGGGTTCAGCATGGTGCTGGGGGCACTGATCAGGCTGAGCAACTGGGCGTTCCTCCACTGCTCTGCCGAAAGGTTCCTGCGGGGGTAGACCATCTGTAGCGAGATCAGTGCATCGGAGAGCAGCTTGCTGTGAGGCATAAACTCCTCCATCATCTTCTTCAAGGGGTTCTCGTAGTCCACAATCATCTGGGCGAGCCGGGGGTATTCGGGGTCGTTGGAGCCGTGGGTCATCTCGTGGGCATGGTTGTAGAGGCCGATGATGGCCTTGCGCTCGTCGGTGCGAGAGAGCATAACCATGAGCGCAGTGTAGGTGATCACCAGGTCCAGGTAGTTCTTGGTCAGATCGAAATTGACGGTGATGTCGAAGTAGACCTGGCAGGCGTCGATGGTGAGCAGCAGCTCGCAGGCGTGCTGCTTGAAGTCCAGCACGTCCACGAAGGTGAAGTAGTAGAGGGCCAGGTTCTTGAGCAGGGCCGGCGAGTCCTGCTGCAGCTGGGCCAGCTGCTGCTGGTTGCTGCTGCTGCGGGTCTCCACGGCGGGGAACCTGCGCACGATGGTCTTCACGTTGGCCTCCAGCAGCTTGTCGCTCGGAGCCGGCGCCTTGGATTTCGGGGCGCCGCAGGCTTTCCACACCTGGCCCTGCTTCTTGATGTTGTACAGGCGGCTCAGCATGCCCAGGCCGCGCTCGTTCAGGCTAGTCAGCTTCTCCGCCAGCTTGGGCTGGTTGGGAAGCTGGGCGGGCTGCATGATGGAGCTTTGGGTGCCGCCTGCAGGGAAGGAGCGGCGCCCGGCTGAGGGAGGGCTGGTGCGACCCTACTGCTCGCCGAGCTAATCTGCAGTCCAGCGGCAGTGGGAAACTCAAAGCCGCGCTCGGCCGCCCAGAGACCCGTGGCAGAAGGCACCTGTCAGTAGCCGCCCCCGCTCGGCTCCTTTCGCCGCCCCGCTTGCTTGCTGCCTCCCTTCCTTCCTTCCTTCTCCGGGAGGACACTCCCCCTTCTCCTCTCACAAGGAACCAGGAAACGCTCGAAGCGTCTATACTCTGTAGCATCGACCATAGAGTGCGAGGAATGCCTGGAACGCAGACCATAGAGTTTTGGGAATGTCTGGAACTGCCACTGCAGTACCTGCACTGTATAGTGCTGTCGACTCAGCTAGAGCCACTGAATAAAAGGGAGAGCTCTGTTTCCGTCCTCCTAGTCCTGCTCTTCCTCGTAATAGTACTTATTTTTGAGACCAAGCCTCCACTGACAGAATCCTTTCGCAAATTAATACATACATGGCAACATTCTGTGACCAAAAATCTGTAGGAATCTTAAAGTTTCAAAAATAATCCGGCGAGGAGGTAATGATAGGCAGAGCTCTCAACTATTTGTGCTGCAAAGGCGGGTGAAATCACCCGATTTTGTTTTTGGCGGGTGAGACGGCCATTGGAATGAATGGGCGTGCAGGAGGCTTGGCGGGTGATGCAGCCCTTTACAAGGCGGGTGACACCCGCCAAAAGCGTGTGAGTTGAGAGCTATGGATAGGAATAGGCGTCACCAGCCCATTGTCATTGAATGAGCCAGCCGCCACAGGTGCATTCAATGACAATGGGGCGCCTGCCACGCCGTCTGCCACCACGCCAGCTCGGGGGAGCCCTTGAAAGACTCCCCTGAGTTGGCGTGGTGGGGGGCTAATGGCGCCTTTTGTGAAAGGCACCCGCGGCGGAGGGGCGCCCTTAGCCCACTGCCGTGGGCGCCTTTTACATCAAAAGCCTGCATGCTGCGCCTTCTCCCGCTACGCCAGCTCGGGGAAGCACTTGAAAGACTGCCCAATCTGGTGTGGTGGAGGGCTAATGGCTCCTTCTGTCAAAGGCACCCGAGGCGGAGGGGCGCATTTAGCCCACCGCCGCGGGTGCCTTTGACATCAAAAGCCTGCATGCCGCGCCTTCTCCCGCTACGCCAGCTCGGGGGAGTCCTTGAAAGACTCCCTCGAGCTGGCGTGGGAGAAAATGTTTTTTTTTTAAAATAAACATTTTTTTTAACAAAAAAAATCGGTATTTGGTGCCAATAAATCGGTAGGCGGTAGGACTGCTTAAAAAGCGGTATCGTACGGCCTAAATCGGTAGGGTTGGCAAGTATGTTATTATTGTTTCACCACCCCAAGGGGTATAAAACTCTCATGCTCCATTTCCTCTCATTTAACGATTTCCAACTGAACATCGTGGGCCCTACCATCACTCACAGCGTGGAAGAGTCTGGTTTTAATGATTGTGAAGAGGAAGAGTAGGACTAGGAGTCGTGAGGATAACATCCAGCTGCTCCGGCTCATAAGCCAGCGACAGTTTTCCTTGGGGATGCCGGTTCCGTAACAGTACCTCATCTCCGGGCAGCAGCCTCTGCGGCTTCAGTCCTCTCCAAATGTTCTCAGTTGCTGTCCTTTCACGGCGCTCCCGCTCCACCTCCTCGTTGTTGATTACTGTCGGGGGGAAATTCTGCCGGGGTCGGCCGGGCCGTCCGCAGACCTCCGGGCAGGGAGGCCCCAACTCCTCCCGTATATCCCAGATGAGATAGAGTATGAGACACACACAAGGAGCAAGGTGACTCTGCTGTTTATTTAGACAAAACGGCAGGGATGGGTCAAGGAGCGTACGCGTTCGTCCTGACACACACACAATCGTGGGGCTCGCAGGCCCTTTTTACTGCATTATGACGCGCTACTTGCGTCACTTCAGAAAGTTAACAAAAAACCTATCGCCACTCTTAATTGGTTGCTCGAGTGGTAGGGTTAGTATAGTACACATATAGAGAATGATATTAGTGGACAAGGTGTAGTCAGGTGGTATATCTGGGTTGTCCCTACAATTAGATACATAAGAATTGTTACATGAAGACTCCTGAGGATTGGCTAATATTACTGACGTCTGAGATAAGAGCCCCATGTTCTGATTGGTGCACCCGTGAGCTTCCCAGCCTGGGACCACCGTTGTTCCCAGCTCTCGGTGTACCTGTGATTGCAACAATGTTTCAATATGGGTACGTGCAGACAATGTGAGGATTTATTCATAGGTGGAAGGCTGACCGCTCCCACTGTAGCAGATGTCCATTGAGCCTTTCAAGTGTATCGGCCTGTGTCTCGTAGCGAGGGACCCAGACGCCTTTTCTCTCCTGGGTTTTGGCATCTCGTCAGGTTCGGCTTGGTCACGTGGGGAGGGACCGTGAAAGAGGCAGAATTCTGCACAATTAATATTGTTTTTTCTACTGCGCGTCTGGTTTAATTTGCCGGCGTGCCTTTATCGTTGGGGCGCGGAGTGCGAGGTTGCAACATCGTGCCTTTGATGATTTGTTCTTGGATGTGGGTTTGCAACATTGCGACCTTGGCTGGTTGCTCCACCGGGTTCTTTCTGCAGGATCAGCAACCTGACTCTTGCTTTGTTAATGTCCACGGGAGCTCTTGTTTGAGGCCTACTCGGGCCTGGTGCTTAAGTAGTCCGTTTGGTGCATAGGTGCTTTTAGGTTATAATGGCATATATTTCCATGACCAGTATCGTGTTTCCATTATACCTCTCATGGTGGTAACGGGTTTCAAGAGAAGCGTGAGCAAGCGTTATAGATGAGTTCATGATGCGTCTTGCGTTTCTGCATTCTGAAAGCCTATGTAAAAATAATAAAGATGCACGTCCGTGAATATGCCTGTCGCCTACGTCAGAGCACTGAGTATGTTCTTCGTGTAGATTGGTGTGGAAATGTTCAGTGTGTATATTTGTACAGATGTGCTTCCCGTTGTCTAGGTCGTCATGGCATCTCTAACGACGTGTGGATTTTAGTCTAGCTGATCCGAGCCGCAGGTGTCGGCATGGCCAGTGCGGGCTGCTGGGCAGGCAGATGGACACATCCGTATGTTCCTGTACCAGGGTACCTGGTCGTCTGGTAAATGGACAAACTCTTCTCGCGGCGGGTGTCTGGGCCGTGACCCTCTAGGCCAGGCGCGAGAGGTGAAGGACGGGAGCCTGGTCTTCCATTCTCCCACTTCAGTCCCCCCTCTGGTCGACTTGTCGACCACAAACATATCCTTCTCGTTATCTCCTCTTACCCTCCATATCTTAGTTATCCCTCCGAGATGTCCATAATGGTTTACATGATCTTCAAATGACCAATACATATATTCACATGTTCCTCCAGGAGTACAGTATACCCATCTTCCTATGTAGCTCCTGGGGTTCCTCGGGTTCTCGATCTTCACTGATGGTGGGTCTAGATGGTTGGTGATGATTTGGGTGCGCAACTTCTCCCTCTCTTGTATTATCACACCTGTATGCTGGCCGTCATCTGCTGGCATTAAGGGGTGCATTCCCACCATTTCCAGCAACTCGTCAGTCGTGCGTGCCTTCCGGGCCTTCCAAAACCTAATTATGATCAGAGTAGCTCCAGCCAAAATAGTACACCCCACTATTATTTTCAGTCCATCTGACAGCCAAGATGGCATCCATGACCATAATAGTGAAAACCAGCTCTTATCCTTGTCTACACCGTTACTTTCATCCATCATTTTGGAGTGCATCTGGGCCAATTGTGAGACTGCCTCTGTCAGTGTACCATTGTCAGCATCGTTGGCAGGTATGAACGTGCAGCAAGATTGTCCTATCTTTGCACAAACTCCTCCTTCCATTGCTGTGAGAAGGTCCAATACATATCTGTTCTGGAGTGCTACCATCCTTACAGCTCGCAGCTCCTCTTTAATTGCGTTGAACCCATTTACTGTTGAATTGATGGTCATCATTAGTTCCCATCTGGTTATTTGGAGCCATTTTGCGTTTGCGTATGCCTGCAGTCCCGGATGTATTATTGAGGAGAAGAACATTGCTGCTCTGCTGAATAGTCTGTGTTCTGGCGGTATTGATGTTAGTTCCGTTTCCGACCTTCCCCACAGGTAATTTCCTGTCAGTGGCTCTCCTTGTCTTTTTCTCCTATTTAGGACAGTATCATTGCTGTTGGTCCTGTTCTCTTGCTCCTTCTGAAGTGGTGCAGATCTCTTTCTTCTCTTATCCCCTTCATCCATTTTAGGAAATTTCGCCACATCGACATGCTTCTTAGGTACCACTAGTGATGGTGCATTGACGTGTACCATTGTGCACACACCATTCCACAGGGGAGGCAGTGTATGATATGCCTTTTCTCCACAGGCCCAATAATGGTCCATTATTACTGCTGTTCCCGCTCCCCCCTCAGGTAACTCCATCACGCTTGCACAATTGGTGTTATATCCTACGTCCACCTCTCCTTTATGCTGGTAGCATACTTTGGGCGCAGTCAATGGTAGTATTGTTATTGGGTCTTCATCTTCTTCTACCCACGTGAGCATTGGTACATACTTGATCCACGTCGTCCAGCATCGATGATTGTGTGTCTCGATGGTTGAGATAGTTTCTTTTGTTACCATGTTGCTGCCAATCACTCCTATCTCCCAGCTGTTGTCCAGATACACCTTTCCTGTTATCGTCAGTAGCGGCCTCTCCCAGCATCCTTGTTTACCCGGAACTTCAGTGGCGTACCAATCACATGGTAGATACTGCAGTGTTACCTTCTTTGTTTCTCCTTTTGTAGGGCCACTTGTTATGTATTTGAATGCTTCAGCATGTAAACTGGTCTTGTGATAACTCAGATAGGTCTTGAGGAAGTTGTTTTCATATGGGTATGAGTCTCGTGTTTTCCATGTCATGTGCACTACTGTTCCTTGAAATCTTCCTTTCGTTTGGAACAGGGCCAAATATATTATGCACTGTGCTGTCTTTTCATCTATTTCTGTGGCAACAAATGTTCGTGAAGCGCTCATGGCGTATGGTATTAATGAGCAAACGTAACAGCTATCCTCAGTTGTCTGCTTACCAATGCGGGTCATGTGCTGGTACCATATGTTGTTTGTGACGTGTGCTGAATCTTGTACATAATTATCAATACCTTTATTGTCTGAGTATGTGCTGCGTTTAACTCTATTTTGCTTGGGTGCAATGTTACTATTACCACCTGACGTAACACCTGTTGCAGCAGGGAACGGGGGTATATTAGGTTTGGGTGCAGCAATAAAATTGATAGCATAGCTGTACTGCCAGACAGAGGCAGCCAAGAACCCGGTGATCATAAAAATCCCTATTATTTTTATTACATATGCTAATCTCACCGGCATTTTGCTCTTACCTTGCTGCAGTCCTGGCAGCGTATTCTTGCGACGTTATTGTTGCCCGCCTAAAAATTCTCAAAAGTGCTCGTTATTAAATGTTAGTTTTGTTTCCTTTAAGCTCTCCCTATCAAGTAGTCATTCAGTGCCCAGGTGAAGAGCTGCTCCCACGCTACTCTAAGTGATCGGTCTCTTAGGACCGGCAAGTATGGGCGGAGGTGGGGCATGTAATATTCTATGGCCAGGAGGAAGGCTGTGTAGTAGACACGTACCCTTCTCCTTTTTAGGTATGTTGGCCTTTTTATTTCGTATACAAATTGGTGTGACAATTCTTCTGGGTAGTTATCGTCTAGCAGCACCATCTACGCCTGTACACTGAACTTGTTAATTAGCTTTTTCTTAACAATACAATATTACGCAGTTCCTGTATGTGCGAGAGAAAAAAGAGAACATTCACGTGTTTACATGTGTATTGGTGCAAGCAATGTCCTCCAGTTTTAGTTACAACTGTACTTAGGAGTCAATGGGGGGGGGGGGATTTGCGCTCAGATGGCGGAAGTATTTTTACTCTTTGAGCGTGTGACCATGGGGTGGGCAGTATGGGGATCACCCCTCTCTTCGTCAGTTATCGTCTCCGAGGGAACAATTGGGTCGTTGTCTGTGGTGGAACTTTCTTCCGCTGTCGGGGATGTTGTTGCTGTTCTTCCAATGGACCTGTTGTTGGCGCTGGGGCGGGTCTGCAGTTTGTAGATCTTTACGTCATGTAGGTGGTTCCAGGCACGCTTATCCTTTAGTTTTACTGCTCTTGTTGATACGTCCTCTACCAGATGGGGGCCAGTGAACCTCTTCTCGTTCCACTTTCTATTGAAATTGCGAAGTAGCACGTGGTCACCTTTGGCAAGTTTGCACAAGTTCTCCTTTCCCAATTCTGTACTTGCGCCGTTTTCTTGATTGCTGGTAGACCCGCCCCGTGTGCGCTCGAGCTGTTGAGACACAAACACGACACTAGTAATCAAAGAAGACACATATTGATACATTTCATCACCTAACACACTCGCTGAACTTTCGTGGTCGGTGAATGCCCTTGACGTTGGGGTTAGGGGAAGGCGCATTTGACGTCCAGTAACCACTTCGTGAGGGGTGAGGTGGTGGTCGGACCCTGGCCTATTTCTAAGTTCAAATAAAGCTAACGGAAGGCAATACAACCAACTTTTCTTTGTTGTTTGTTGTATTTTAGCAATTGCCTCCTTCAATAAGCCATTCAGGCGTTCACATACACCATTAGCCTGTGGGTGGTATGCACATGCAAATTTGTGTTTAATGTTCAGCAGGGATGTGATATGCTGGAACATTTCGTTTGCGAAATGTGGGCCGTTGTCTGATCTTAACACCTCGCACACTCCCCACCTGGGGAAGACCTCCCTTACTATGAATTTAGCTGCTCTAAACGCATCAGGGTGTGAACAGGGCCCTGCTTCAATCCACCTAGAAAATGGGCATACTACTACAATCATATACCTATTACCTTGACATATGTTGATCATATCAACATAGTCAATGTGAAGGTGCCGAAAAGGTCCTTCTGGCCGGGGTATGGTACCTCTTATCACTTTTAGAGTATGACCGGCCGTAAACTGTTGACATGTGAGGCAATTGCTGATAAAATTTGACACATGAGAGTTTAACTCAGGACAAAACCAATCTTCTCTAATTCGTGCTGCGATTATTTCCTTGCCTGTATGGGCAGGGTGATGTAATTGGCTCAGGGCGGTATTTAACAGTGCCAACGGTATTACAACTTTCCCAGTGCCACCCTGGCGCCATAGTGCGTCGGTTGGTGACATTGTACATCCTCTTTTTACCCATACTTCTTTTTCGGCCATTGGTGCAGCCGCTTGTAGCTCCATAATCTGTGTGGCTGGGAGATGGGTGTACCCTTCTCTTATTAACATCTCCCTAGCTATTCCCCTCCCTCTCCCTCTCTGTGAGTCTGTGGGGTTCCATATCTCACCAAAGTATGCAGCATATTTCGCATGTGCGTCTGCTGCTGCATTCCCTTTTGAGACGTAGTCTTCTCCATTGGTGTGTGCGGTGCATTTGACTAGGGCTAGTTCTTGGGGGTCGTTTATTACTTCAATTAGTTCAGCCAACAAGAGGGCATGTTGTACTGGAGTGCCATCAGCTCTCCTAAACCCTCTTCTTCTCCATTTTGATAACCCTGAGTGGACAGTGGATGTAACATATGCACTGTCGGAATATATGGTTACTCTTTTATTAAAACTTTCCTTTAATGCCAATATTAGTGCAACCAGTTCCGCGGCTTGAGCTCAGTAATGCTGTGGTAATTGTACACACTTCATAGCCACACACACCGGCGCCTCCATCATTTTTACTACTGCTGCCCCAGTCCTTCGTATCCCATCTCCTTGATCAATAGTTGATGACCCATCAATAAACAAAAGCTCACCTCCCTCTAGTGCGTTTTCTTCAACTTTCCTAGTACATGAGTACATTTTAGTTATTTGGGTGCAGTCGTGGGCGTAATCTCCCTCTTCAATTACTTCTGCTAGGAACCTTGCAGGGTTAACCGTGCTACATCTAACAATTGCTAGTTCAGCTTTAGACAAAATAATCTCATAACCTGATGCCCTTTGTGTCGTTAGTGTGGACTTAGGTTTATTCAATATCGCAAATAGTGCATGTTCCACAAACAGTGTAGTTGGACACCCCATAGTTATTGCTGATGCTTTTTCTACTGCAAAAGCAGCTGCAGCAAGACCTTGTTCACAAGGGAAGTGGCCTAACATCACAGGGTCTAAGTGACCGCTGTAAAATGCTACTGGTTTATAGCCCATGCTCGTTTTTTGGGCCAACACTGCTTTCATCACTGCTGAGTCGCAATGTGAAAATATAAAAAAGCGTCGCTCATAGTCTGGGGATGCCAGTACTGGAGCAGTTGATATCGCGTCTTTCAATTCGTCAAATGCCTCCCTCATTTCCATAGTCCACCCCAACTTTTTCTCCCCTTTATTTGCTTCCTTCAAACCCTCAAGCAGGGGTCCTATGTATGAGCTGTAATCAAATACCCATGCTCTACAGTAGTTGCACAGCCCCAGAAATTGCTGCAGTTCTCTCACAGTCTGTGGCACGGGAGTGCTTGAGATGGCCTGTGCTCTTTGTGGTGCAATCCTTCTTCCATGTTGGGATATCAGTTGGCCAATGTAAAGTACCTGTTCCTGACAGTATTGTATCTTTTCCATGTCTACCTTGTACCCCTTTTCAGCCAATATTGTCAACATTTTTAAGGAGTCCTCTCTACATTTACTTTCGTTGGTACTGCAAATTATTATGTCATCCACATACTGTAACACTGTGCTTTCCACCTCAACGTTACCCAAATCCATCTGTATTACTCTATTGAAAATTGAGGGTGATTCACAATACCCCTGTGGTAATCTGGTATGTTTCCACTTTGTATTTCGGTAAGTGAAGCTTGTCAAATCTTGTGAGTCTGGGTGTAATGGTATTGAGAAAAAAGCATTTTTAAGGTCAATCACTGTAAATCGTGATGCTTCTGCTGGAATGCCACACAATATTGTGGCCGGGTTTGCTGTTACTGGATACTCTGCTTCTACTATGTTGTTCAAGGGTCTGAGGTCCTGTATGAAGCGCCAAGACCCCCCTTTAGCCTTGCGCACCGGGTACACAGCTGTGTTACATGGTGATTCTGAGGGGACCAATATGCCATTGTTTATAAGGGCCGTTATGGTTTCATATATGCCCTCATCTGCCTCTTTTGACAATGGGTACTGTTTCACTCTTGGTAGTATGGCACCTTTTTTCAATTTTATCCTTACACCCCCTATGCTTTTTATGCATCCCACGTCATAAGGGCTAATAGTCCATAATGATTTGGGCACCTTTGACATATCTTCCTTAAAGAAATGGGACTGGGGTGCCTGCGGGTGCCTCAAGTGCCATTGCAATTTTCTGTGCTACTTGTTTGTGAGCCACTCTTAGCCATATTTCTACACTCATCATGAACACCATTTCACCTTCCTCCTTTTCTTCTGAGAACAGCTCTTCATCTGACACCTGGGTCAGCCTACATCCTTCTGCTAGTGCTATCACTGCCCTCCATGCTCTCCCTTCTTTATCTTGGGCGTGCACAGCAACATAATCAGCTGTTGCAATAATGCTCTCAATGTCCATTACAAACACCTTTCCTTCCAGTTCATTAACTGGTGTTTCTGGTCGGAACAGATAGGCTGCTGGCCTCCTCCATATTTTCCCTTCTATCCCTGGCATCCATGCAAATGCCATGTCTGTGCCATACTGGAATAGCTCGCCATCTACTGGCTCCGCCCTAATCGCTGTCTGTCCACAGTATGCTTGCAAAATCTGTCGTGCTGCGAGCATGTTAATCCCTGGAGTAGAGCAAATTATGCCATCCTCTGTAAAGGAGATCGTCATATTCAACCTGTTCATTATGTCCCTCCCCAGTATATTTACTGGTGAGGCACTATAATACAAAAGTGGGACTGACAGATCATAATCTCCAATAGATAAGGGAACGTTATCAGTAAATGGAACCAACCCTTTAGCCCCAGAAAATCCTTGGGTGTTCATGGCTTCGCCTGACATCTTAAATTTACCTTCCCTTATGCAAGACCGGGTTGCCCCGGTGTCAACAAGGAATGATAATTTTTTGTCACCTATCGTTACCTCTATGCGTGGTTCCTCCGCACTATTAGGTGTTACTGACAGGATGGGACACACCAAGGCCGTCTGTGGGCTGACCTATTGGGGGTACAATGATTGGCCATTCCCTGTGTAAGGCTTGTGTCCCAACACCGTCACCCTACCCAATTGCGTTTGTTCAGTTTGGGGTGGTGGTTGTATTAACGCTACTTGTTGTTGTGGCGGTGGCAGTTGCTGTGTTATTTGTTGTTGTGGCAGTGCATATGTTTGTGGCTGTTGTGTTGTTTGTTGTTGTGGGTCACTCCCTTGTTGTGACATCTGCTGTTGTTGTATGCCCTGCTGTTCTTGTGAGGTCCTAGGTTGTGCTTGTTCATTCCATGCTGGTGTTCCTGGCCTGACCCTACACGTACGTGACATGTGACCTAATAGTCCGCAGCTCCAACACACGGGTGGTTCCCTGCTTTGCCATGGGAAGCTCCCTGTGTTGTCCTGGTATACGGGTTGCCCTGTGGGGTAGTAATTTCTAAGTCCCCCAGCCTGTTGTTGGGTATTATATCCGTATCCTCTCCCTCTCATAAATCCTCCTCTCCCTCTGTTATAACTATAATACCCAGTTCCTTGCATTGGGTACCCTCCTCCCATGTTTGGTGCGTGTAATTGCAGAGGCGGCACTTGCTGTATTACACTTTGTGGAGGCGCTATTTGAGCGGGATCTTGTGCAGCCACTACTTGCGTTGGGCTTTGGGCCATTGGTGTGGGCGTAGTTATTAGTGCCCCTTCCATTGTGTATTTAGTAAGTTTTTTCTGTACTAGTTTGGCCTCTTCTGTTTTCCTGTCCTCTTCCTTTTGTTTCATTTTTCCCTGCCATGTCCTGCAGTGGTGTACTATAGTCAGTTGTATTTCTGGCCATGGTTTTGCTTCCATCCCCACTACTTTCTTTAGTTGTTTCTGAACTCCTTCTGGGAGCCCTTGTACTAGTATATGATAAAATATAGCTGGTGTTTTGTCCCATTGTTCTCTGGTTTCCATGCGGCACTTCTCTTGAATATCCTGGATATAATCAACAGGATCCTCATTCTCACCCATCTTACGGGAAGTAATGGCTCCTATGTCTGATGTGTCTGGGTACTGCACTCTCAGTGCTTGCCATAGCGCATGTCTGCAGTTTGCAAATGGTGCCCCATCATGCGATGTGTTCGTTATTGTTACCCCATGGAATCCCGCTCTCTTCCAAATGTCATCCGCTCTATCCCCTAATATTGATATTAACAGGCCCTTCACATCTCCTACTGCTAGTTTCTGTCCTGCGGTGTGTTTTTCCATTTCATATATCCACTTACCCGCACCTCCACTTAGTGATGGGAGCCTACATTTTATGTTTTCTTTATCCGTATGTTTCCAAGGTACATACTGTGGTCTAACCCCTCCTCTCTCCAACAGTGGCATTAAATTCTGTCTTGTGTCACCCTTTACGCTCCATAATATTGAGTCTTCACACCCCTCCTCTTCCCCCGTTTCCTTTACTACTTCAAATTCTTCCTTACTACCTCTGCTCCTACCTCCCTCTTCTTCCTTTCCCCTTTTTTCGTCATTTCCTGTGTTCAATATGGGTATGTTTATTTGTCTGTCTTGCCTGCGACTAGGGAGGTCCCTAAGCCGACATGCATAAGGTGTAAGTTCGTTCATGAAGGGCGCGAGCTTTATTCTGTGCAGTGAGCGTGCGGTGGTTGAACATGTAGGGTGTGATGTGGGAGGGCGTGATGGGGATGTGGGTGGCGTGGTTTCATGGGTTTGTGTTTCCCCTATTCCTTTCACTCCCTCCTTACTTCTCTCCAGCTCCTCCCATCTTCTACTCATCCATGGCCAATCTATGTTTGTTCTAGTGAGGTATAGTTTATCTAAGCTTTCCCTTTCACTCTTTCTTCCATCCTTCTCCACTCCTTCTTCCTCCTCACTGCAAAAGTCATTCATAAATGGCACCCCCCACTCTTCCTTTTTTCCTTTTATTGTTACTGTTTTTAAGTCTATTAGGTCTCCTTCTCCCCTTCCGTTGTTACCAACTGTTCCCCCTAGTGCTGATGTTGTTGCTACCTCTCTACTTTTATATACATCTCCCCATCTTTCACTCTCCCTACTCCTCCCTTCTCTTCCCCCTTCACTTCTCTCCTCCATTTCCCTACTATTTTCCTCCCTTTTCCTTTTCAATTCCTCCATTACTTCGTTGCTCATCTGTTCCAATATTCTTTCATCCTCTTTCTTCCTTTCCCATTTCACCCTTTCTCTTTCTACTATACTCTCTATTACCTTCCCCTCTTCATATTTCTTAGCTGTCTCTGATATTATCCCCCTCCTCCATATTTCCATTTCCTTTTCCTTTTCTTCTTCTTCCTTCTTCTTCTCTCTCAGCACTACTCTTGATACCCTATCTGCTGCTGCTTTTACCCTTTCATCTTCCCTCTTTTGCTCCTCATTTCGTTCCCTTAATTTTTCCAATTCGTTCTTACCTTCTTTCCTTTTCCTCACTCTCTCTCTTTCCTCCCTCTCAAGTTGTTTGATCAATTCATTCTGCTCATCCCTTAGTTTTGCTAATCTTTCCTCCAAAATCTCTTCCTTCTGCCGTAGTAGCTCCTCTCCCCTCATTTCACTCTCTCTTGCACTATCCTCGTTTGTTCTCTTTACCGCCTCCCTTTCTTCTCCAGTTAGTGAGCCTCGTAATTTCAATAATATCTGTGCAGCTACCCACTCATCGTTTCCTATCTCTTCAGTCTGCTCTTCTCCAATCCTCCCTTCCCCCATTAGTGTCTTCCTATGAGCCACATATGGTGGAGGGCTGTATGCCGGGTTCGAGTATCCTTCAGCCGCCCTGAACTGTCCTTCTATTTCTCCTAATTCTCTTAAAGGGTACAACCCTCCTCCCTCTGTTTTCACTCCCGGTGTTATGGGTATCTCATTGCTCGGTTCCTTTTTTATGTCGTCTGATTTATCAATCTTTTCTCCTCCCTGTCCTCCGTTCCCCGTATTCTTTGTGCTTTCACACCCCTTTTCCCCATCCGTTCCTTCTTTCTTAACCTCCTTTTCTTCCGGTGTTTCCCCCATAGTGAACATTCCATTTGGTCCTGGTCGGGACCCCTGGAACATCCTCCATAAGTTAAACACCTCCACATGGTTTGCCAACTTCTTCCCCTTGTATGTATTGTGCAGATGGTTTAGTAGTGAATGTTGGGCATATGGATCGAAACTACCATTAGGCGGCCATGGTGTTAACATTTTGTTGTCCGTCCCCTGGGTCCACTCTATGCTGTACTTAATTAATTTCTCCCTATGTGGTGGCAGTGTGGTGCATATGTGTTGTAGTGGGGTAGTGAGGGTGTTCCCCCACCCTCCCGACCCTCTCCCGTATGACATAGTGGCACTCCCCTTGTTACCCTTCCCTTTACTAGCAGTTTACAATATACAACCTTGTATTGCTTACCTTGCCCCGCAAGTGTGGGGACTTACGACAATCCTTTGACAAATTATGCAATAATAATAAATATGATGTTATATTATATTCCTTCCCCTACGGCCCCCTGCGGCCGAAGCGCACGCAGCCCCCTGCGGCTGCGTACCCCTTACGACGATCTTATACAGTCATCCTGTTTCTCCGTTCTCCTCCCCCTTTTACACTTGCCGTGGCCGGCGTTCTCCGTGCGCAGCCACGCCCCTTTCCCCTTCTCCTCTTTCGATCCACTCGTTTATCGTTTATCTCCGTATCCGCTCCTTTATCATGTTTCTCTTCCCCACCACTCTCAAACCCAAAGTTCCTTGTGCTCGCGATATCCTATTAAATCCCTACTGGTGACGTCACCGATTTCTTCGAGCTACTGGTATATTCTTGTTATGTTCTTTAAGTTCAAAATACACTTGCAATCTACCCCGTTAACCCTACAGCTGTCTTCCTGTCTCTCCTGGAACAAGGTAATCTCATCAATAATATAACCGGACTGCGCACGCTGCGTCGCCTCGCGTGTGATACGCCCCTCAACAGGAGGGCTTAACCAGCCAATTATCTTCCGTTTTGGGCAACTATGTAACTAGCTACCGCCCACAGGGAAACGTCATCTACCTATCGAGTTTCTTGCTCGAACAATAGGGAACCTCATCTACTCATTGATCAATAAATGTCAAATCGTAGGAAACCACACACACCCACCCTCACACGTAGTCGCAATTTAGGCCATCATTGTCTTACGAGCGGCTGCACGTGATGTTTTCGTGCCCCGCCCCCCTCTTTCGCGTAACGTAGCCGACTGCTCTCGCACTCATTTCACTACCATTCATTCCATTGGCAACACTCAGTTAAACCTTAGCCGCACATCTGTACAATACCTCCCTCCTCCCTTATTTACTTCCTCCCCCTCCCTCACAATTTCGCATTGCTTGTTGTGCGTGTCATGCTCACCAAGTTCTCTCGATGCAGGGCCGCTCAACTGCGTGCACCCCTCCAAACGGCTCGCCACCTCCCCTCGTCTGGACCACGTCTGGACACTCGCCGACCGCGGGCGGGATACTTCTCAACCGGCTCCCGAGGGCCAATATCCGGATTGCGCTGTCCGGTCTTCTCGCAGCTCCGCGATGGTCCTGTAGTCCTCAGAAGGGGGCAACGGCAGAGGGGGCCGCGCCGCCGGGCCTCCTCGCAACGGGAGTGCCTGGAAAAATTAAAAATAAAAGTCGATCTTAAACAGATCTCAGCAGTGCCTCCAACTTGTCGGGGGGAAATTCTGCCGGGGTCGGCCGGGCCGTCCGCAGACCTCCGGGCAGGGAGGCCCCAACTCCTCCCGTATATCCCAGATGAGATAGAGTATGAGACACACACAAGGAGCAAGGTGACTCTGCTGTTTATTTAGACAAAACGGCAGGGATGGGTCAAGGAGCGTACGCGTTCGTCCTGACACACACACAATCGTGGGGCTCGCAGGCCCTTTTTACTGCATTATGACGCGCTACTTGCGTCACTTCAGAAAGTTAACAAAAAACCTATCGCCACTCTTAATTGGTTGCTCGAGTGGTAGGGTTAGTATAGTACACATATAGAGAATGATATTAGTGGACAAGGTGTAGTCAGGTGGTATATCTGGGTTGTCCCTACAATTAGATACATAAGAATTGTTACATGAAGACTCCTGAGGATTGGCTAATATTACTGACGTCTGAGATAAGAGCCCCATGTTCTGATTGGTGCACCCGTGAGCTTCCCAGCCTGGGACCACCGTTGTTCCCAGCTCTCGGTGTACCTGTGATTGCAACAATGTTTCAATATGGGTACGTGCAGACAATGTGAGGATTTATTCATAGGTGGAAGGCTGACCGCTCCCACTGTAGCAGATGTCCATTGAGCCTTTCAAGTGTATCGGCCTGTGTCTCGTAGCGAGGGACCCAGACGCCTTTTCTCTCCTGGGTTTTGGCATCTCGTCAGGTTCGGCTTGGTCACGTGGGGAGGGACCGTGAAAGAGGCAGAATTCTGCACAATTAATATTGTTTTTTCTACTGCGCGTCTGGTTTAATTTGCCGGCGTGCCTTTATCGTTGGGGCGCGGAGTGCGAGGTTGCAACATCGTGCCTTTGATGATTTGTTCTTGGATGTGGGTTTGCAACATTGCGACCTTGGCTGGTTGCTCCACCGGGTTCTTTCTGCAGGATCAGCAACCTGACTCTTGCTTTGTTAATGTCCACGGGAGCTCTTGTTTGAGGCCTACTCGGGCCTGGTGCTTAAGTAGTCCGTTTGGTGCATAGGTGCTTTTAGGTTATAATGGCATATATTTCCATGACCAGTATCGTGTTTCCATTATACCTCTCATGGTGGTAACGGGTTTCAAGAGAAGCGTGAGCAAGCGTTATAGATGAGTTCATGATGCGTCTTGCGTTTCTGCATTCTGAAAGCCTATGTAAAAATAATAAAGATGCACGTCCGTGAATATGCCTGTCGCCTACGTCAGAGCACTGAGTATGTTCTTCGTGTAGATTGGTGTGGAAATGTTCAGTGTGTATATTTGTACAGATGTGCTTCCCGTTGTCTAGGTCGTCATGGCATCTCTAACGACGTGTGGATTTTAGTCTAGCTGATCCGAGCCGCAGGTGTCGGCATGGCCAGTGCGGGCTGCTGGGCAGGCAGATGGACACATCCGTATGTTCCTGTACCAGGGTACCTGGTCGTCTGGTAAATGGACAAACTCTTCTCGCGGCGGGTGTCTGGGCCGTGACCCTCTAGGCCAGGCGCGAGAGGTGAAGGACGGGAGCCTGGTCTTCCATTCTCCCACTTCATTACGGCGTGCTCTCGCTCGCCTCTCGTAGTAGGTCTCGGGGGCACCGCTGGAACATGGCCTCTGCTTGGGCCACCCCTGTGGAGGTATGGGGAGTGTTGCAGTATCCTCTCAGGAATGTATACAGTGCCCTTTCCAGACACTTCCCTTCCCCTTGGGCAATGCGAAATACTTTATTGAGAGTCCGCATCATTCTTTCAGCCCCCCAATTGGCCCGGGGCCACATTGGTGTTACCTTGCGATGATGTATTCCATACTCCTCTATCAGGCCTGCAAAACTGTCTCCTTAAAATGGCGTGCCATTATCGGAGCAGAGCACCGTGGGCAGTCCATGAGTGGCAAAGATCTTTTCAATGGCCACTGCCACCTTGTCGAAGGCCACCGACTCGATGAACTCCACCTCTGGGTAGCGGGACCACTCATGGACCACCACCAGGAAGTGGGTGCCACTTGACGTTGAGATTGTCCTCCGCCTGATCAAGCTGAGCAACGTTTGAGGGGCGCTGCTGCTGGAAAAAGCCAGCCCGCACTGGGCCTCTGGAGACCAACACTGGGCAGTGGCCCTGCACATCCTAGCGTAGTGATCGGGGCCACCACACCTGCCACAGGTCTTTCCGATCGCAGGGCATTCTGCTGGATGGGGAATGTCATATCCACACTTGAGGCACAAATTGGCAGGGGCTGACCCCCTCTCTCTCTGGCTCACTCCTCCACGCCTGGCTCCTCTGCCATGTCCGACTGCACATATCTCTTCAGTCTTACTGGGGCGCACCCCTGCCTCCATTCGGGACGCACGCAAGTCAGACACCTCCTGGCACCTACCAAGTTCCAAGATGCGTGGCAAGGTGATACCGGGCTCCCTCAGGACTTGTCTTCTTAGTTTGCCAGACGTGCAGCCCCGGGTCAGCTGATTCCTGATAATTGTGTTAGGATCCACCCATGCACATGGTACTGCGAGCCTTCTGAGCCTTCCATAGAACATGTCAAGTGTCTCGCCGTCTTTCTGGTGTGCTGCCCCCATGAGATGAGAAGGTGGCTAACTTGCTGTCATCATTAGTCTCCATTTTGGCATGGAAAGACATATCCAGCCTGTCCATCCACATCTTCCAGCGTGGCCCAAGGCTCGAAGGTGCCCCTGAGATATAAAACTCAGGCATTGGTGGTAACGCACCTGGGAGTCTTGCACCTGGTAGCTGTGGAGCCGCCATTGTGGGAGGCTGCGCTGGAGGTTGAACAGAGGCTTGAGGCTGACCTTGATATGGTTGTATCCCCTTGCAGGCAGAGTGTAGGTCAGCAGGCTCCTTCTCCTTGCAGTCAGGCAGATGGTCTTTCCACCAGCTTGACTCTGTGAAGTGCCAAAGATTTTGCCAGGGGTGGATGTTACCCAATGTCATCCCCCTTTTGTGGGTGGGAGTCCCAAAAATTGAGCAAGATGGGGCCTAGCGATATCCTACTGGCTTAGCAAGCCTCTCCAGGGACCACCATTCACTTGGTGAAAACAGACAAAAATGAATACATTTCTGTCCAAAAACCACAGCATATGGTAGTAGCAGCTCTCCGCTGCCAAGCTTTCCAAAAATTGGCCTTGGATGGCCTTCAGAAATGAAAGAAATCACTACCGCGGCATTCCTAGGCCTGGTCACTTAATGGCTGCCGACCACGTGGTCTGCCTCCTGCCCTGTGGCATGATCGAACGGTGCTGATGTTCAGAAATAACAAAATGCACTGTCAATTGTCACCGCACTGCCCCGGATGCATCTGCGCCTCGTCGCCACTTTTGTGGTGCACTGTATACGCACACCGTAGCCTGTGAGCCCCTCCCGCTACAGACTGCACCCGGACATGTCTTAGCAGTTCGGGCTCCCCGGTCACTCTGCGTGGCTGGGAACGCCCCCTTTATTTGTAGTGCACGCGGCAGAGTGCAACATCACTCCGCCGCATGCGTGCAGGCCTTAAAGGGGCAGCATCACACACCTCAACACTACTTTGTTGAAAAACAACTGACACCCACTTCCTCCAGTGCACCCTAGTCCTCAGAACACGCAAAAATCCTCTTGACTGGCCACGTGTAACAGGTAATGCCAATGAAAGTATAAGGATTGTCTAGGTGGCTGCTGTTATGTAGACGCCACCAAGCGAACATATTAACGTGCAATTGTTACATTTCTGATTCTGTACTTTCTTTTGGTTTCTTTTACATTCATTGAACGCAAACGGACTGGCCTAAAGACTTGCCTAAAAGACTGGCTTAACAGCTGAACACCCATGCCAAGCGATGTCGCAGTGCAAAGCATAGCATTGCTGAGCTGTGGAATTTGAGGCCTTGACTGCCGGGCATAAATAGCCCCTCCTGAGAAGTACACAGTAATGATGCTGCTGGCTCAAATCCCAAGGCTGCCAGAGTTGCATCACAGAAACAGCTTGCAGTTGCAAAATGTTTTTTCTTCCCCCTGTTCGGCAAAATTACCTATTTGTTATCATACATGCATTATTCGTGCTGTTTATGGGTGGAGAATAGATTTAGCTACTCCATTGTACATAAGGATGAGCCAGGACTTGGAGGGGCAGAGCAGAATGCAGCCCTCATATGCACTGGCGTGTGTTTCCACTGCAGCCCTTTTCTCTCTACTTCTGGCCTCTTGTGTATTATTTGTGTCCGAGTGCTTGGAATGCCTGAGGTGGCGTGGGGGAGCTGAATGAGCACTGGTATCATGGGAAGCATGACGAGCCTGTAACAGCTGGTGCCGAAACCCGCAAGCTACCCTTCCTAAGGTGCATGACTGGGGATTACAACAATACAACGGGTAAGTGAAAAAAGTGTTTTTCGCTGTACCTGTTGCACATTTCACTAGTGCAATTTGGAGTCTTCAGGGACTCTAGGAATAATACAGAGACAGTGCCGCAGAGTGCTGGAGTGATAAAGTACAGGGTTGCAAGGGCATTTGCAGGACTGCAATCAGGTCAGAGCATTCTTAGGCACCTGTGATACAGTCAGAGCACCTGTCTTGGAGAGACAGTGTTGGGTCGATGCTGTAAAGGGTACATGGTAGGAGTGTGAGGTCGGAAGCCTGAGTTAACCTGCAGTAGGACAGATACCAGTTACAGATTACAGTTTCAGATTCTAGTTTCATGGCAGATGATGGTCCACTGACCAAGCGATAGGAAGTGGCCGATCTGTCATTTAAATCGGGGTTGAGGGCAGTGCTGGAGAGGTTGAGGAGCATAATGAACAATTAGGATGTGGTCCCCCAAGCGGTACAAAGGAATAAGGCGGTGGGAGTCGCCCAGGAACAGCAGTTACAAAGGGTACTGCAGGAAAGGGACAGGGGAGATAGTGCTGAACTACATGCAAATCACAAAGATATCACAAAGGGGATGAAGATAGGGAGGGATTAGAGACCCTCAGATTTTGCAGTAATGCTTACACAAACTTTCACGAGGGCCACAATATGGCGGCTGTTGCCAGATGAGATAATGAGGGCAGTGGAAGGGAATGTGGATGTGGAGGAAAAGTTAAGGTCCACCCAAGGGTGGGCATACATTCTGAATGCAGCTGAAGACCCATGGCTGACAGTGAAAAAAGCAGTAACAGTGAAGGAGTGGGAGGAGGGAGAACACACAGAAGGGCAGGATTGTGAGGTGCTAGCACCAGTGCCTATGCGGATTGACGTGGATGACGCAGAATGCTGTGGGGGTGGCACTATGTATTTCAGAGAAAGTGGAGGAAGAGGGAGGAGAGACTAGCTGGCTAGGTACTGGGGGAGGCAACTGTGTGCAACAGAGGTGAGGGAGGACATTTTGGAAAAAAGGGATGCAATAACGGATTTGGCAAATAGGATACTGCAGGGGGAGTGAGGAAGGTTACCGGTAGTCTCAATGGTTGTGTTGACGGCAGCTACTAGGAGTACCACCCACATTCTGACACACACACAAACGGGGTCCTGACAGCATGGGGGGGAAACAAACTGGATTTCAAAAGGACGGGTGACTGTGCAGTGCGCACTTTAGACGGGGCAGTGAACAAAATGCCAGTGGAAGGGGTAGTGTCAGGTTGTCAAAACACAACAGGACGCTTTCAGGGCATGTGCACCAGAGAAGGACATTGACAGGCCCACATATAAAGAAGGTGGTCAGTGTCAGTATGACTCAACAGTGTTTGTGGGAGAAAGAGCACATTATGGTGAATTACAATCAGTGGTGTTGGCTATAAGAAGAAAGAAGATAATTCCATCTGAGCAAGAGTGGCCCATGACACCCGACAATGACCTACAGCCACAGCTAATGGCATCCATAGAAGATAAAGAGTGGCATGTGGTGGAGGGCCCACAGCTTGAAGTGGTGAAGATGATCCTACACACAAGCAAGAAGGAGGGTCAAAGGAAATGTGAGCGGCTCCTAGTGATCAGAAAGGGGAGGATGAACAAATAATGCAATATATCAATACGGAGAAAGAGCTATGAGTATCGGTGCCCGACAGTGAGGGCCTGGTGCACCACGGCAAAAGAAGAATGGCAGGAGCATGTGGACATGTGAGTGGCTCACTTGAAGAAAAAACAGAAAGATGAGCCAAAGAAGAAGCAGTACAAACAGATGGACGTGAAAGGCACACAGCGGGAAGACTGACTGTTGTTTGTTCTCTATGGACTACTGAGAAAGTGGTCAGTGACCGTGTATTCACCATGCAAGATACTATTTGGGAGAAATATGATAAGTACTGACAAGTTTCTGTTCACACTGACTGCGGTGCACCTAGGGACTGGGAGGTACTAGAGGCTGACTGTATTCTGGAAAGTAAGAGAAACATCGACTTTGACTTGGACAGTGTACACAAACATGACAGTCTCATGAAGGAGGTGGTGCCGCATTTTTGAGTGACAGGCACGCTCAGAGCTAGAAAGGGAGGAACATGTAGTTATGACTGTTTTTGTTGTTTTATATACACCCTGGATAATGTCTGATGATAGTGGGGGTGTTTATGCAATACAGTACAGTGAATGAATGGCTTTAGATCAGTTAAGACATAAATAAGTTCTCTTAGTTTGATAATGTTGTTTATTCATTTTTTGCTTCCTTATTGGGTATGTATGTAGCAGAATAGTTTTATTGCAGTGTGCTTTATGTAGAAGTAGAGCGAGGCTTTGGTCAGCGGTTCATAGATAAAATGAGAAGAGAGGAAAAAAACTGGGCACATGTTACCTTTCTGATTCTGCACTTTCATTTGGTTTCTTTGAGATTCATCGGATGCAAACGGACTGGCCTAAAGACTTGCCTAAGAGACTGGCCTAACAGCTGAACACCCATGCCAAGCGATGTTGCAGAGCACAGCACAGCTGAGCTGTGGAATGCTGTGAGGCCTCAGACTGCCGGGCATGAATAGACCCTACCGAGAAGTACACAGTAATGATGCTGCTGGCTCAAATCCCAAGGCTACCAGAGCCTGCCTCGCAGAAACAGCCTGCAGTTGCAAAATGTACTTTCTTTCCCATGTTTGGCGAAATGACCTGTTTGTTATCATAAGTGCATTATGCATACTGTTTTATGGGTGGAGGATAGATTTAGCTACTCCATTGTACATAAGGATGAGCCAGGCCAGGGAGCAGCAAAGCAGAATTAAGCCCTCCTATGCACTGGTGTGTGTTTTCAGTACAGCCCTTTACTCTCTACTTCTGGTCTCTCGTGTATTATTTGTGTCCGAGGGTTGAGTGTCTGGAATGCCTTAGGTGGCGTGGAAGAGCTGGATGAGCACTGGTATCGTGGGGAGCAGGATGAGCCTGTAACTGTAATAAAAGCTGCAAGACACCTCTGGCAACAGAAGTGAAGAAGTGGCTAATCCCTCACCCATGTGGACGTGCCTTTATGCGGTGCAGCGCTTCCTTCACATACTGGCTCCGGGCCCTCCACACAACGAGCCGGAGTGCCGGTAAGCTGCAGTGCCCCTTCACAACACTGGCGACGAGTGGGATTGCAGCGCGCGGCCTACAGGCCAACACTGGCTCTCCCAAGCAAGGGAGAACACTCCACCAGCAAGACAGCCTCATCCTGCAGACACAGAGCAGGCATCTGGCACAGTATCTACAGGAGGACAATTTGTGGGAGAGACATTATGCACAGGGAACACTACATCGATCAGGTGGGTGCAAATAAGGGCAAAGCTACCAGCGACAAGGTGCGGCCATCTAGCACACCCCACATAAGTCACGTTGGCTGCCATCCCAAGCCCATCCACTCCAGCCAGATTGGTACCATCATTCAGCCCCAATCCCACACCATGCACACAGGGACATCTGGGCAGGCGCATGGCCCCCTTTAACACTTACCTGGAACCATCATTAGTAGTACTCAGATAGGCATTATGGTCCTAGAAATTTGAAATGGCCATGGACTGTAAAGACATCACCACTCCAAAGAAAATTCGGTCTCACCCATTGTTGAATGTTGGAGATGACACACTACACATCTTCAACTCGCTCCAACTAGCTCTGGACACTGATGAGTACAAATCAACGAAAGACGCTCTCACGCACCATTTCATGCCCCAACTGAACCCAGATTATGAAATCTTCAACTATTGCACGACAGTCCAGAACGAGGCTGAGAAGCAGAATTCCTACCACACCCGCCTGCAGCAACTAGCACAGTCGTGTGAGTTTGCTGACGCTGACTAGGAGATCAGATGCCAAATCATTAATGGGATGCAGTTAGAGAAATTGAGGAGAATCATACTGAGCCAAAAAGGTATTCCTCTATCCTGCATCCTGGAATATGGCCACCAGAGGGAACTGTTGCATGCATGAACCGCTCACATGGCCACAACCCTGAAATGACTACAGCTGTCGCAGATCGAGCATCGCCACAAGGAGATGACCATGGACCCACCCGCACATCCGGATGGCGACCCAGAATTCCTGGCCCCAACGAATGTGGGTGGTGCTGTAGGCAAGGACACAGTAAGCGGTACTGCCCATCACAGGGCACCATGTGCAGCGCCTGTGGCCGCCATGACAACTACGCAAAGATCTGCCGATCCTCAGGCAACCCCACAGGCTAATGCCCTCTGACAGGGAAAACAACGCCCAGGGACAAGAAGCAAGCAAAATCACAGCAGGTTGAGGCTGAAAACAACTCCTCATCGGTGGAGTCGGAAAATGAAGACAGCAGGACAATGGCGGCGATTGCGGCATACCACGCCAAGACGAAAAAAGGGAAAATTCACCTCATGTTGGCACTGGTGCGAGGGGACCAGAAAGCTAAGAAAAAGAAAAACATCCCAGATGCTATATTCAAGTTGGGGAACATAAGGTAACAATGACAATCGATACAGGAACCTCGGTAAACGTGCTGCCCCTCACTACTCTATGCACGATGGATCCCCAACCAAAACTGAATGTCACTAATACATGGCTGTACGCATATGGCAGCAGGAAACCCCTCCCAGAGGTTGGGCTATTTTGAACCACACTCAGCAGGGTTGGGTGACCGTATGATCCAGTCAAAGATTTACGTCATAGACGCAGCCATTGAATGCCTACTCAGTTGGGACTCGGCATAGGACCTGGGACTGATCAGGTTTATCTGTGGAATCTCAGACAACATTGTAATCCGGGACCTACTGGGAAAATACCCAAAGTTATTCGAGGGGATTGGGTGCCTGAAAAGCAAGGCGATCAAGCTACATATCGACCCGCTCATTAAGCCACAAGCAATACGGCACCAGAGAACACCTTTCCACATGCGGAACCTAGTAGTCAAAGGAAGCAGCCGGGACAAAATCAGAATATGCATAGACAGGCATCTTGCCAATGCAGCAATCATCCGGGAGAGACACATCACTCCAACAATTAATGAAATCATCATAGACCTCATAGGTTCCAAAATATTATCCAAAATAGACCTAAAAGCAGGCTATCAAGAGCTCAAACTACACAAGGACTCTAGATATGTAACCACGTTTTCAATGCACCAAGGGCTGAGGAGATACAAGCGACTCAACTTTGGAATCTCGTCTGCATCAGAGGTATTCCAACAAACCAGACACACGTTCCTGCAAGATCTCCCCGGAGTCCTCAATATCAGTGATTACATCCTGGTACACGCCAAGGCTAAGGAGGAGCATGTGGCTAGACTGGCAGTAGTCCTCGACAGGTTGGAGAATCAGGTTTGCCCATACACAAGAACAAATGTGAGTTTCTTAAGGATGAGTTAACATTTTTCTGATAGATATTCAACAGCAAGGGCGTATCAGCAGACCCACTCAAAGTAGCTGACATCAAGGGAGCTGCGACCACCCACGACACCCACAGAAATCAGCAGTTTCTTTGGGATGGCTAAGTACTGCGGGAGGTTTATCACCAACCTGGCCACACTGTCTGAGCCGCTGCTGGCTCTAACCAAATCAGACACAAAATGGGAGTGGGATAAATCATGCCAAGAAGAATTCCACAAGATTAAAGACTCACTATCAGCCAGTACAATGGCCAATAATGACACCCATTTGGATACAGAACTGTAGGTAGATGTGAGCCCGGTGGGTCTAGGGCAGTGCTTGCCCAAACCACCAAGACAGGATGTGATGCTGGAAATGCCTTATGGAGGGACACGTTCTCATAGTCGTTGTCCTGCCAATTCTCTGTGTGTGGTTTCCTTATGTTTTCTGACACTGAAGTCCAGCCTGGATCTCTGACAGTAGAGCTCTTCATTTTATCTTTTGGTGAACAACACCCATGGGATACCCTTATGGCACCATGTGTGGGGGTACACCATTGTGTCCCCTTATGTGTGTTTTTGGGCACGTGTGTGTTGCCTACAGAAGTGAGTATGTGCTGGTGGCAGCTACATCGTGACTTGGCAATGGGTCTGAATGTCCTCTATGTTTGGGATACCCAGGCCCTGCAATAGGAATCTGTCACGACCCTCACCCAAAACCCACTCTGGCAAACCCATTGGCCAGGTGGAGTCAGGACTCGGGCCTCTAGAGCCAGCTATCCTTTTTCAAAACCCTCTTGGGGCCACTCCTGGCACCTATGGCACCAGGCTCATACACCATGAGAAACATGTGCTTGGGAACTACTTATTGTGTTGCCAGCCAACATGGAGGCATCCACATAGCTTGGTTGCCAAGAACCAAGCTATGCGGTCTAGTGTTTTGGGTGTGTTAGCCTAGGGAATACTTTACCTGGACTATTTTGTTGGGGCTATTTAAACCACACCCGAGCAAGACAACACGCTTCGCGTTACTTTGCAGCTTGCAGCGTGATGCTCACAGTGTCCAGCTATTCCCTCGAACCTCGGAGAAGCAGAACCTGCAAGGAGACAAAAGGAACATCATTAGCAGCAGCATCTTACCTGCAGTCTTCATCTTAAACCACTCGCAGCTTCTGAGAACAGCTTCCTTGAATCAGCATGCCTTCCGGACATTACGACCTGAAAGAGGAAGATAGAGGCAACATTAAAGAAAGCAGTAGAGACATTTGTAAATTACGAACTGCTCAAAAGGCTTACCTGGCTGGGCGCCTCACGGCTGGCACCATTCCGGACATTCTACTCACGCTGAAGAACACAGCGACCTACAAGGAAAGAAAACACAGGTTAGCAAAGGCAAGACTTCGCAGCGCTGCGCATAGCACTTACTTACCGCATCATAGAGCTCTTAAGGCGCCATCATTTACCAGCAGGGCTCAACCAAGCCAGTTCGCCGCGCTGAAGCTCTGCATACCTAAGGGAGGAAAAAGAGACATTCTAAACAAAGAAAGGCATGCAGGATAGCAACAAAACTAAAGAACAGCAATAAGACCTACCTGAACAATATCAAACGGGCCGGCGTCAGTGAAGTAACTGGACCACACACGCCCATGAAAGACAAGGCGCCCCTGCAAAGAAGGCAGGACGGAGAGCACGCCTAATTCTACCACCAGGTGAGGAGAGGGCCCAGAGGGGCTGAAATCATACGGGGGTGGAGGGAGGATACTTACCCCGGTCGGTCATTCTTGAACACAGTCCTCCTGTATTTTCAGGCAGAACCTTCCCCACAGACCACATCTGGGCAAAGCTGAGGAGCATACCAGCGAGTAACCCGGCTGGGTGGCGTCCCTGTGGATACCAGGTGAGCGTAACAGAACGCAAAACCTACCATAACAAATCCACCTGGGTGCCATGGAGACATCAGAAATGGACCAATTGGCCCAATTACTAGGAGAGCTTCGTGCTGAGGTTCCTTCTGCCCGACAAGAGACTAATGCCCTCCAGAGAGACCTAATAGTGACCAAAGAACGCACTGAAGAGATTAGCAGGCAATACTTGCAATCACAGGCAGGACAGACACCTCTACCTGGAAGCAATCCAACGATGCAAAACCCCGCCATATCATCCACTCCGGTAAAGATCACGTTACCTGGAACAGTTCCCTTGGCACCAACAGAAAGGTTTGCAGGCGACCCACGGAAGTATGCGGCATTCATCAATCAGTGTCGCCTTTATTTTCTTTGTAGATCTGGAGCATTTCCAAACGACCAAGCTCGGGTAGCATTTGTCTTATCATACCTGAGTGGTGGCGCAGCAGATTGGTCGGTGCCGTTGGTAACCATGATGATCCTCTATTACATGACTTTGGGGGGTTCCAGAGAGAAATGGAAAAACGTTTTTCTCGCCATACCCAGGAACAAGCAGTAGACAATTAACTGTTGTCCCTCCGAGAGGGGAATCAGGACTTGTTAACGTACATTGCTACCTTCAACAGACTGGTTGCCGAAGCTAGGTGGCCAGAAAACAAAAGAACCACGTTATTCCATCGAGGCTTACGAGGCGAATTAAAGGACATCTTAGCCCAGGTGGTTGATCCACCCAGAGACTGTGGCGAATTCACAAATCTGGTCATGCAGCTAGACCACCGGTTGCAGGACCGAAAAGCAGATCGGTCCAAGACGGACCCTCGGACCGTGTATGTTCGACAAAGGGAAAACACACCCCGTGTACCTGAAAATGCTGTAGACCCCATGCAGATTGGAGGGATACGGCCTCCATTAACAAAACAAGAGCGGGACAAAAGAAGACAACAACAACTTTGTTTGTATTGTGGGAAACCAGGACATTTCCTGAAGGACTGTCCAGTAAAACCCCCAAGAAGAATAGTCGGGGCCACAGAGAAGGATGAATCTAAGGAATCAGAAAACTACCAAGCTGGACAAACATAGAGGTCAGTTTGTCGAGTGAGAAGAAAGAATTGCTGACCTCACACTTTGCAATACCAGTGATCTTAATCACCAACAGTCGTCAAGAATGCATGCCGTTGAAGCATACATCGATAGCGGAGCAGTTGGAAATTATATTGATCAAGAACTGGCAGCAGAGATGGGGTTTCCTTTGTGTTCTAAGTCAACTATGGACAAGGTAACCACCGTGGATGGGACAGAAATCGCTTCCGGACCAGTAACCCAGTGCACAGCCAGGGTAGCCTTGCTGTGCCAGGACGGAAATCGGGAGTCTATTTCATTTGATTTCATCAGGGCACCTCAGTTCAGACTAATACTAGGGATGCCATGGTTGGTTGCTCACAACCCTTTGATAGACTTGCGGGCACGAAAATTAACCTTCCCTATTGACTGCTCCCCTGCCTGCTATTACCAAGAGGAGAAACCCGACGTCTGTATCCCCATGACTCCCGGAGCGACAGTATCAACCCTGGGAGCAAACGGATTTATCCGTCCTTCAAAGTCCCCCGCAGCCAGTCCTTTGTTCTTCGTACTGAAAAAGGAAGGAGACTTGAGAACCTGTATTGACTACCGCGCATTGAACCAGATCCCCGTGAAGAACCGCTACCCCTTGCCACTTATCCCTGAGATGCTAGACCAAGTTAAAGATGCCCAGATTTATACCAAATTGGACCTTCGAGGAGCGTACCACCTGGTCTGAGTCAGAAAAGGAGATGAATGGAAAACCGCCTTCCGTACGGCTTGTTTGAATATCAAGTCATGCCCTTTGGGTTATGCAACGCTCCTGCGGCATTCCAATATTTCATGAATGACATCTTAAGGGAGTTCATTGATGTGTGCGCCTTAGTGTACATAGATGACATCCTAGTATACTCGGCCTTGAAACAAGATTTGTTTTATTTTTTTATTTCATTTTTTTTAATTTGTTTATTGGCATTTTGTTATAACTGCAAACACAGCACCTCCTCCGGGTGCTAACTGTAGTATTAATAAACAGGTTTTCATACTTTTGCAGCAACATGACAAACAGTAACTTCAAACAACAATTGACAGTAACTATCTCCGGAGTCAATCCGTGTCTAGTTCCACAGGTGACCGATAAGGCGGATACCCATATCGTGGGAAGAGGGGGACAAGAACCAGCCCAGGGGTCATTATATCTCACGATGGACCTGTAGGAGCTGGCGCTATTTGCTGCAATGGTCGGATATACTTCCAGTAGATATTCAAGGGGGTTTATCATCAGAGGAGTGAAACAGTTTTGCCATGGTGTCTTTCCATGCAACCAGCGCCATGCTCGAGTCTTCGGTAGACCTGGTCACACTTTACTCCCAGGCTTTTGTTTCGGCGTTCGCCCATTTCTCAAGTTCTGTACACCACACTGTGAAAAGCGGACCTGTAGGTTTTTTCCATGACATGGCCATAGTCCTTTTCGCATCATGCACACCAAATCCATCAGTTTGACTGAATGTTTGAGTTTAGCTAGTCTAGGGTAGGTGCCCAAAAGACATTCCTGCGGGGTCCATTCATACCTGGTGTGACCCGCCTCCTCGCACATTTGTTTTATCTTGGACCAGAAGATCTGGGTCTTGGTGCAGTTCCATAGCATGTGGATTAGTTCTGCATTATCAGCACCGCACCACGTGCAGTTTGGCTGTACACTACTGTTGAATTTGGCCAATCTACTCGGGGTTAGGTAGGTGCGGTATAACACATTTATCTGGCTCAATCGAAATCTGTGATTTCTAGAGACCTCTCCAGAGAATGACAGTGCCCTGTCCCACTCGCTGTCTGTTAACTCCCGCCCTATGTCAGTTTCCCATGTGGTCCGTAGTTCTGCGCTTCATGGGTTAGGGGTGTCACTTAGATGGCCATATATTTGGGAAACCGCTCTCCCGCCCTCTCCCAGACTATATAGCAGCGTTATAAAGGGGTTTGTGTCTGGTTCCTCTGGCCAGTTTTCCCAATTCGTTCGGGCAAACAGTCTAATCTTCCGATACCACAAATATTGACTGGAGGGAATATCATACTCCGACTGTAACTCAGAGAACTCCCGGAAGGACCCCCATCATACAGGTCACCCCAAGTGTAGACTCCTTTTTTCTCCCAGAGCCTAATGCTATTTAGATCAGTGTCAGCCTTATTCAGCCCCGAGAGCAGTGGCATTTCCGGAGAATATGTTTGCTTTAGTTGCTTAACCACAGTGGTCATATACCATATTTTCCTACCCAGGGTCACCAGAAAGGGTGGGTTGCTTAACAGGATTAGGGGGCCCAAATCAGTTCCTTTAGTCGTAACGGAGAGATCATGGACTGCAACAGAGGGGTTTCTGAAGTGGCCTCGTCTGCTAACCATTTTGATACAAAGCCCAACTGGGCAGCCAAGTAATATTTCTCTAAATTAGGCACTTGGATTCCACCCAGTTTGTATGGTAAGACCAATGTGGACAGGGCCACCCGGTGTCTGCACCCCCCTCAGAGGAAATCCCGGATTATTGTATCAAGCAAACGGAAAAAAGGTTTAGTAATATAGAAGTGCACATTTTGGAACCCATACAGGAACCTGGGGAGGACAATCATTTTAACTATGGAGGTCCTGCCCATCATGGATAAAGGCAACTTAGACCAGAACCCTATGGACTTACGCAGCGCTGGTATCTTCGCCCTTGTGTTATGTTCATGCATTAGTTCTGGGGTGTGCATTATCTGAATCCCAAGGTATCGGAATGAAGTGGTTTGCCAGTTTATGCCCACCGGAGGAAGTTCCGTAGTGGCCTTTCCCTTCAGTCCCGCTAGCGGGAACAAGCAGGACTTGGTTCTACTGAATTGTATGCCCGAGACCTTGGCATATTTGTCTAAGACATCCAGCATTGTTGGCACATTGAGAAGGGGGTTATTGACATATATCAGCACGTCATCAGCATATAAGGAGATGATGTGGTCCACCCCTCCGACCTGAATGCCTGCGTCAAAGAATTGCTGCCTAAAATAGAGTGCGATGGGCTCCAGGCTCAGTATATACAGCATGGATGAGAGTGGGCACCCCTGCCTGGTACCCCTACAGATGTCCCACGGTTCTGACACGTACCTCCTAGATTTTAGTCATGCACTCGGTCCAATGTACAGTATTTTAATCCATCTAATGAACCCCTGACCAAAACCAAACCGCTCCAAGACCGCCACCAGCCACTCCCAATATATAGAATCAAATGCTTTAATGGCATCTAAGGACAATAGTGCTTAACATTCCTTGCTTGTGTCGGTATGGGTTATTATATGCTGGAGCCTACGCAGATTCATGGTCGTATTACGACCAGGTACGAAACCATTTTGGTCCTCATGTACCAAGTCTCCAATTACTCTAGCTAGCCAATTGGCTAGGATTGTCGTGAGTATTTTTACATCATAGTTAATCATAGCAATCGGGCGGTAAGAGTCGCACCTATCTGCGGGTTTGTTGGGTTTAAGTATGGGGACCACCAAAGTTTCTCTCATGCTAACGGGTAAGATCCCACATTCATAGGATTCTAAGAAAACTTCAAGTAATAGTGGGGTCAAGGAGGGTTCGAATGCCTTGTAGAACTCCGGAGGCAGCCCGTCACTGCCCGGGGTCTTACATGTCGCTAGGGATCTAATTGCTTCCGAAATATCATCAGGTGTGATGTCCCCATCTAAAGCTTCTGATTGTGCTGAGGTTAATTTGGGTAAGCCTATCTCATCCAGAGTGTCCTGTATTTGGTCCCAGGGGACCTGGTCCGCATGGGAATATAATTGCGCGTAAAAACTCTTAAAAGTGTCATTGACGCCCTGTTGGGTGTTATGAGTTTCATCGAGTTCATCTTTCAATACAGTGGTTATATGTCTAGCGTGTTCTTTTTTGCAAAGCCAAGCTAATAATCGGCCAGGTTTGTCTGCCTCAGTGTGTGCCCTGTTGATTCTAGTGATAAAGTCCCCTTCTCTTGAGAACCGCAATATCACCTCTCTGTCATGGAAGTTTAGAATTGTTGCGATTATCGGGCGTGGGTATGAGCCCGGCGGCGGTCTTTTCTGGAGGGATCTATGGGCCCGCTCCACCGAGAACCCCTGGGTAAGTAAGCCAGCTCCAATTTCCTGAAGCAGCAGCGTTTCAATGAACTCGGTGGGGTCCGGGCCTTCCATGTCCTCCGGGACCCGGAGGATACGAACATTGTTGCGGCGGGCCCGTTCTTCTGCGTCCTCAGAGCGGGATTCCAGCCTTGCCACTGTCAATTCCAATTGTTGGACTTTTGCCTTTAGCTCACGTGTGTCTTCGCCGGTTTCTTGTAGGGACGTTTCAGTTCTAGTTACCCGTTCCGTCAGGTTGCGGGCATCTTGTCTCATTAGTTGCATACCTGACCTGATTTCTCCTATCATGCCCTCCATAGATGTGCGTAAAGCCGCAATAGCCTGCAGAATTTGAGCGTCTCGGGGGTCCATCGCCGGGGGTGGCGGGTCTGCCGCGGGGATTGCTTCCTGTGGTTGTTGCTGCCTCGGGAAAGCGGTTGTGAAAGCGTCCATCGTGGCGGTTTTTGACCTGTTCTTAGGAGGTGACATGGCCCAGTTGGGGAGTTCCAATTTTTTGGGGCGGGCTATAAGCCTAAACCCAGTAATCCAAATCTCAGTCCAACTGTCTACTGCGGGAGGCCTTCGATTAGGTGTTACGTATATTGGACCAGCGATCAGTGTTCATCTGAACAGTATCTCGCTAAGCTCTGCAGTCTATCTGTGGGCTCCGGCCTCCAGGTGTATTGTTCTTATGCGCCGCAATCTGACTCAGGCAGGCGGGGCAAAGGTTTTAGTTGTAGGCATATATGTGCAAATTCCATCCATTTACCCCAGCCATTACTCCCTTCAGGCGATCTTATCCGGCAGATGGTGTTTATTTTATTTTTATATTTTCTTTTTCCCCCGGCCCTGGTGAGAGCCGCAATGATCGGTGCCCAGGGTCGTCATGCAGTTGATGCTTGAGCAATCACCCGCCGTGTGTTGCAATGCTGTCGATGCTTAGATGGTTCGGGGTGGCGTGAGGCGGCGGGTCCCAGCTCTTGCGCCAGTTGTAGCCGCCGAGCCCAGGGGTTTGCGTGGTAATTCCCGCTGCTTAACAAGCGTGAAATAGTAGCCCTTAAGTCTTACTTGTTGTGGGCGCTGAAGCAGCCCAGCTATGTATAATATGGAACAATCACGTTGTGCCAAATTGTTCCCCTTCTCCGGGTCTCCTTGTATCCTCGCCCGTCGGGTATGCGGCTCCTGTCTTCACTCCTCCGCCGATAACGTTCCTGGCGCCTCGTTATCCAATCGTCTCCTCCTCACAACGCCAAAGGGGTAGGCTTTCAGCGGTCCACCTCGTCTCCGCGCCAGCACCATGTCAGGCCTCCAGGCTTCCTTCAGTGTTGTCCGCTGGTGGGGATCGCCCTTCCCACTCAACGTGGTGTCCCAGCACAGGGGTCTGTGGTTCTGCCGTGCGCCTCGCTCAGGGAGGTGGAAGTCCAAAATCTCTGTATCGGCTCGCAGAGGGCGCCGGTCCGTGGCCCGTCCTGCAAGCCCACCGGTATTCCATCCAGTCCAACCCTCACAGCCTCCGCGCTGGGAGCCGCCATTTTGGGTACCGCAGGGGAGCTTCTACGAATGCTCCGTTTTCTACTCTGCCAATGCCGATTTCCTCCGAAATTTCAGTCGAGTGGAGCAAAGAGGTTCTACTATGTGCCCTTTCATTTATACCGCTGCTATTTCAGATCTGTCGCCGTAGTATCGGCAGCTTCAGGATCATGGGCAGGAGCACGGCGGGTTGCCAACTTCACTCCACGCCCCTTGAAACAAGATCATGTCAAGCACGTTCGTTCAGTCCACACCAAGCTCCTTCAACATCGCTTGTTTGCAAAGCTTGAAAAATGCTTTTTTCACGTCACCGAAGTAGAGTTTCTTGGTTTTATCCTTACTCCACGAGACATCAGAATGGACGTGCACAAGGTAGATGCCATTCTGAAATGGCCTTCACCGACGTCTCTGAAAGGGGTACAATGCATGCTGGGCTTTGCAAACTTCTACCACCATTTCATCCCAGACTTCTCTCAGGTTGTGCACCCATTCACAGTACTATTACGAAAAAACAATAAAAAGTTTGCTTGGACCGAAGAAGCAGAAGAAGCCTTTCAGGAACTTAAACAAAGGTTTACCTCCGCTCCAATCCTGCGACATCCTCGCCCAGACCTCCCTCATGTTGTTGAAACTGATACGTCCAGTCTCGCAATGGGGGCTGTCCTTTCACAGAGAGACCCGAAAACCGGCCAGCTGCATCCTGTGGCATTTTGGTCGAAAAAGTTCTCACCTCCAGAGATTAATTATGCCATCACGGACAAGGAACTCCTGGCTATCAAATCTGCCTTTAAAGCCTGGAGGCACTACCTTCTGGGGGCCAGACACACCATTACAGTCATCACAGACCACCGAAAACTGCAATATCTCAAAACATCCAAGGCTCAGTCCTCGCGCCAGTTACGGTGGGCCCTTTTCTTCGCCGAATATGATTATGTAATCACATTTCGACCAGGATTCAGGAACGGAAAGGCGGATGCCTTATCTCGCATGGGCATAGATGAAATGGTATATACAACTCCAGACCCAGTACCAATTATACCTGAAGACAAACTCTTGGGTATCACAACAGCCTTAACACAAGCAGAACTACGAAAAGAAATCCAACAGACAATGAATCCTGATGCCTTCCTTGCATGGCAATCTCAAGGAGAACAATATACTATCAAGGACCAGCTACCCTTTTTTAGGGATTGCCTATATGTACCCAAGAAGGAATTACAACAGCATATTATTTCAAACTATCATGATTCACTGATCGAAGGGCATCCTGGGATCGCCAAAACCCTTGGCTAAGGTGAAAGAGAACATTTGGTGGCCTACCGGGCGGAAGGACATCATTCAGTATATTCAGTCCTGCGGTGTCTGCGCACAAAATAAATCACAAGAACAAAAACCATCTGGTCTACAACCATTGGACATTCTTCCAGTTCCATGGCACACTCTTTCCCTTGACTTCATCACTGATCTACCTCCAAGCCAAGGGTTCAACACCATCCTTGTAGTTGTGGACTTATTCTCGAAGATGGCCCATTTTATTCCTCTCAAGGGCCTCACAGACGCAGCCACTTTAGCGAATGTGTTCCTGGAGGGTGTGATTAAGCTACATGGCTTCCCTTCGGTTCTGGTCTCTGATCGAGGCAGCCAGTTTGTTTCAAACTTCTGGAAAAAATGTTGTGCAATGGCGCAGATTGACGTTTGGATATCTACCAGTCACCATCCTCAAACGGACGGCCAAACCGAGAGAACCAATCAGACACTCAAGCAATATTTACGGTGCATGCTGCACCACGAACAAAGGAATTGGAAAGACCTACTATGGATAGCCGAATATGCTTATAACAATTCTTTGCATTTAAGCACGGGACAAACACCCTTATATACCCTTTATGGCAGACATCCACGTACCTCTGAACTAGACCTTGCAGCCAGCTTGGAAATGCCAGCGGAAAAGACTCTACACACAACCATTACCCAAGCTTTCAAAAGGGCAAAGGAACACCTAATTCATGCCAAAGAAAAACAAAAGAGATTCGCCGACCAACACCGGAAAAAGGCCCCTGATTATCAAGTAGGAGACAAAGTTTGGTTAGCCGCTAAATTCGTACCCATCAAGGGAACCCGGACCTTTCATCCCAGATTCTTAGGACCCTATACCATTAAGGCAATTATCAACCCAGTAGCCGTGAAACTGGATTTACCACCTAATCTACAAATCCACCTGGTATTTCATGTGTCCCTCCTGAAACCAATGCAACCCGGCACACGAATTGGGACACCACCTAAGCCCATACTTGTTGACGGAGAACCAGAATTCGAAGTCAAAGATATCTTGGACTCTAAATATTCTAGGACCAAACTATATTTTCTCGTCGATTGGAAAGGATTTGGACCACAAGATAGATCCTGGGAGCCCAGTGAGAATATCGACGCACCACGGCTAATCAGGAAATTCCATCGGAACTTCCCAACCAAACCTGGGCCAGACAGAAGGAACACCTTGGGAGGGGCCTTAGGGGGAGTACTGTCACGACCCTCGCCCAAAACCCCCTCTGGCAAACCCATTGGCCAGGTGGAGTCAGGACTCGGGCCTCTAGTGCCAGGCATCCTTTTTCAAAACACTCTTGGGGCCACTCCTGACGCCTATGGTGCCAGGCTCATATACCATGAGAAACATGTGCTTGGGAACTACTTATTGTGTTGCCAGCCAACATGGAGGCATCCACATAGCTTGATTCCCAAGAACCAAGCTATGCAGTCTAGTGTTTTGGGTGTGGTAGCCTAGGGACTACTTTACCTGGACTATTTTGTTGGGACTATTTAAACCACACCCGAGCAAGACAACACGCTTTGTGTTACTTTGCAGCTTGCAGCGTGATGCTCACCATGTACAGCTATTCCCTAGAACCTCGGAGAAGCAGAACCTGCAAGGAGACAAAAGGAACATCATTAGCAGCAGCATCTTACCTGCAGTCTTCATCTTTAAACACTCGCAGCTTCTGAGAACAGCTTCCTTGACTCAGCACGCCTTCCGGACAGTACGACCTGAAAGAGGAAGATAGAGGCAACATTAAAGAAAGCAGTAGAGACATTTTTAAATTACGAACTGCTCAAAAGGTTTACCTGGCTGGTCCCCTCACGGCTGGCACCATTCCGGACATTCTACTCGCACTGAAGAACACCGCAACCTACAAGGAAAGAAAACACAGGTTAGCAAAGGCAAGACTTCACAGCGCTGCGCATTGCGCTTACTTACCGCATCATAGCGCTCTTAAGGTGCCATCATTTACCAGCAGGGCCCAACCAAGCCAGTTCGCCGCGCTGAAGCTTTTCATACCTAAGGGAGGAAAAAGAGACATTCTAAACAAAGAAAGGCATGCAGGATAGCAACAAAACTAAAGAACAGCAATAAGACCTACCTGAACAATATCAAACGGGCCGGTGTCAGTGAAGTAACTAGACCACACTCGCCCATGAAAGACAACGCGCCCCTGCAAAGAAGGCAGGATGGAGAGCACGCCTATTTCTACCACCAGGTGAGGAGAGGGCCCAGAGGGGCTGAAATCATACGGGGGTGGAGGGAGGATACTTACCCCGGTCGGTCATTCTTGAACACAGTCCTCCTGTATTTTCAGGCAGAACCTTCCCCGCAGACCACATCTGGGCAAAGCTGAGGAGCATACCAGCGAGTAACCCGGCTGGGTGGCGTCCCTGTGGATACCAGGTGAGCGTAACAGAGTCATTGGATTCCTACACAAAGACAAGCTGCCACTGTGGCCTCTTGGTTTCTATTGCCTTTTACCTTGTTTCCCAAAATCCTGTAGAGCCCCATCTCTGTCCTTTCCTCCTGAATGGCAGTTGGGTGGAAATACCATATATATGGCTCTGGGGCTTCCTCCTGTCAGATTGACTGAAGCCTTCTGTTAGGGAGAATTCTCTGCAAAGGCTAATTTCCCAAACCTAGTGAGTCCCCCAGCAGCTTTGCTGGATTTTTGGGGTTTATTTTTTTCTCCTGCTAAGAGTGAGACTCTTTTACTCCCACTCTTAGACATGATTTGAGGTGTTCCTTTATATTTCCATGTGTTTTATGGGCTATGGGGTCTTTTACTCCATAGGGTCTCATGTGTTTTTTATGTGGGTTACACAGCACCCTCCGTGCCGTAACCCAGGGGTGTCGTAGTGACCCCCCAACATAGACTCCATACCCTGGGACTGACTACTGTCTCCCAGGGCATGTAAAGTCACCATTGGCTTTACTAGTCCCAAATTATGAACAGAAACTAGTACAAACCATCATATTGTGGACGTACTGGTCAGGGCAATTCGATTGCCCCGGGGTCTGTTGTTCGAGGGGGCAAGTCTCCATCCCCCCTGATCGAGTTTTGGCTGGTGGCAGTGGATACTACTTTTTATATTCGACCGCAAATATATCTCTATGGGATTTTCCCATTGTTCGAGGCTACCAACTTTAATTATTTAATTCTTATAGCCTCGAACATACCGCCGGCTTATTTAATTAATATGAATTCACCGGTTGGTAGTTTTTGCCAGAACTCGATTCTAAAATGGAGTTTGTGTTCTCTTCTGTGACTCCAACCCAAGTCGAGCCCTTTGTTCCACTTTTTGGTGGGCTTCTCCACAGAAGCCTCCCAAAGTGGTGCCCCTCTGTCTGGGTACCACAGGGGATGTGGGAGGGGGTTTAGGCACCCTGGACTGAATTACCTTGGTAACTCAAGTCGCACTCTTGTGTGATTGGCCCAAGTTGTGAGCCGGCCGGCTCACCACTTAGCATGTTTGATTGACAGCTAGGCTGAGTGAATGGGGGTGTGCTGCATAAAAGCAGGGCTTTGGGGACTGGATCTTCAGAAGTCACCACAGGACCTAAGAATCCGAGGAGGGAGAAGCTGAGCCGACCTGCAATGACGACACCACCGGTGGAGCCCTGCTGAACCGTCTCACCACTTTTCCCGACGACAGGGGAGATCTCCAGTCCGGAGAGTCTTCTTCCTTTGACTGGTGGGGATAACCAGTTTTACCTTCTTTTCACCTTCCTGGAGCATCTCATGGCCGCTTTGCCCGTGCCAAGCACCCCGGCAACCGGAATACCACGGTTTACCACTACCACGAAGAGAAGGGTAGTACCTTTTAACCGGAGAACTCCGCGGCTGGTTTCTTCCCTGGCAGTGCAAGGACATTCATCTTTCCTCCACGGCGAAACCTCTTCTTCCTCTGGACGAAACACCGACTTGCACCTGCTGCCAGGAACAACTGCCCCCGCTGAAGATTCCTTCACACTTAAGGTACTGTGTTCCGCCTGGCTTCCCTCGCCACAGATCGTTCGGGGGTGACAGTAAAGCCTCGACTTTCTAACCTGGGCTAGCCTGGGACAACCTAGCTAACTTTTCCTGACTTTAATTTCATCCTTTTTGTGTGAACTATCTACAAGACTCTTTGGGCATAACCCCACTGTGTGAACCTGGGCCCCTTCTGCTTGCTCTCTCCAAGAGTGGGCCTTGCAATTGACTTCCTTGCTCTCCAGCAGAACTCTGCCTATCCTGCCTTACTGTGGTTCTTTGTAAAAGTATTGAAACTGGTGTGCTTCATTAACTCTGCCGTTTTCCCTCCCTTTCTTTACAACTTATTAGAGTGTCATCTTATGTTAAGCGCTCACCTCTGTCTGAAAATAAGTGGTGTTTCTCACTAAGACGTGTCTAATAAGTGCATAGGGTTGTATATACATGATAGTGACTGTGTGTTGAATTTACTTACCTCGTTTTTGCTAGTGTAAATCACAAGTGTGTTTTTAAATAAATAATTATATACTTTTACACCAAAGCTCTGGTCAGTGTTTGTTTGTGCTACTGTGTCTTTGTACCTATTGTGTATACTCTGCATACTGCCTAACTCTTCTTGAGGGAAGTCTGACTGCTCAGCCACAGCTACCAAGTAAATCTGTGTGGTACAGACTGCTACCAAGTGGGTTTACTGCCAAACACCTGTAGTCTTAAATCTTTTGCAGTGGTCCCTAAGGGAACTGCACAGGTTTCTGCCTAACACCTTCCCAGGGATTGTGTGTTGTGGGTACAACCCAGGGGTGGGACCTGTATGAATGGAGTCTGAAGTGAACTCACATTCTCTGTTGTGGGTGTCTGGCTTCTGTGTATGTGGCCCAATGAATGAGACAGCCCTGACTGAAACTGACATGAATGCAGTGCACTGTGCTGAAAGGCTGGGTACTTACCCCAATCCACATTCCTTTGTTAGGGATGTTCACCAGGACCCCAACCGGCCCATAAAGATGGGGGTTGCCCAATAGCACTTTAAGATGAGGTAGCAGCACCCGTGAGATGGATGGGGATGCTGATTCGTACTCTAGCATCAAATCAATAATGACAACTCAATGGTTTGGCAAAGGGAGTCTGTTTAATGACAAGTACAGAAAGCGGGGAGTTCATGAACATCAGCTGTTGCTGGATCTTCCTTCTTGCTTCAACTCCAACAAACTTCATAGAAAACACATCTTTTATACTAAAAACTCATCATCACTGACATGTAACGCTTAAAATGTTGCATGCAATTCTATGGGTTATAGGAAGGTAACTTTACTATAGGTACTATATCTGTATGTGGTAACAGGGTAACAGGATTGGGTAATCAGTGTCAGATGGGGCATCTAAGCCCTTCCTTCAGAATAGCTATTGTGGACGTCACTAAAAGTACGACGTCCCATTGGTTCTACAAACTATAGGATCCTAGATTACTTGGTCTATTGTGATTGGGTTGGCACCAAGCCTCCTTGTACTTTTCCACAGGCTTAGCAGCGTGCGGAATGGTCGGCCAGGTGCAGGGTGCTCGCCCACTCTTCCAGCCTTCCCACAACCATTGCCATCATTAATCACCTCCCCAATGGCCACATGTCAATTATTTCTTGTTGGTTTGGCCATGAGACTGTATCTCAGTTGGGAAGACTTCAGATATCTGTGCATGGCACAAGTCCGCGTGTAGGTGTGAAGGCCACAACTCTTCTTAGTTGGCAGGTCACGTTATTCAGACACTGTGAAATCGTGTCCTTTTCCCTGCAATTCGTGTATTTGATTTAACTTTCTGCCCACTACCTGCCTTCTGCTGCTTATCCTGACTTCTTTGAACAGGATACTCCACTTTTTGCTTCATAAATCGTATCTATGGTTTGTCTATGTCAGCCGATACAGCCTTGGCTTCTTGATACGGGTTGCATGCATTTGAGTTTAGTTTCTTGTCTTTTAACGTTCGATTCTCGTGTTGAGGGGCTCCTCTCATGTGGCCTTTTAGTAACGTTTGGTTGATTTTGCTCTTGTGCACAGTGAAAGTATACTTATATAAAATGCTCCTTTTTGAGGTAGATATGTATAGGTGGCGCTTGCCGCAATCTATTTTACTACTAACATAGCTAGCTGCACAATTTTCTCAGCTTTTTTGCGGTTCCAAGCATATGTACACGTGTAAACTGGCTGCATATCTTCCCCACGCTTATGGCATAAGCTTCATACCTTTGACATCATTATTTGACCTTAAATTCATGATGTCCCTTATCCATGGTGTTTCGTCTCTTTTTGTCATTCGCAGGTTGTCATATCTTCTATATGTGAGTCAGTCCGGGTTCTTGTGTCACCATTTGTCTTCCTTTAGGACTTTCTTGGCTTCTTCAGGCATTGTTTTATGACAATCATCAGTTTGTCTCACTTGTCGATATGGTTTTCTCCATGGGTACCTTACTGTCCAAAGTATTTTAAGTACAGGTACTTCAATAGGTGCTGTCTGTCTGATAGGTAACGGGCAGAGCCCCACTGCGGCTCTCTGCTGGTTTATTTGCTCATCATACGCCACATACTTCGGCGTGAAAGTTCCTGGCACTTCAAAATGGCCGATTTGAGTACGGGTCAGGCTTGGGACCTCCTCTACACTCCTCTGGGCGATTCATCGACCACTTTCATTTTTTCCTTGGTGTCCATCTTTTCTGCATCCTCTGCATTCACTTCTCCTTCATCTTCTGGGTTCACACACAATAGTCTGTTGAAATGTCTTTTTGGAGTCCAATTTTTATGACTCCCTTCAAGCTTTCAAGCTTTCTGCTGCTCTCACGCGTTCATCACGTGAGAATGTGATGTCATCAGTTGACATTGTCCATTTGGGCTGCAGTAGATCCATCTTCCCACATAATGTCTGTGTTTCCTTGGATACCAAAACTTTGTTCCTTCTGGTGCATAAATGCTAGTTTCCATGTAGTCTCTTATTTCTTCATCAGTTAGGTCTTTGGGCTATCATCCGGGTTCAACATTAATCATGATCTTCATCCCTATGGCTTTTTTCGCAGTTTTCTGGCACTGGGAGATTAATTTTTTGATAATACAGAATCCGAGCAATATTGTAATGCTCACCTGACTCCCACGGAGGCGCTGGTCTTGTCTGGGTTGCTGTGGCCTCTTCGAGCGTGATGCGCAGAACTCGGAACAGGACCCTCAAATCTTGCTTGTCTGGCCCGTAGGAATATCCTTCTGCAGATGAGAAAGGGGATTAACAGTCTGCAGAATAGTGTGCTTGCTTCCCTCTTCCCCCCTTCGTTCTTCTCTGACTTTCTCCGAAATCCCTGGTTGAAGCTCACCTTATGGTTTGAAAGGATGAACTCTCCATCCTGCTTCTGGTGCAGGGGCGCGTGTTTGTCCAGTTACTTCACTGGTTTTCAGAATGGCGCTGGCAAAATCCACTTGACTTTTCCGAGCGGAACGCCGTAAGTATGAAGATTACAAAAGTTCAAGTGTTGAGCCTTCTTTTCTGTTGCCTTCCTAACCTGTGATCTGTCCTTTATTTCAGGTGCAGAATGAAGGCGATGCGTTGAGGGATTGAATTGCCGATGGTAAACTCAGGTGAGTTAGCGATGGGGGCGATCCCTCTTAATGTCTTTATATTCCTCCAGTAATGTCTTTTGTCCTTTCCCCATAGGGGCAGGGGTGCGGTACCTGCCAACGAAGCGGCGCCGACCCGAAATGAGGAATGGTCCACCAACAGAAGGCCGGTAAGTGTTATGGCGGAAAATTAGGCTTTCCTCATATGTTCCTTCTGCTCACCTTTTGTCTCTTCTTCTCTCCCCTAGGCGCAGAGATGTGGCAACGGGTGCAGACAGTCGCGGTGGAGCCAGAAGAACTCCCGAGGATAGGTGAGTGAAGTGCGGCGCTGCAGCGAGCAACGCGGTGCTTTTAAATGAAAGTCTTTTCTCAGGAACGCTGCCGTGAAGGTTCCGGATGCAGGTAAGAAGTTTGATCAAATTCTTGGTTTTCACCTTTCTCTTCTCTTCTTTCCTTACAGGTGTTCCAGGATCGAGGCGGGCGTGGCTGGAGACCAGATGCAGGAGCAGACACGGTGAGCGTTCAGCTGCTTGGATGCAGAACAACACGAAGCGTGAGCTACTGTCTGGGCGTGGCTTAAAAAGCCCCCAAAGTAGTTCCAGGTAAGTATCCTTCCCTGGCCACGCCTGAGTGGCAAAATAGTCTCCCAATGAAAAAATAGTCCCTTTCAGGTCTCAGGGAGGCCTGAATCTTGCAGCATGGTCTGCATCAGGTAAGTGCACAAAACACCTTCTTTTATGAGCCTGGCGCCTATGGCGCCAGGACTGATGTCCAACATGAGCCTGGCGCCAAAGGCGCCAGGACAGAGTCCAAAGAGCCCCTATAAGGGGCCGCTGGGCTTTTACCCAGGGGCATGATGCCAGCTCCCGGGGGTGCTGGGCCTGGCCTGGTGCTCCGGGGGTAGGCATCATGACAAATATCATCACTAGCAGGGCTCCTAGGAATTTGAATGCATCTGCCATCCATTGTGGAACCCATGAGACTAGCGATCCAAACCAACTGTCGTCGTCCACTTCGTCAGTTTCATCAATCATTTGATTCTGTAGTTTTGTCAGCCTATCTATGTCCTCTGTTAATGTTCCATTTTCTTCGTCGTGAGATGGTTTAAATGTGCAACATGATCCTCCGATTTTTGCACAAACACCTCCATCCATGGCTGTGATCATGTCAAGGACATATCTGCTCTGGAGAGTCATTAGTGGAATCACCCTTAACTCTTCCTTGATCATGTTGAATCCCTTTATGGTTGTGTTGATGGTTTGCAGTAACTCCCATCTGGTTTTCTGCAACCATTTAGTATTTGCTTCAACTTGGATCTGTGTCATGAAGATTGTTGTGAACACTGATGAGGCCAGACTGAACAGTCTGTGTTCATACGGGATTGCATGGACAGCTTCTTCTGGTTTGGCAGAAAAGTAACTCTCTCTCTTCTTTCTACACATCAGTACCACAGATCTCCTTTTTCTTAGGTGAGCATCGGCTTTCGGGAAACTGTCAATATTCAGATCACTTTTTGGAATCACCAATGCTAGGACATGGACATTCACTATTGTGCATATACCTCCCCAATTCTTCGGCAGCCTGATATATGCCCTGGATCCACATGCCCAGTAATGATCCATGATTACTGTGGTATCATGTGCCATTCCTGTGGCATCAAAGATACGTTCACAGTTCTGATTTTCTCCCATTTTCCTTGTAGCATTGTTTCTTAAGCACAGTTTGGCATTTTCCAATGGCACTATCTGTAGGGGTCCTCCTCTGTCTTCGACCCATGTTAGTAGTTTTGCAAGTTTTGCCCATAATGGTCTGCATATCATCTGCACATTTTCAATTGCTTCTTTGCAGGCTCCAAGGACTGTCTATGTTCTGCAAATTACTACTCCTTTCTCCCATCTGTCTGGTGAAAGTACTGTTCCCCAGATTTGCATTTGACCTCTGTTCTTCCACTTTCTGGCTTCTTCTGGAGTTCTTCCATGGACGTTTGATTTGCCTCTCTTCTGATCGCTACTCCCTTAACTCCAGGCTTCTCGTATCTGATCACAATGTGCTTTGTCTTTCCATTGTTCATTGTCTTTATGTTCTGGACATAGTCATCTTCATTTGGATCAGTTGCTTCAGTTGCCCATTTCAGTGAGGCATCATTTCCCATCTTGCACATTGCCATGTGTGGCAGACAGTGTGCTGTCTGGACATCGATTTCTACAGCTACAAAGATCTTTGACTTCCCCATGCTGTAGGGTAGGAGTGCACAAACAAAGTATTCCTCCTCTGAATTCCGTCTTCCAACTTCTTTCATATGCTAGTACCATATCTTATTCCCCAAGTGTGCTGTGCTGTCCAAGTAGTCATTTAGTTCGCTATCATCACCTTATATGACTCTCTCGATTCTCAGGGTTTTCATTTAGTTTGCTATAACTACGTCCTTGAAGACCTCTGTATGGCTTCTTCTTACTGGAAGTTTCAGGCCTCTTTATCTGTACTAGTGGAGTAGGCAAAAGTCTGGCAATCTTTTCCTTCTCCTCTTGCATTCTTGTTCTTTTGGTTATAAATGTCCATATCCACTCTGCCATTGGTCCAGTATCTGGCTGTATTGTGGAACTCGTACTTCTCCCCTTCATTGGATCATGTGTGCTCATCAATGCTGTCTCATTTGTTTCATTCTCGAACTCCTTTAGTCTCTTTAAAGTTTCAGCTTTTCCCACTTGTCTTATCACTTCACTTGTAGGGTAGCTTCTCATTGTTGGCTGGCCAAACTTTTCTCCTTCTTTGGCCTGAGGTTCTGCTTTTATTGATACTAGACCTCGTGTGTGCACTTATCGCTTGCATGCGTGTGTTTGTAATTAACCCTCTTTCATTCTTCCTCTGCTGACCCTGTCTCCGGCTATTCAACTTGATTGTCACTGTGTGTGTGTCATTGCTAATTACATTCATTTCAAGTTCACTCACTCCTGTGTCAGACCTTCAAGGAACTGGGATCATTATAAAGGGTTTCGGTGCTGTTGTGGGTGTCATGCATATGTTATTAGGTGGTTCACTGGATTTGGAACACTTTTTACACCTATAAAAAATGCAGTTTGAATTGTCAGTAATAAAACAATGATGAATATGATGCATAAATACATTATGCCCCTATAGGTTAGGCGATGGCACTTAGTTCTGGGAAAATAAGTACTTCTCTCCTCCTGGGAGGCGACGATGCTGCTGGTTTGATTTCCCATCTCTATCATTGGATGAAAAAGAGTAATGTTAACATATATACTGTAGGCAACAATAGCTCTGGATTCTGTGGTTTCTGCTTGTCGGCTGCAGGTACTGAAACAATTGTCCTCCTTTGCCTGGATCACGGATTGTCTATTGTCTCTGGATACAGTTATCTTTTGAGTATTCGAAAAATGGCAATTAATGCAACAAGTTTGGCAAGTTCTCTTTTACTGTAGCTGCTCAAAAATACACAAGTTCCTAAGTCTACTCCTCTTATCTGGTTTACTCTGGAAGAAATAAAGTGAAGTCTCTGGCAATACTTTCTTGATCTGCCCCTTGGCGGAACACTTCACAGTCTCCCCTGGGAATCTGATGGTGATTAGAAAGTTCAATTTTCATTACAATACTCTGCACGAGCATGCTCATTGGTGTGCAATTTGCTGGATCTCTGATGGAAGTGAGGATGTCAGTGTGCCTCCCCACAAGTTCTGGAAAGTCCTCAATTAGGCAAAATAATGCAATGCTTGCCAATCTACTATCTTTTGGTGACAGGGACATTTGTCTTGTCCTTGCTGAATTCTGGAATCTTTCGGTATTCACTGTGAGTGGCTTCTGTGAACTCGGTGTGTGTGGAGGGCAACTTGAATTTTTATTCCGTTCAGGATTATACTCAAGCGTTCTGTGTTTGCTGGATCTCGAAGAAATGTCAGGACGTCAGTGTGTTCCCGACAAGTTTCTGGGAAAATAAGTACTTCTCTCCTCCTGGGAGGCGACGATGCTGCTGGTTTGATTTCCCATCTCTATCATTGGATGAAAAAGACTAACGTTAACATATATACTGTAGGCAACAATAGCTCTGGATTCTGCGGTTTCTGCTTGTCGGCTGCAGGTACTGAAACAATTGTCCTCCTTTGCCTGGATCACGGATTGTCTATTGTCTCTGGATACAGTTCTCTTTTCAGTATTCGAAAAATTTGAATTAATGCAACAAGTTCGGCAAGTTCTCTTTTACTGTACTTGCTCAGAAATACACAAGTTCCTAAATCTACTCCTCTTATCTGTTTTACTCTGGAAGAAATATTGTGTCCTTGATAGTATGAATGAAAGTGAAGTCTCTGGCAATACTTTCTTGATCTGTCCCTTGGCGGAACACTTCACAGTCTCCCCTGGGAATCTGATGGTGATTAGAAAGTTCAATTTTCATTACAATACTCGGCAGGAGCATGCTTATTGGTGTGCAATTTGCTGGGTCTCTGATGAAAGTGAGGACGTCAGTGTGCCTCCCCACAAGTTCTGGAAACTCCTCAATTAGGCAAAAGAATACAATCCTTCCAATCTACTATCTTTTGGTGACAGGGACATTTGTCTTGTCCTTGCTGAATTCTGGAATCGTTCGGTATTCACTGTGAGTGGCTTCTGTGAACTCAATGTGTGTGGAGGGCAACTTGAATTTTTATTCCGTTCAGGATTATACTCAAGCGTTCAGTGTTTTCTGGATCTCGAAGAAATGTCAGGACGTCAGTGTGTCTTCCGAGAAGATTTGGGCAGTCTTCAATTAAATGAAAGAATAGAAAGTTGACAAGCCTATTCGCTTCTTCTTCTGTTTGAGACATTTGTTTTTTCTTCTCTGTATTCCGGAAGCAGGAGGAACTGCTTGTCTTTTCATTTTCAGGGTCTTGAAGGAATTCAGTGATGCTAGTGAGCCTTCCCACTAGTGACGAGTATGACCTCAAGACTAGGTCAAAGTAATTCAGAATGTTTTTAGTGACGCTGCTGCTGTAGGGCGTCATAAGTGAGTCCGAACAAAGCTCCTGTTTTGAATGAGTCTGGATACTGTACTTTCTTCCAATTTGTGTGTCCGCGATCAAATCTTGCCATATTCTTTTCATATCAAGGATTCAGTGTATCTCAGTCCAAATTTCAAAGTCAACAGAGTATGTTGTGGCTCATACGTACAATTTTCTTCTTCACCCTGCAACTAGGATACACAGAGTATTCGTGTTTTATGTCCTTATCCCCTTTTCTGCTCAGAGGAAATGTCCAATTTTAAGCCACAATTTTGCACAAAGGTTCTTTATTTTCGTTTTGCTGGTCATGCATCCTTCTTCCTCGTCAAGGATCACACCTGCACATGCTGTGGTTCTTCCCCGTCTCTAATCTCTACGCTTTGGGGTGCGGGCAAGGGGTCTTCTCCGATGTACGGTCTGATGTTGCCCGGAAAAATCCAATCTCTTCTTCCTTGTAGTTTGACTGCAGATGGGGTAACGTCTTCCACTGTGAAGGGTCCGTTGAACCTTGGCTCGTCCTACTTCTTTCTCATGTGGTTTCTCACCAGGACCGTGTCTCCAGGAAAAATTGATGGAACACGTAAACTCTGCACTGAGTGTGTAGTGAAATCTCCTTCTGTGTTCTGTGCTGCCCTACACCCTTTTTGTCGTCGCTGCAGCTGTCCTGAAATGACAATAAGACAAGATGTCATGCAATACAAGTAATTTTGCATTTCAGACCCTAAGATTTCACCTGTTCGCTGGGCATCATATCTAGCTCTGTCTCGGGGTGTCAGCGGAGTATGCATCCTTCTGCCTGTTGCTATCTCGTGCGACGTAAGATGATGGTCAGGACCAGACTGGTTTCTGAGTGCATACAGTGTCAATGGAAGGCAGTGTAACCATCCCTTCTTTAGAGTAAGGTTCATCTTGGCTATCCTTTCCTTTAATAAGCCGTTGAGCTTCTCACATATTCCATTACCTTGTGGGTGATACGCTGACGAGAACTTGTGCTTTATACCAAGCAGCAAGCTAATCTTTTCGAAGACTGCATTAACTAAGTGAGGTCCATTATCTGACCTCATGACCTCACATACTCCCCACCTGGGAAATACTTCTCTCACTAGAAATTTGGCTTCTATCCATCTAGAGAATGGACACACCACAACAATTAAATACCTATACCCGTTTCATACTTGAATCATATCGACATGATCGACATGCAAGTGCTGAAAAGGTCCCTTTGGCCTTGGGATGACTCCTCTAATAACTTTTAGTGTGTGCCCAGCCGTGAACTGTTGGCAGATCATGCAACGTGCTCTGCTAAATTCGGTATAAACCAGTCTTCAGCGACTGTTGCTGCTAAATTCTCTTTCGACATATGTGTCGGATAATGCAATTGTTCCAATGCTAATTTTAACAAGGCTATAGGCATTACTGGTTTACCAGTGCTGTCTTATCGCCACAAGATTTTGGAGTGGTTTAAAGAACAACCTCGCTGCTTCCACAGGTTCTGCTTCCCCTTGGAGTTCCATTAACTGGGTTTGTCCCATGTTATTATAACCCTTGGGTTCACTTCATGCAACAATCATTTCTTTCATTTAAATCGGTTATTTCCACGCCCATCATGGTTTCGCCCTTCGGTTCCATACACTTGGCCTCTGTGTCTGCTGCTTGATTTCCTCGTGAGATAAAATCGGTCCCCTTCATGTGGGCAGCGCATTTCATGACCGCTATGCCCACTGGCAGCTGCAGTGCCTTAATGGGCCGATCCAATAGGGCTGCGTGCTGCACTGGCATGCCGTCCACTTGGAGGTAGCCCCTCCTTTTCCAGCGCGCTAAGCCTGTGTGCACTGTTGATGTCACATAGGCAGAGTCACTGTACACCGTCACTTCCTGGTCTGCGTTATTCTCGATGGCGAGTATCAACACCAATAATTCCGCAGCCTGTGCTCTCCCATTACATTCTGTCTCCCTTTCTTCTACACTTATTCTATCCTTCTCCTGCCCCCTCAATACTCCTATCCCCACTACTCTTTCCCCTCTCAGTTAATTGCTCCTTGCACTGTTTTGTAGAATGATTCAAGTTGTATTCTTGCTCACAATTTTAATTGTTGTTATTTCTCTGTATTTGTTGTTCCATTGTACAGCGCCTTGGTGTAAGGCGCTCAATAAATAAATCAATCAATCAATCAATCAATAATGAGATGGTAATCGTGCACTAATAAGTACCCAAAATTCTCCGTTTGCTGTGTGCTTTACAACAGCAGTGGTTGTGTACCTCTGCCCATCATTTTGATCGATTCTCGATGAACCGTCAACGAAAACAATTTCTCCTTCTGCCAATGCATTTTCATTCACCATCGGAATTTCGTCATAGAATTCCTCATAGTTTGTGCAGTCATGGATCGGTTCTCCTTCAGTTGCTGGCTCTGCTATAAACATAGCGAGGTTCACTATTTTAGATCAAACTATCTTAATAGATGGATTCAATATGATCACTTCATAAGCAGAAGCTCTCTGAGATGTCAATGTGCCCTTTGGTTTCTCTAGAATGGCAAATAGTGCATGCTCGACGAACAGTGTCATTGAGCATCCCATCACAATGGTTGTAGTTTTCTCTATGGCAAATGCTATGGCAGCTAAACTTTGTTTGCAAGGGAAGTGGCCTCTCATCACTGGGTCCAAATTCCTACTGTAGTATGCTAGGGGCTTGTACCCCAATATGGTTCTCTGATTGAGTACTGCCGTCATAAAGCTGCCATTTGTGTGTGACAACAGGTAGAATTCCTCTGCATAATTGGGATTCCCTAAAAATGGCTTTCTTGAGTTCAGTAAACCCCTTTTCCATAGTCTCAGACCATTCAATTCTTTCTTTCATCACCTGTGCTTTCTTCAGGGCCTGTAACAAGGGCTTGGTATATGAACTGTAGTCAAAGACCCATGCCCTGACGTAATTGCAAAGACCTAGAAAACTCTGCATCTGTTTTATCGTGTGTGGCTCGGCTTTGTTCAGTATGGCTTCAGCCCTTTCAGGGGTAATCTGTTTCCCCTCATGCGAGATCAGCTGGCCTACAGCCAGCACTTCTTGCTGACATTATTGTAACTTTTCTTTGTCAACTTTATATCCTTTCTCAGCCACTATAATCAATAGATGAATTGAATCGTGTCTGCATTTTTCATCTGTTGTGCTGCAGATTAAAATGTCAATCACATATTGCAAGAAAACACTATCGAATGCAATGTTGCTTAAGTCCATTTGTAGGACTCTGTTGAAAATTGAAGGAGGCTCACAGTATCCCTGGGGTAGCCTTGTGCTCTTCAGACACATTTTTCAAGTCAATCATCGTGGAATATTGAGCCTCAACAGGTATGTTACATAGAATCGTGGACGGGTTAGGGACTAGAGGTAACTCGGCCTCAACAATATCATTTATCGGGCGCAAATCTTGAATTAGTCTCCAGGACCTTCCCTTTGATTTATTGACCGGGTAAACTACGGTATTGCTTGACGACTCTGACGTCACTAAGATGCCCTGCTCCATCATAGCAGAAATTGTCTTGAAAATTCCTTCATCTGCTTCCCTAGACATGGGATACTGCTGTACTCTTGGCAAAAGTGCTCCTGGCTTCAGTTTAATCCTTACTTCTCTGACTCCCTTCAATAGGCCTACATCATAGGGGCCTGTGGTCCACACCAAGATAGGCACCTGGGCCATGTCGTCATCAAACTATTCAGGGCATTTTTCTGCCAACATCATTCTCTGGGGCACCTTTCTTGCGATCATTCTCACCCAGAAAACAAAATTTACCTCAACTGATGTCTCACCTACATCTGTTTGTTCATCAAATAGATCATCGAAGTGACGTCAGTTAGTCTGTACCTCTCTTCAATGGCGATTACTGTGCACCATTGTCTGCCTTCATCATCACACCCATTGATCAGTGCCATTCTCCCCCGTGCTATGGCTGTGTGTATTGCCAAGGGAAACACTTATCCCTTTTCCTCATGTATAGGTATTCGTGGCCTGAATAGAAATTCATCTGGGGTTCTCATGGTTTTATTTGCAAGGCCTGGTAGTCCTGCCATCAGTATGCATATCCCATACGCAAATATTTCTGTTTCCAATGGGACAGCTCTCATAGCTGATTGTCCTGCGTATGCTCTAATCATTTTGCATACATTCAAATAATGCTTTCCTGGAGTCGAACATACTATGCCCTTCTCCATGAACGGGATTGTCATGTTTAACTTTGACATTAGGTCTCGTCCCAATACGTTTACTGCGGTTTGTCTTGAGTATAACAGTGGCACATTCATGTCACATTCTCCTATAGAGACCGTAAGTTCTTTTGTAAAGGAACATGACTTTTTGCTCCTGTAAAGCCCTGAGTATTAATAGCCTTCACGTATACACGTACGTGTTGCACCTGTGTCAACTAAGATGGAATATTCTTTATCCCCGATAAGGACATCTACCCTTGGTTCCTCGTGAGGGTTCGGTGTCACTGATAGGATAGAACACATCAGGCTTCCCAGTGAGCTGTCCTAATTCATATATAACTTTGTCCCATGCTGCGTGAATGGACTTCCTCCATCACCAGTGTTAGCTCTCATTCCAGAGTTCGATGCCTGTCCTGCACTCGTTGCTGTGACAGTTGCATCGGCAAATGTTGAGACTGACGTTGTGGATAACTTATCAAGTTCTGAGGTTGCGAGCTTTGCTGTGCTCCTGGCGCTTGCTGTTGCACTGTGTGATTCTGTGCAACTCCATTTCCACCCTGCTGAAAGAACACAGGAGGATTCACCATTCCTACTCTTGTCCCCTGGTCACTTTGCACCATGCCTTGACTTCTGCATGTGCGTGCTAGATGTTCTGACATTCCAAGCATCCAACGTATTGGCGGTGGTCTGATTATTTGCCCATTTGAAACATCCTGGTTGCCATTTTGCATGTTTTGAAAACCTCTCTGATTCCCTTGGAAACCTCCCTGATTGCTCTGAAAACCACTTCCTCGAAAGCCTTCTCCCTCTGAGGTAAAACCCATTACTGCCCTGACTAATTTGCTGTTGATTATTGACCTGCTGCACGTTCGGTCCATCTGGGCTAGTTATCATTGTGCCTTCAATGGCATATTTTGACAATTTCTTCTGCATTAATTTGGCCTCTTCAGTTTTTTGTGCAGCCTCATTTTTGCGATTCTTCTCCTGCAGTAATTTGCAATAGTGAGCTAGGGTCAACTGTATTTCAGATCATGGTTTGGTCTCAATTCCTACCAATTTCTTGAGCTGCTTCTGTACCTGATCTGGCAGCCCTTGGCACAAGATATGGTAAAACACAGGTATAGATTTCCCCCAAGATTTACGAGTTTTGAGCACCCATGCATCTTGGAAATTCTGAATGTAAAGCAAAGGATCCTCTGACTCCTTCATTTTACATGTCATTATAGCTCCCATGTCAGAAGTATCCGGGTAAAGCAATCGTAATGCTTTCTATACCGCGGCTCTGCAATTGTTAAATGGAGCTCCATCATGTGCAGTGTTAACTGTAGTCACGCCAGGGTAACCTGTACATGTCCACACATCGTCAGCTCGATCACCAAATATGGCGATTAAAAGACCTTTAATATCTCCAATAGCTCCTGTCATTATTTCAAGCTCATGTATCCATTTCCCGGTCCCGGTGTTAACATTGGAAGCTTATATTTCAGGTTTTTTCAATCCATGTGTGGCCATGGAATATACTGTGGCCTCGTTCCTCCTTTCTCGAGCAACAGGAATTGTGATACGTGACACTCCTTTTCCTCTCTCATAATTTTTCTATCCACTTCAGGGGTGATAGACCTGCATCGCTGTCTACCTGGCAATGTCCTTAGTCAGCTCACATAGGGTGGTGGAGACACCCCCCTCAGACGGTAAAATACTCCTTCGTGTCGGTCTGATTGCGTGGCTGACTCTGATGCCTTAGGTGCAGATTCACTAGAATCCGACCTTCCCCTTGAGAAGCATTTTTCACACCTTCTCTCATCCTCCTGTCCCTCATATTCCTCTCTTTCCGCATCTGACATTATGCAACTCCTCTCATCACCCTCGTTCCGATTTAGTGTCAACCCATCTAGGGACAGAAATCTGTTTCTACTACTTCTGGAGGCATCATCAGTGTCATACAACTGAGTGCTCTCGAGACGCTCGTCCTCTCCTGTCCCTTGGGGTACTTGTTCTAGCCCCATTTCATCATATATTATATCGATCGTCTCTCTCCGATGCTTCGGGTGTCGAAGTCATCCTCAATATTTGCTCTAGACGTGCCTGGTACTGAATCGAAATAATTCTTCTATGTCCTTCCAGCTTACCACTGGATCAGGTTTTTTAACCTCTCTTTCCAGATACTCAAGATCTTGTGCTCTCTGTCTTCGCTTGAGTTCTATTTCGTCATCCGCCTTTCCTCCCTGACTCTATCTTCTTTCCGTTTCCTTTCCATGATCTTTTGTTCTTCTTCTATCTTCCGTAGTTCCTGCCTATTCTGTTCGTAGGCTACTCTCTGCTTGTGACTGAGTTTCCTTTCTTGCTCCTCTTGATACAATTGTTCTCTTCTCTGCCTGTCTCTTCTCGTGATCCTTTCATCTCTCAATCCTTTTCCCTTTTCCTTCTCACTTCTTTGAAACTCGTCTAGCTCTCCCATTTGTCTCCCTTCTTCAATTCCTTTACCATCGAGTTTTAATAGAATGTGACCTCCCATCCATTCGTTCTGTGTGAATGCTATCTCATCAGTTCTGTCCTCATCTCCTTTCCATCTTTTGCCCTCTCGCTTGATATCTAGAGATGTACTTTCTTGTGCCTGGTCTCCTTTCTCCTTTTTGCGCCTCTCCTTGTCCCTCAGGACCTTGAAGGTGATATCTCTATCTTTGTCTTTGTCTGGGTTTCGTCACTAATTTGCGTAGGTGACTCATATGCCGAGTTGCTATATCCTGTGGCTGCTTTAAGTTCCCTTAGCGGGTATAATCCTTCATCTTTCCTAACTTCACCTTTTGTTTCAGGCAGGGCGGGTGGTGCGGAAGGCGTCTCACCCCCCTCTGTGCATACGTTAAGTTTCCAATCTAAAGGCGGTTCTTCCTCCTTGTCCGCTTGGTACATTTTCCAAAGTCCTAAACTCACTAGGCGTTTGTCTAACTTCTTGCCAGTGTACATAGCACACAAATATGTTGTTATGTGTTCCAGGACCATTTTGGATAGTGACCCGTCCCAGGGCCACGGCATAAACATTTTGTTAACGGTTCCCTTAACCCATTCTGCACTGTACATTTTCAGCTTAGGTGCATGTTTTGGCAACTGTTTGCATAAGTATATAAAGGGTGTAACATCTTCCATACTTAAAATGTTCTTTTTTCTTCCTCACACAACACTTAGTCAAATTTGACATTGCTTAAACAATATCAACAATATGAGCGAGCAACAATCGTCGCAAGCTCCAATCCCGTTTCTTTTCCTCCAAAATGAATTTTTTCCTTTTCAAACAATAATCATTGATTCATAATATACAGTGTCTTGGCTACACAATCGCACAATTTTCGTGCTCAGTCCTCAAAATTTCCTTATTTATCATGACGTCAGAGAGAAAAAGAAAAGGAAAGAGAAAAACACAAAACAAATGTGACAGACTAGACAGACAAGACGGACTTCAGCCGGCTACACAGATCTCTGCCCCTATGAGTTACTCCGACATGGAGTGTAACCCATCCCTTTCAAAAGCGTCTTTAACCGCTTTGGTCGCCTAATTCGTCCTATTAAATCAGGACTTTGGATGCAGGCTTCTTATAGCTGCTATATTAAGCATAGGTCCTTGGGCGTATCCTCTCTCTGCTCAGGTATCCTCCCGGTATACTCCTCTATGCTCGGGTATCTTCCCGGTATCCTCCTCTGTGCTCGGGTATCTTCCCGGTATACTCTTCTATGCTCAGGTATCTTCCCGGTATCCTCATCTATCTGTTACTTGGTCACCCTTGAGTCTTTATTTCCTTCCCCTTATATATATACATTCTACTCTATCTCTACCTTTATTTTTTGTCCCACCTCCCACCGGTACCATCCCTTACTTGTTCTAAAGCATGCAACTTTTTGCCCAAGCGTTCAGTCTTATTCACTCACCATTTGCATGTTTCCTCTCTGAATCCTCGGGATCTCGGCCTTCGTTACCGCCTCTCCTGCTGTTCACTCAATCGGCTGCACGTAGAAGTGGGAAGGGGTTTGTAGGCAAAACACAGGTTCCTTCAAACCTTGACCTGCAGGATTTTTACTTAACTAACCACTATCTACGGGGAGCTTCTCGGTCTACTTGGCCAGATGGCAAAAGGACTCGTGATATTGCTGAGGACCTAGAGTTACTTTATGTCGACGGCCAACAGGTGTCTTTGTCTAATCGATAATCGATAAACCATCCTCTCTCTGCTACCAAGTGTGCACCAGGACCCCAACCAGCCCATAAAGCTGGGGGTTGCCCAATAGCACTTTAAGATGAGGTAGCAGCACCCGTGAGATGGATGGGGATGCAGATTTGTATTCTAGCATCGAATCAATTATGACAACTCAATGGTTTGCCAACTTTAATGACAAGTACAAAAAGCGGGGAGTTCATGAACATCAGCTGTTGCTTGATCTTCCTTCTCGCTTCAACTCCAACGAACTTCATAGAAAAAACATCTTTTATACTAAAAACTTGTCATCCCTGACGTGTAACACTTAAAATGTTGCATGCAATTCTATGGGTTATAGGAAGGTAACTTTACTATAGGTACTATGTCTGTATGTGGTAACGGGGTAACAGGATTGTGTAATCAGTGTCAGATGGGGCATCTAAGCCCTTCCTTCAGAATAGCTATTGTGGACGTCACTAAAAGTACGACGTCCCATTGGTTCTACAAACTATAGGATCCTAGATTACTTGGTTTATTGTGATTGGGTTGGCACCAAGCCTCCTTGTACTTTTCCACTGGCTTAGCAGCATGCAGAATGGTCGGCCAGTTGCAGGGTGCTCGGCTACTCTTCCAGCCTTCCCACAACCATGGCCATCATCAAACACCTCCCCAATGGCCATGTGTCAATTATTTCCTGTTGGTTTGGCTTTGAGACTGTATCTCTGTTGGGAAGAGTTCAGATATCTCTGCATGGCACAAGTCCACACGTGGGTGTGAAGGCCCCAACTCTTCTTAGTTGGCATGTCACGTGATTCAGACACCATGAAATCCTCTCCTTTTCCCTGCAATTTGTGTATTTGATTTAGCTTTCTGTCCACCACCGGCCTTCTGCTGCTTATCTTGACGTCTTTGTACAGGATACTCCGCTTTATGCTTCATAAATCGTATCTATGGTTCGTCTATGTCAGCCGATGTGACCTTGGCTTTTTTGTACACGTTGCATGCGTCTGAGTTTTGTTTCTTGTCTTTTAACTTTCAATTCTCGTGTTGAGGGGCTCCTCTCCTGTGGCCTTTTAGTATTGTTTGGTTGATTCTTCTCTTGTGCACAGGGGAAGTATACTTATATAAAATGCTCCCTTTTGAGGTAGATATGTATAGGTGGCACTTGTTGCAATCTATTTTACTACTAAGCAAAGCAAGCGGCACGATTTTCTCAGCTTTATTGCAGTTCCAAGCATATGTACACATGTAAACTGGCTGCATATCTTCATCAGACTTATGGCATAAGCTTCATACCTTTGACATTGTTATTCCACCTTAAATTCATGATGTCCCTTATCTATGGTGTTTCATCTCTTTTCGTCATTCGCAGGTTGTCATATCTTCTATATGTGAGTCAGTCGGGGGTTCTTGTGATGTCACCATTCGTCTTCCTTTAGGACTTTATTGGCTTCTTCAGGCATTTCTTTTTGACAATCATCAGTTTGTCTCACTTGTCGATTTGGTTTTCTCAATGGGTACCTTACTGTCCAAAGTTTCTTAAGTACAGGTACTTCAATAGGTGCTGACTGTTGGTTAGGTACCGGGCAGAGCCCCACTGCAGCTCACTGCTGGTTTATTTGCTCATCATACGTCACATACTTCGGCGTGAAAGTTCGTGGCACTTCAAAATGGGCGATTTGAGTGCGGGTCGGGCTTGGGACCTCCTCCACAGGGGTGTCTGGGTGGAGTGAATGGCCTGAATGCCTGTAAGCCTGATTGACTGCCTGCCTGCATGAATGCCCGTCTGTGTGATTGGCTGACTGAAATGTGTATATCTGGAGGCCTCTCACTTAGCAATTTGTTCAGAAGCTGAAGTCAAAGCTGAAGCAAGAAGAATCTGTTCCTTGAATCCCAGATGAAGTCTGCTGCTGCATTATTTCACTGTAATCTGCCCCCCCCCCCCGAGCACTGATCCAGAGAGGACCTGCGTAGAAGACCTCTCCCCGAGCTATGAGGGACCGTGCAAGCTGCTACTCTTCATCAGAAGTACCCTTGAAATCAGTCCTTTGTGCCGGAAGGCCGGAGAAGGGGTCTTCATGAGTCCTGAAGAGGAATGCCTGGACATCCCAAGTTGTAGAAGTCCATTGGTGTCACCCAGGGTCCAGAGGTGCATTTTGTGACCGCTGGAAGTCGTTGCCTTGTTAGGGGTGGGCCCCAGGTCCGACTGAGCCACTTTGGGGGCCCGCTGGAGACAGTACGTGGAAGGCCTAACTCCTTCCCTTAGTCCTGATTAAGAACTCCAGGTCCACACAAGAGGCAAGGGTAACTGTGGTTTATTATACAGAATGTACCACATACATGGCTGGGCTCCCACACAGATCTCCTCAGACTCTGGCTTGCAGGCCAGTTTTGTGATGGAGTGACATCATAATTGGCATCAACACTGAGAACTGTCTCAAAAACCTATTGATAGTTGGGATAGGCTGTTGAGTGGTAGGCCCCCTATATGGACGTATGGAAGGGGTCAGTAATTGGCCCTGCCTGTGTAAGGTGGTATGCTCGGCCATTCCTCTAATATTGTTCCTGCAAAATAGTTACAGTAACAGGACCCCATGGTTGGTTGACAACCCTCACCTTCCACCCCAGAGGTTCTTCACCCTGATTGGACAAGCCCGAATCCCCTCAGTCTGGGACTGATCCCATTCTCAGGCTGCGAACACCTGTGAACAATACTTTGTATAATAATGTATCAGTGTTGTGTAATTATGTGCCAACAGTATACGATGTGTAACCCATAGCCATGCCATAAGCTCTCTGGTTCCCAGCGCAGCGCTTCATCGTGGCTGTAACTAATTTGTTGCAGTTGTTTGTCTGGGCCGTGGAACAGGTGACTCTTCTCAGGTTGCACTCTTGGCACCTCTTCGTCTTGGTCTGATCACGTGTCTGTAGACCGCAGTTGAAGGTCTAGGATGATCAATTTATACTGTATTCTGTGAACAACTCACTGCTCCTGCGGCTGGTGTTACTGTAGTTCTGGAGCAGGAATGCTGCTTGCTACATTACAACTTTGGCTGTGGCTTTGCTGCTGTCACCGTGGTCCTGCTGTGCAGGCTCCTACGAGTCTCTTAGTTCTGTCACTGGGCCGATCGTGGCCTACTCGTGTCAGTGAGGCATTGTCTGGCTAAGGTTGTGTATGCACTCTAGTTCATCTATGCATTAGTACGGTTATAGCTGTCAGGTCCCATGTATGCTCCTGTCATGCCATAGGTTATTTGCATGGGGGCATCAGCAAGCTTGTGCACAAACTCTTCTTGCGTCTTGCGTTGCTGCGATGCTGAGCAGTCCAAATGACAAAATAATAATCATGCAGACAGTATGTATATATCATGGTCCTCTAACTATAGAGCTGCGTATCCATATACTTCGTGTAGAAGGGTGTATGTGTGTGTGTCTGTGTGTGTGTCAGAGGTGTGCGGATAATACGTGTGCTTAATGTGTAAGTGGCTAAGTCGTTGTGAAGTCTCTAATGACAAGGGACATGGCTCTTCTGCATTTAGTCAATTCGATCCATGTAATTGTTTCCAACTCGGTCTTGTTTTTCTTCATTCACTCTGGGCAGGAACCAGTCAAGAAATGCCCAGCCAGGTGAGGATTTTGTGATTACTTCTGTGAATGCCGTGAGTAACCTGTTTAACGTTGTCCTTCTTTTTCTCTCACTCCAGGTGCTTCGTTCCGGTGCGAGCGTGGTGTCCTGATGATGCTGCCAACTGGATGGAAGACCGCGAGCAGCAAGAATCGACAGATGGGAAGTTGCAGGTAAGCAGAGACTGCTAATGATGTTCTTTTGTCTCCTCTGCAGGTCCGCTATTCGAGGATTGCCGGGTGCTGGTCTCTGAACATGATGAGCTTCACGCTGCTGGCTGCAGAATAACGCGAAGCACGTTCTGTAGCTTGGGTGCGGTTTATATAGCCGTCTGTAAAATAGTCCAGATAAAGTAGTCCGGCTACCACTCCCTAAAACACTGCACCGCACAGTCTGGTTCCTATGAACTGGACTGTATGGGTGATTCCATGTTGGCTGCAGGCCTTCACAGGAAAAGTAGTCCCTTCAAGTCCCTTCAAGGTAAAGTCCCAACCTGAACATGAACCTGGCGTCAAAGTCTATGATGACAATGCAAGGCCTTTGGGGCCCCAAATGAATCCAGAGTCCTGACCCTACCTGGTATGTGACCATGCCAGTGGGATTCTGGGTCACGGGTCGTGACAGCACTCCCCCAAGGCCCCTCCTAAGGTGATTCTCCTGCCTGGTCTAGGCTTGTCTGGAAGGTTTCGATGAAACGTTCTAATTAAACGTGGTGCATGAATGTTTTCACTAGGTTCCCAAGATCTGTCTTGAGGGCCGTAATCCTTCCAATCGACTAGATAGTATAGTTTGGATCTGGTATATTTGGAATCCAGGATTTCTTTCACTTCGAATTTGGGTTCTCCATCGATCATTATAGATTCAGGTGGTGGTTTAACTTGTGTACCGGGTTGTACTGGTTTTAGCAGTGAGACGTGGAATACTGGGTGAATTTGCATGTTGGCTGGTAATGCTAGTTTAACTGCTGCTGGGTTGATGATGGCTTGAACAGGATAAGGTCCCAAATAGCGAGGGCGAAAAGTCTGGGTTCCTTTTAGTGGTATGTACTTTGCGGCTAGCCGAACTCTGTCTCCTACCTGATAGTCAGGGGCCCTTTTCCGATGTTGGTCAGCAAACCTTTTTTGCTTATTTTTGGCTTGGATTAACTGTTCTGTTGCCTTTTTAAAGGCTTGAGTGATGTTTGCATGAAGAGTCTTTACAGTCGGCATTTCTAGACTGGGAGGGCTGTCTAGTTCGGAAGTACGTAGATGTCTGCCGTAGAGGGTGTAGAAAGGTGTCTGACTGGAATGCAATGAATTGTTGCAAGCATATTCGGCCATCCATCATAGGTCTCTCCAGGTTCCTTCGACTTGGTGCAGCATGCATCGTAGGTATTGGTCGAGAGTCTGGTTGGACCTCTCTGTTTGACCATCCGTTTGGGGTGATGGCTGGTGGAAAGCCGGATGTCGGTGCGCAGCACTTTTTCCAGAAGTTAGATACGAATTGGCTGACTCGATCATAGACCAGGACTGAAGGGAATCCATGCTAGTTTGATAATGTTTTCCAAAAACACCTTTGCTAGATGGGATGCATCCGGAAGGCATTTGAAAGGGATAAAGTGTCATGATGCCTACCCCGGGGCATCCAGACCAAGTCCATCAACCCCGGAAGTAGGCATCATGTTACCTGGAGCAAACCCAGCAACCCCTGTTAGGGGCTTTCTGGGTACAGTCCTGGCGCCTATGGCACCAGGCTCATATGGGACATCAGTCCTGGCACCATAGGCGCCAGGCTCATATGTTAAAACATACCTGATGCAGACCATGCTGCAAGGGATCCAAGCATCCAAGCCCATGTGAGGCTTGAAGGGACTATTTTATCTTAGGGACTATTTTGTTACTCGGGTGTGGCTGTGGAGGAATACTTACCTGGGACTACTTTGAAGGCTATTTAAACCATGCCCGAAGAGCAGCACATGCTTTGCGTTATTCTGCAACCAGCAGCGTAACGCTCACCGTGTCTGCAGTCAGCATCCAGCATCCAGCATCCTGCCATGCCCACCTCGAGTCCAGAGCGCCTAAAAAGAAGGGAAAGAAGAAGAAAGGTTAGAACAAGAACTTTACTGCATTTCTTACCTGATTTCGGATTCAGCGCATCTTCGAACCAGAAACAGACTTCATTTTAAACGCGTCGCATCGCCAGCAGCAGCGCCGCGCCATACTCACCGTTCCTCACAACATCTCTACGATCCGGTGCTGTCTCCATCACCTGGTTGCCGCATTCCAACACCTAAGGGGGACAAGAAAACAACAAGGTGAGCCAAGGGAACAAACAAGGACAATCTCTTGCCACCATATGCTTACCTGATTTTACCGCAGGAGGTATTATCCACCAGCACGCCAAATCTTCCTACGCTGCACCTGCAAGAAAAGAGAAAGCAGCGAGTTAAACCTTGGCATCATTTACCGGACAGTGTTACAAAACACAGACTCTTACCTGAACGCTTTCAGCTGCCACAAGACGATAATCTTTTGGGTCTAAGCTGCAAAAGAATCAAGGAATTGGACAAGAGTGATTAATCGAACATTTTGAACTCATTAGAACTATATACTTACGGCCTTTCGCCCGGAGGTTTGGAGGCAAGATTTGTCCAGAACTCTTCCAATATCCTCAAGCCAGTGAAGTAACTTGCCATCAATGCTCCCCTGCATTCTTCGCAGGATGGAGAGCTCATCATATAATACTATAAGGTGAGCTTTGTGAAAGGGAATGTCAGAAGTGATAAGTGGGGACGCAGTGAGGTGTTAATACTCAAATCCACGGGTGGCTAATTCCCTTTCCCCGCCTTTAGGAGACTACTTCTACGGGTCAAGCAGACGAAGCTAGGTGGGCAAGACCAGTCAGTCATCTCTGCACTACGCATCACGTTGGTGGAGACCGTGGCTGTCCAGTTCCGCTCGACACCCCTGTGGGAGCCAGGTGAGCGTAACAGAACGCGAAGGCTTCCTACAAATTCTCACCCGGGTGTCATGGAGACCTCAGAAACTGACCAACTGGCCCAACTATTAGGGGAACTTAGGGCTGAAGTACATGCCGCTCGCCAAGAAACTAATACACTCAGGAGAGAGTTGATTGTTTCGAAGGAACGCACTGATGATCTTGCTAGACAATTACTGCAAAACCAAGCGGGGCAAACACCCCTACCGGGACTCGGGGTGGATTCCAAACCCTGTTTCACCAAGCAACCCTGTGCAAGTGATTTTACCAGGTAATATCCCTTTAGCCCTGCCAGAACGCTTTGCGGGGGACCCGAAAAGATTCGCCGTGTTCATGAACCAATGCCGTTTGCACTTTTATGCAGACCTGGAGCCTTTCCAAATGATCAAGCCAAAGTAGCCTTCGTATTATCATATCTCAGCGGCAGTGCAGCGGATTGGTCAATCCCACTAGTCAATCAGGATGAAACTATTCTTCGGGATTTTCAGGGTTTTCAAATGAGCATGGAAAGATTATTTGCCCGGCACTCTCAAGGACAGGCCCTGGATAACGAACCTTTGTCCCTACGACAGGGTAACCAAGACCTTCTAACCTACATAGCAACCTTTAATTGGTTGCTGGTGGAAACTGGATGGCCCGAGGAAAAACGGATTACATTGTTTCATCGGGGACTTCGAGGAGAACTCAAAGATGTTTTGGCTCAAGTTGTGAACCCACCTCAAGACTGTGCTGAATATATAGACTTAGTGGTCCGGTTAGATCACAGACTTCAGAATCGAAAGGCTGATCGAGCCAAGTTCGAGAACCAGGTGTTGGTTAAACCCAACGCTACCCCAAAGGAACAGATGCCTCAGAACCCATGCAAATAGGAGGAGTTAAAGGACCCTTGACACAGAAGGAAAGAGAAAAAAGGTGGCAAATGCAATTATGTCTATACTGTGGAACTTCGGGACTTTTTCTACTGGAGTGCCCTGTAAAACCACCCAAGAAGGTGGTAGGAGCTGCTGTTAAAAGCCATATGGAGCCTGACTCGGGAAACAACCACGCCCGACAAGCATAGAGGTCCACTTGCCGAGCTTGAAAAAGGATACTCCGACCTCGCATTTAATCATACCAATGGTCCTTATAGATCCAAGGCCGCCATCATGTTTGCACGCAGTTAGGGCATACATTGATAGCGGGGCCATAGGAAACTATGTGGACCACAAATTGGCTTCTAGGATGAATCTACCTCTCTGCAGAAAGACCACTTCGGATGTCATCACCACAGTCGATGGAACTGAAATTGCCTCTGGGCCTGTAACTCATTCCACCGCAGAGATGACATTATTGGGTCAGGATGGGCATCGAGAGATTATTGTGTTTGATTTAATCAAAGCCCCGCAGTTCCAACCAATACTGGGGATACCTTGGTTGGAAACACATAATCCTTGTATTGATTGGTGAGAGAAGAGAATAACCTTCCCGGATTGTGCACATACTTGTTACCCAATAAAAACCTTGAACAAGGACCTGGCCATAGTCGCTACTTCAGTTGTGCAGTTAGCGCACGAATATCAAGAATTCCAGGATGTTTTCCAAAAAGAACAGGCAAACACCTTACCACCTCACAGATCATACGATTGTCAAATTGATCTC